>NC_056510.1:23851814-23879198 GCF_014905685.2 Nematolebias whitei
TATATATATATATATATATATATATATATATATATATATATATATATCTGTGGCAGCCATCTTGTATTGGGTTGACTTCGGCATTTAATCAGTTGTAGCCCTTCTTGCTCCTCAATATTTATTCCTGACAGTTGTCTTACTCAATCTTATTTTTTATATTTTGCTGCAGTTTACTTTTATATTTCCACCTAAATGGTTTTTCCATAATTTCACGCTTATCTGATTCTGCCATATTTGTTTGCCTGCAGACCATCATGTAGATGTAGATCAGTCGTGTCATTCAAACTTCCTTTTGGTTTTCGGTGGATTCAGCTGAGTGCTTTGTTTACATTGAGTGCATACCCGCATTTCATCTGGACGACTGCTGAAATGAATGGAATCAAACTGTAACATTTGATACAGTTAGATATTAGATATGTTTGATTTCATAATTTTCCGAATGTACTTTAAAAAAGAAAGAGACAGCAAAGCTTGTTGCATGAACTTATGGTTGAGCTGCCATAAAAGTCATGGGAAAAAATAGTATGGCTTCATGTTTTTCATGTCACAATGTCATATATTAAGTTGTTTTCTCCTAAGCTATTTATTTATTAATTGAATTGTGAAGTGCAAATATTATTTCACAGTTCTGTAATTGTCCTTGTTCTCCTACATTTTGTGTCAAGAATATATGTGTGTGAGAGAGAAACAGCATTTGTGTGTACCCTGCATGCTTTTAACTAATCCTCCCCCCTCAAGCATTTGACAGTAGGGCTCTGGTAGCGGTCACACCTGATGTACCTGCAGCTAATCCTATCCTGCAGGCGATGTCGCTGTAACCAATCCCGTCACAGAACTCCGCAAAGCTACTGCTTCCTCCTGCCATTTTGGTTACACCTCCCTGTCGTCTCTTTCCTCTCCTATCTGCTCTCTCCTTTCCCTGCTTGGCTTTATAAATGCATTACTTCTTCATTTTCTCTCTGGCAGACTGACGGGACCCCCTGCCCTGCTTTTGTCCTAATAATATCCTCCCATACAATCCACCCCAGCACATCCACCCCTGTCACTTCACCTGTTCTGCATCTTATCACATTTCTTCCTTGATACTGGCAGACCTCCCATCCCTTTAACTATTCTTTCCCTCTGCTTCCTATCTTTATTTGTCTTTGTCAGCTTCTAGTCATTTCCTGCCCTGCTACCATCAGAAATAAACCCAACCATGGGTCGTTTGTCAGAAAACAGAAATTGCTGTATGTACCTGTCACCAGTGCTCACATTTTCCTTCATCCATAGAGGTTGACCGTTTCTTTTCTGTTTATTTCCCCAAACCCCTCCTTCCTGATTCCTTCCAGAGAGCAAGCTAAAGGTGCAAAAGAATGACCAATCCCTGGCGTTCCTGGAGGACAGCCGTGTCAGGATCAATTGCTCCATCACCTCCCAGACCAACCAGGACTCCCAGCATGCCGTGCTGTGGTACGTGCGACGTGCAGCGGGGTCAGAAGCAGATGAACTCCTGCTGAGAATCGAACGCACCGGGGCCTTAGAGTACGGCGCCTACGCGGACGAGGAGAGACTCCGGCGGCGAGTCCAGTCGGAGCGGCTCTCGCCTCGTCTCTACGTGCTGACGCTGAACAGGGCGGAGAGCAGCGATTCGGGGACATATTACTGCCTGGTGGAGGAGTGGCTGAGTGACCCAGATGGAGCCTGGTATCGACTCTCCCGGGAGTCCTCAGGATACACCCAGGTTCTGGTCAGAAAGCCAGGTAAGCCAGAAAGGTCAACGGTGTTACTCAGTTTAACAAAATGTGTATTTATTCTCGCAGCGTAATAGCAGCTGCCACTTAAGTCCCTCATGTTGTCAAGTTAGAGATCAGCTGATCATTGTTAACCTTTCCTCCTACAACGTGTTCTGCTTGTTGCCTCGAGGGAAGCTCACTCTGACCTTAAATGTGCCCCAGGCAAAAGTCAGGTTGAATAAAAATGGAATGAAGTCGTACGAGAGGACGGAGAAGCTAATTGTCTGCTCTAGTACTCGAAAACTTTCACTTCAAGTAATGATGTACAATTTCCACCCACACTCAGACATCCATCCTCATCAGGGTTAATTTAAGCACTTTCTCACCTAACCTTCAAGAATATGTTTGTCTTTAACACATCTTGTATTTCTTATATAGTACTAGACAGAGTTACTGATACTCTTGGGTTGTATGCTTAGTATTAGTATGAATAATTTCTTCCTATTCAAGTTTTATGATAAGATAGACCAGAGAAGAAATGCATTTTTAAAATGCCACTATAAAAAACAGAACAATTCTAAACACCTCTAGGAAATCATGACATAATAAATTCATCAATCTGTAACAGTATCAAGAAGCTCTGCAGGTCTTAAAACTGCTGGATGCTTCTGTTTTCTTACATGTGGGATCAAATTCAATTAAAGCCATTTTCTCAGCTGAGTTTAAACAAATTGTAGGGAAAAAAAACATAATTTAAAGTTTTTATTAGTTTGACTATGATCAATTTGTACATTAGGTTTTGTCAAACACTAAATGCTTAAACCACTCACTGATCACTTTTGTTTAGCTGTCAGTTCAAAGTCCTGATTGTTTAATTATTAAATAAAATCTATTTTTACTTTAGTTGTTCTGGTTTAGTGTTGCAGAACAAACAAATGTAGGGTGTTTTAGTGCTTAGTTTGTGTTTAGGTGACAAAAACCCCAAAGTACCCTATCTATAATCAAACACGATGGTGGTTCTATCATGTTATGGGGTCCTTTTGTCATCAGGTAAATAATGATATCTATATTACCAACAACATTTGACAAATAGTATCAGTAATTAAAGCCTGCAAAAGTTATATTCATATGGTACTGCACCAAATTAGTGTCAAGAATACTGTTAAAAGATTAATAAAATAAGCATCACTGTATTCTGACCTAAACTGCATAAATAACTTTTAGAGAGCACTAAAATCTGCCATTAAAAAAAGATTCCTGGCTTTCTTCCTGTATTATTAACCTTTATTTAACCAGGCAAATCCCATTGAGATCAAAGATCTCTTTTGCAAGGGAGGCCTGGACCTGAAGGCAGCCTAACATGCATGTTTTTGATCTGTGGGCGGAAACAGGAGTACCCGGAGAAAACCCACGCAAGCACGAGAAGAACATGCAAACTCCACACAGAACGACCCCAGGTCCAACCGGTGGATTGAACCCTTCTTATTGTGAGGCAGCAGTGCTAACCACTGAGCCATCGTGCTGTAGGTTAAGCAGATGTTGCAGTTAACCCTAGTGAGCTTTAGGATTCAAGGATTTTTATTGTCATTCCCATCATATGTGGTACATGAGGTCAAGTCAAGTCAAGTCATATTTATTTATAGAGCACAATTTAAAACAGATAGACTGTTATCAAAGTGCTTCGAGAGGTGGAACGAAACTATGTACATAGGGTCCCAGTTACATCCAATAAAAATACAAATTGGAAAGAAAAACAGTAATAAGATCCAAGACATGAACTAAGAATATACTACATTCACTAAACTAAGAATACACAAAACTAAGAATACACTAAGCACTAATAGTACAAAAACAATGTGCAAAACAACAGCAGCACGAACATAGGCCGAACATTTAGGCCGTTTCCTGTCAGGTGTTTACTCCATTTTATGCCTTTTTTTTTTTTGCTTTCTGAAATACATGAGAAAATCTATTTTTTAAAACAAAACTACTTAAAGGCTCACAAAAATAGTTCTAAGTACAAAAACTGGTCAATTTAGACAAATACAAGCAGATCTACAAGAAAATGTAAATGCTTCATTGTTTTAAAAGGTTCTGCAGGCAATTATCAGACTTTACTCACATGTTCCATTTATGAGCTCCTGAGAAATGTCAATATTTCTGAACAGAATTGTACTGTAAAGTTTCCTGCCTTCAAATTCGCATTATTAATAGCCCACCCACCAGGTTGACTTCTCGCTCACGTCTCTGAACGCAGTGTTCCTCTGCCAGGTGTCCTATTTGCGATTCAGAATGGGAAACCATCAAAATGGCATCTGTCAGACTAGAATGTGAAGATCAAAACAGCCACTCAATAGCCCTGCAAAGAAAAGCCTCATTTAGTTAAAAAAGGCTCTGTATCTTAAAACAGCTCGCTAATGAAGCTGTAACATTTATACAAATGAAGGGATGTGGAAGTGTGTACCTTTCTTTTAAGCTTTCTGAACGTGTTGATTCATTTTACACTTTGCTCTATAGCTGGGCCTTAATGGGTTATTTGAAGAAAGCCATTATGAGATTGAGCTGTTAAAACAAGATGATGTACTGCAGATTTTAACTGTTAATGATGTGGATATAAATTAAGATGCATTAAACCATTCATAGAAGATGTTATCCAGAAAGATCTGGTCTTTTCTACCAGAACTTGTCTTTATTTTTCTTCCTATCGTGTTGTAGGTTTTACTTTTCATTGCCTTTAACAAGAAGTTTCAAAACGGTGTGCGTAAAGAAACCATGTAAGCCAAGTCTTTATTGCCACATTTTTTAAACTGCTACAAAAGTGGGTCATAGCAGCACCCCTGAAGGGCTGTAGCATACCCATGCAGACAGACAAACTAGCCTTGAGGTAAGTTCTAACCCTGCTGGGAAGCTGAAAAACTGCTGATGGCTCCAGGCAGCACAGTGGAATTGATTTAATTGTGTCTTTTGTTTGTTCATTCACTGTCCCTCATGCAGAATTAACAGATACGACGTTATAAAATTCAGATTAGTTCATATAACTGTAGTATTTTACCTTAGTCAAAAAGTTTGTTTAATTTCAATTCATGTTTTTCTTTGTTATAATTGTTTTTTATGACTTTGCAGAGGTTCGCCTGCATGTGGACGAACTTGAGACGAATGTGACAGTGGAAGAATCGGATTCGATACGACTGGGCTGCAGCGTTACCTCACAGTCATCTCCAGACTCGCGCTTCTCTGTATTCTGGTACGTGGAGCGCTCTGAGGACGAGAACACCGAGGACCAACCTGGTGAGGAAGAGGACAGTAAGCGCGAGTGTGTGTTTTCCATCGGCCATGACGCTATCTTTGGAAACGGAAACTGCAGCCCTCGAGAGGAAGCGGAGCTAAATTCCCGCTTGCAGTTTGAGAGGGCGACTTCTGACCAATACAGCTTGACCATTCATGAAGCTCGACCAACAGACGCGGGCCGTTACTACTGCCACGTGGAGGAGTGGCTCCTCAACCCTCGCAACGTGTGGTATCGCCTGGCCACCAATAACTCTGGATTCACTATCGTCAACATTCAGTCACAAGGTAAGTCCTGAATAACTTCATTATGTATATGATATTATTCATTCATAAAAATAAACAAGTGTTGGTTTCAAGTACAGTAGTCCCTCGTTTATCGTGGTGGATCCGTACCCTGAAGCCCCGCGATAAGTGAAAAAACGCAAAGTAGGGCTACAATAGTCCAAGTTCAAGTTCAAATACATTAAACTTAATAGTAAGGCTTTAGAAACCCCTCCCACACTCTTGGAATGTTTTAAACTCTTAAACTTACGTCATTTTAACAACATATGTTACTAAATTTGACTTACTAGCTCTGCAGAACAGCAACAGTTCTAGTTCCGGTCCAACTCTGTTTTATTCCGACGGTTCGTTTCTGCAGACCTATCCTGCAGCGATGAAGCCCACAAACCAGTCCTCTAAACTCTTAAACCTACTAATTTTAACAACATACAGTACTTATATGTACGGGAGCTACAAAATTTTACTCACCAGGCTCTGCAGTACAGGAGCAGCTCGGTTCCGGTTCGACCCGAAAGATGAAAAAAGTCCCAAGTACAGCATAACTGGAGCCCACCATTCCATCCAGCTTGATGTGCGCATGCTGCTGCCCAGGATTTAATCCACCACCACTGGCCCGGTATAGACTAGCACCACGCAACCAGAACCAGGCTGAACCCTGCAGTCGTCTGTCATCTGCAGCTCCCAGGATCCGGGTCACACTGATTCTGGATCAGCTGCAGCCCAGCTTCTCAGCAGTGAAGATACAACTTGAAGGATGAGTTCGGCTTCAGAATTATTTAAGACTTTCCTGCCAGTCCTGTGAGCAGCAGAAGAACTTCTGACTTTGCTGCAAAACTTTCCATTTGCAGAAAGCAGTGGTTGAAAGAGCAGTGTTGACTTCTGGGAAGTGAACTGAAGGCTTCTGGGTAACGTAGTTCTTTAGACTGGCAAAACAGTCAAGGCTTAATGAAAGAAAACTACAAAACGGTAGCACTTTTTTTTTGTGTGTGTGGAAAATATTATGTACATGTACAGTACTTAAACAAAAACATGATAGAGCGAGTCCGCGGTAAACGAAAAGCGAAGTAGCGAGGGACTACTGTAGATTCTTTCAAAAAACTAGCAAATGCACCCGTATAGATATATGACATGCTGTCATTGAAAATATTTTTTCCTACTGAACTCTATCAATAAAGCTTTTTGAAACCTATTTTTTGTTGCACCTGTAAGTAAGTTTGATTTGTTCTCTGCCAACAGTGTCTACCATCCATTCAGTGGTGTGTTCCAATGAGTCCTTCTTCTATTTCATCTTCTTCTACCCATTCCCAATCTTCGGCATACTCCTCATCGCTTTGCTCTTTGTGCGCTTCAAGAGTCGCAACAACAATAAGAGCCAAGAGGGCAAGAATGGTGCCCCCCTTCTTTGGATTAAAGAACCTCACCTGAGTTACTCTCCCACCTGCTTGGACCCACCTGCACTCAGCTTGCACCCTGGCTCGGTTGACTAAAGGAGGGTTCGTCCCCCCAGTTACTGCTAACGCAAGTGGTGGACTCAGCCAACACAAAGCCAGGGAGATATCTGGACTCCACCTTCAGAACTTACTGTTGTTTAATGCTGTGTTGAATTGAGTTTGACAATATCCACCCTGGCGGCTATTTGTTTTTATGTTAAAAACTGTGAGTGTGTGTGTGGACAAGAATGGATGTACCGATTTAGCACAAATAACTGTGCGAAAGCAAACTGAAGGGCAAGAGAGTATCGCAAACCTCTCCGATGTTTTATTTTACGTGAAACTTTATCTCATAGTTGCATTTTGAGTTTTATCACCCTAAATATTGTCTATTTTTTAAAAGAAGAAACCTGAGTGATCACTGGCCAACTTGGGAAGAACATTTAAGCGAATGAACTCTGTAGACGACTCTGGCACTAAAGTGGATGCCAAAAAAAAAAGTCTCCAAACTGATCCAAGAGCAGCTACAGCCTTACCCAACTATGTTGGTTGCCATAGCAATGCTCTGCACCCACTGACTTCGTAGCTGCTGACTTGGTTGCCAGGCTGAAAAGAGACAAAGACTAGGACACACAAGTCTATGTCCTGAGTGAGGATGTGTGTTGGCCCACCTGCCTTCACAATGAATTTGCCTTGGCAGACTGAAACAAGTCCTGGTGTGCCACTTAAACACTGCCAGACACTCTGGCCTGGGTGAAAGACTGCCCCCACTCTTCTCCTCCACCCTCGTCCTGTCTGAAAAGAGACTGCAAGAGAGAGAAACAGAGGTCGGAGATTAAGGAGAATAAATAAACCAACAGCTATCTCTTACTTGAGGATATATGTACTTAAGCATAAGTGATTTATTTTAGTGCCAAATCCTCCTTGTTTCTAGTTGTTCTTTGCAGCTAATGTTTAAAGTTTTCAAGAGACTGGCGAAGTCAATGGCCTGTTAGGGTGTCTGTTTATCTCCCGCTGCGGATTTATGGGCCTTGTTGAGAACAAATGTAAAAATAGTTGATCTGTTCTGGTCAAACTGCAGAGTTAATGAATTAAATTAATTTTTGCACATTTTTTCTAATGTATCCAGTAAGACAACTCTATTGTGATATAAAAAAAAAAAAATTAAGATGCATAATTAGTTTGGATTTGTGTAGGGCCATAATGAAGATTATTATTGTGTAGAGGTGTCGTAAAACGCCAAAAATATTATCTGGAAACAATCTGATGAGGAGAAATGTTTAATTTGTGTTTGTTTGTTTTGTTTTTTTTATTATTATTTATTTATTATTTTATACATTTTTTGCATTGCTTTGTAGTGTTTTTTTTTCTTCTGTTGTCTATTTTGCTTTGAAATTTTCTAAAAAGTGTGCTGCTTGTTGCCAAGCAACTGCACCAATCACATTATATCACTAGCCTGTGTGTTGACAATGTGGTAGAAGTAGAAATGCTGGATCTGTCCTGCAGTGTGTAGCATTTCATACCAGGCTGTCAGGTCTGTTCAGTGTCACACACTGTGTATCTATACATATGGAACTCAATGTGGCTTTTAAGTGTAGAATAGTTGAACAGACAAGTCACAAAAATTGATTCACTCGATGCTTTTTGCTTGTTTATTAAGTGAAATGTGATGTAACACCTGAGTAGGACATTTGATCAAATAGAATTGAATCTCAAGTGTTTAAAACTTTTTGTTTCAATGATGGAATCTGGCTGAAGCTGTTCTCCTGAATAACCATGATGGAAGGAATGAAGGCAGAAACGTTGAAAAGCTGTCACCTTCTCAGCCCGGAGAGAAATCCTCCCTCCATTGTGGGCTGTTATAACCCGTTCACTGCCAGATTGGACACGAGAACTCTTGAAAAACTCGTCTCGGTTGTGTCAACATGTATATTGCATGACAATATTACAGGAGGACTTTTGATGTTTTGTAAATTTTGAACATTTTTGAGCGTTGTGTTTTTGTGACAGGGCTGACAACTTTCTCCTTCTTTCCGCCTCTTGAACCCTCTGAGCCAAAAGTCAACACAAAGTCCAGTTCCTCAGTCATCTTTAATATTTTAACGGTCACTTCCAGATGCCCTTCGAACTTGTAAAGTAGTTGATTTTAAGAATGGGTGTTGTGGAGATTGTGTTTGATATTATTGCTCATAACTGTCTTTTTAATGCTTTGCTTTTATGCAGCACTTCATTAAACAGATTTATGTCAAAAAAGCCAAAACTGTCTTGTCAATGCTGACATGATTTCATCTTGCTATGACAGGAGATTATGCTATTCCAGTTTGAAACAGGACGATGTGGTTTAGCCACTGCAGCTGGAAGTGTTGCATATTTACTGTATCATCGAACATTAATCATGTCACAATCCCAAACTTATCCAATTAACACAGAGTCTTATATATCAGGGATGCAGCAATGCCATATTTTTTCATATCCAGTCCAAATCTTTACAATTGATTACTACTTGACAGTGCAGAGTACTGATAAAAGTAATAATAAATGTTAATTCATGTTTTACAATTAGCAGAACCTCTAATTACACATTTAAGCTGTTTCAACAGGTCACTTCTTGTTTTAAAAATTCAAATTTTAAACAATTTTTCTGTTGCAAATAATGGAAATTAAAATGGTTTGTGTCTATGGTATATTTAATGGTCAATTTCTGCACAACAAAGGCACAATTCTTATCCAGTTCCATCGCTAAAGGCTGAAATATAGACAATAATGCAACGGGCAGATTTTAAGTCGCTCTCCTCTCCTCCATTCAACTCCACTCTAACGAGTACGGTTGCTACTCGACCTATGGTGGAAGACTGATAACTACAGTGAGTTTTGGCCAAATTCACTCTTTTTGTC
Organism: Nematolebias whitei; assembly: GCF_014905685.2. Classification (NCBI taxonomy): domain Eukaryota; kingdom Metazoa; phylum Chordata; class Actinopteri; order Cyprinodontiformes; family Rivulidae; genus Nematolebias; species Nematolebias whitei. The sequence continues at coordinate 23,861,425 of NC_056510.1, forward strand.
CCCTCTCCTCAGAAAGATGTAGATTAGACGGGTGACCCACTGGTGACTCGCAGGCTTGCTGTAGGGCTTGACAGCTCAACTTTCTCAGGTCGATAACTCCTACACCGCTCTCGTGCTTTTATTTAATGTTATTTTTCATCTAAATGATGATGATTATGATGGAGGCCTTCGTTCTCTTTCCAGGAACTGAGCAACAAGATTGTGGGCAAGCTCCGGCTCATCCATATTATTAGCATTAGTGATTAGTGACGTTCTGAACGAATCGTTTAAAACTTGTACGTCATTTCACTGAATCGGGAGTCGTGATTTTTCTTCTCCTTTAACTCGTTAACGTATTCATTCATTGCTTCTACAGCTAGCTATAACTAACGGCAAAGAATAGACCAGGAAGGCAACATGTTGCTATCGTATGTCTGCTATGGTAACTGCATTTGAAAAAAGATATCAGTTCAATTCAGTTTACTTATATAGCACCAAGTCACAACAGAAGTCTTCTCAGGGCACCATACCTACAGAATTAGCCATGTGGGCCAAGCAGCAGTTCTTGTTTCAACTAAATTGACCCCCAGCCCTGTCACCATTCATCAATGAGAAATGAATAAATTACTTAAGTGTAGTGGTCTGAGTGCTTTACGAATCAAACTCCTGACTGTCTTGTTAGAGTAAGGAATCACAAGTACGAAGTTTGACTCCTGACTCAAACAAGTGAATCAGGATAGTGAGTAAGTGAATCGTAGGCTACATATAAATCGTTTGTTTGTTCCCGCTCATGTTTACACAGCAGATGTGCTCGTGCTCTCTAAGAGAGGCCCTCGTTTTACCTGAGCTGAGCATCTGCAGTTCTGGATGTTGTGCCAAAGTAGTTATTCCGTGAAATAATCTATTTACCTACTGACATGACACTTAATAACTTCTGTTGTGATTTGGCGATATATTAATAAACTGAACTGGATTGAATTCATAACATTAGAAAATATGTTTTTGCCATAATTTAAAAAATAACAATTTTTTTCATAGGGAGTGGCTCCACTTGGGTGAATGTTACATGTGATGGGTCAAATGCAGAACACTAATTTCATCATTGTGTGGGAACATATGGTGGTGACAATACAACGCACATTTACAATTAACTATATGTGTGGGTGCAGAGAGAAAATTAAAAAAAAAAGTTATGTTTGAGAATTGTTGGTCTTTCACTTTTTTTTCAGAATGAAATGAATAATTTCCCATTTCAAATCATTGGTAATATTGTTGTAAGAATCATTGGGGATTGAAAGAGAAGCTTGAATTTGTGCTTGTAATTACGGATGAATCAAATTAATCAAATAACTCAACCAACAGATTTCATTTAAACTGAAAAGAATCAAACCACCACATGTGTCCAGGGACAACATCTGCTCAATTGTTTACTTTGAAACACCTACAAATTAATTATCATTTTTCTTTTAGTGTTTATTGGCATCTAGCAAACAGCTCTATGATGCATTACTGCCACCAACTGATAAAGAGGTTGATCATCCATCCATCAATCCATTATCTTTTACCCGCTTCTTCCATTTTGGGTCACGGGGGGTCGCCGGTGCCCATGTCCAGCAATCACTGTGTGAGGGCGGGTACACCCTGGATGGGTCGCAAGTCCATCACAGGGCAGAGGTTGATCAATGATTAGGATAGCCAACAAAAAAAAGAAAAATACTTTCACATCACTGACATTGTTCCTCCTCTACCATCTGACTGCTTAAATGAGAGGTGAACGTTATGCTGCCTTAAAGTGGTACCAGAACACTTTTATGAGCAGGACTATGTGCACATGGTATTGATACATCCCTAATATAAACTGTAAACTGCAGTCATCCTCCAGTGCACAGTTTTTGTAGTTTTCTCTTGACTCCATTTCAGTTTATTTCATTTTAACTCTATAAATATTCAGCCTAGAACAAATGCTGCCATATATCACAGTGACACATTGGAAGCACAATACACCTCAAACAACATCACAGCTCATGGGTCTTTCTGGACTCTGATGAAAATACCGTATTTTCCACCATGCACGTCACTCCACCCTATAAGTCCCATCAGTCCATATTTGTCTAATAAAGTGGAAAAATCCATAAATATGTTGCTTTGCCGTATTCATCGTATCTATTATGCGTCACCGCTGATGCATCACATTTGTTACGCGTCACCGCAGACAACCCGGAAAGGTGGGCCGGTGTTGTGTCAAAAATCAAATGGCTGCCAAACGGCGGCCACAGAAGCGTGCACGGGAGAACTTTAACAAGAATTTAATAAGATTAACATTTAAAAACAATTATTTGTTGGCTCGAAGTTATAGCAAAGGTGTGTCTCAATCTAACGTTTGCTTAATAAATGCACTGTAATGGTCAAATTAGTTGTGGAAAGCCAATTTTATCATTAATAGCTGGTGAAGATTCTCAATGATCCAGGACATGGTAAATTAAAACAAATTCAAGAAAGAAAAGTATAAAGTATAATAAATAAAGTCCAGTTTTGTCTTTAACATTTTTGAATTTGTCATTATAACCATTTTACCTATTACATGATACAACAGCATGCCATAATGCTACTTCTACTCTGCTGCCATCAAGTGGCTGAACTTGGTACTGCAAAAAAAAAAATCAGTCAGAATGAATGAGAACGGTCAGCCAAAAATTGGTTTATAAATATGGGGGAAAATCCATAAATAAGTCGCTTTGGCTTATAAGCCGCAGGTCATGCAAATTATGCAAAAAACTGTGACTTATAGGGTGGAAAATATGGTAGGTTCCCTCCTTTGGTCGAATCAGCATGATGTCTGGTCTAAAAGAGCCTTCACTCTTGAAGTCAGCAGACAACCTGATAATGTATTGATGTTTTTGCAAGTGAGCGTTCACGTCTTCACAAAAATGCATAATTCCAACCTCTCCCCGTCACTGAGCACGCTCTGCTCACCTTTCTCCCTGATTTTACTTTGTGTCTTCAATTTTTTGAGCAACCCCTCACTGGGAAAAAAAAGACATTTTGCATAAAAGTAAACGTCGCTCTCATGTCTGGAGCTCTTGCTGAGGTCGCAGTCACAAGAGGGCACACTTGTGCACACAGTGTTTAGCTATTCAGCATTGCACAGCAGCAGTCAGACAAATATGCTCTAATTTATTGTCAATAAGAGAAAAAGACAAGAATACAAGTCATCTCCTGCCTGCACTGTGATGAACATGGATAATTAACAAGGACTGAAGCGAGTTTCTGTAGGGAATGTTTGCTTGTGTACATTTTGTCTTCCTCACAGTCTATAAAAGCAGGACAGATGGGTTGCTTTGTTCCTAGAGATGGGAAACACACAATGCAGAGCTACAAAATTAACAACAAGCGAAGTGTGACTCGTAGTCGAGGTCTGTGCACAGCTTGTTGCGCTCACCGCATGATACCACAGTGCTTTTTTGTGGCGTGACTCACTCAGTGATGTAAGGGTGAGTCAGAACATGAAGAAGCGTTGTTAATAAATAACATTCACGTTTCAAGTGATACACAAGATTCTCTTGGGATGATTCGAGAAGAAGAAACTCATAAAAGCAGAACAGATGTACCACCTGTACTGACAAAAGTGGCACTGCCATTTGCTGCTGATGCGTAAGTAATATTGTGATCTGTGCAGAGTATGTAGAAAAAGACAATCAGTGGGTGTATTAAAGGGGCCTGTTACTCAAGGCTGTGCTTTGAGGAGAAAAAGTATATGGGAAGATTGTTAAGGAATTTCTTGATCCCAGCAGGTGAATCACAACTCACATGCAGCTCAAAAATCATAAAACGTATGCACCAACCCACAGAATGCTGATAGTCACACATCATTTATTATGAATCAAAAACAACTGCTAATTTACAAACACACGGAGGGAAATATTCTCAGTCCATTTATAATTGATCAATGCAAAATTTGTGTGCATGTGCTTTCACTGGCACCGGCTAAGATGGAGAAAGCTGATGCAAAGGTTTCTGCAGGCTTCCCCCAGGAGCTCAGCATTTAGTTTCTTGATTCTCCAAGGCCCTGAAAAAGCCTGGGGATTCACAATCACAAGAGCTAATTAACTGATTCAGGCGTTTATTGTTTTATTTGTTTTAATACGACTCCACGCTGGTGACAGCTGAGACACAATGGTTTCCATTTGTCCATTCCAGTCTTGTGAATGTGACATTTCACAAACACCTTCGGGAACTGGGTTTTTGAATTTGGCCCAACTGCTTATTTGGACTGAAAAAGGAGCTCAACAGATTTAACTAGTTTAAGGCTAAAAATCAAGTAAGTCTAGTGATTACATTTTACTTGCAAAAAGGTGAATAGTCCGCTTAAGATATGTTTTTATCCCCGTGAATTATATAAATTATAAGGGTGGGGTGAATAGTGATTTAGTTTTGGAACAATACATCCATAAACTGATCTTTTAAATTAAAAGAAGGATATTTTTTAACTCGTTTCTGAGATGTTCTTATAATTCCAACGTAAATCTAAAAAAAAAATAAAACTTGGTAGATAACTCTTTATTTTTAGCTTGTTCCACAATATTAGCTTCACTTGAAGTGCTGCATGGTGAAATTATGGTTAGCAATGAGTTATATTGTTAATTGTTTGACTAAGGATGATATTTTTTTTTTATTTTTTTTTTTGCAGTTTTACTGCATGAATGTGAGTGTATGGCTTTGCAATGGGTCTGCAAATGTTCAGAATGTCTTACTGGGACAGGCGCCAACAACTCCCCCCACCACCCTGAACAAGATTAAATAGATATAAGTGAGTGGGAATTAATAATTTCACATCAAAGTCTGGGACACCAATGTTCACACATATTTAATTATCTTTTCTGCAGGTGGTGGTGAACATAGGTGCTTCGGCCTCTGTTGCGTTTACTGACCAATCCTGTGTTGGTTTTTTTCCCCTCACTTCTTCAGTTTGGAGATTGACAACATGTATCATCCACCGACCTCTAACATATGGCACCTTACATGATTTTTGAGGTGTTACAAGAGTAAATGTAGAAACACATGCGTCTGTAGGTTCATCTTATATTTTAATATTTTCCTTGACTAAAAGATAATTGTGCTAAAACGTCTTATGAGAGTGATGAAGTCAAATTTTGTTCAAGGTAAATGTATTTTTCAGCAGCTCTAAAACATCTGCTACGTGTCTGTTTCAAGGTTTGTTTGATCAGAATTGGGCTAACCGTTGTTTCAGTGACCAAGGACTGGAAGAATAACAATGTAAAGTTCACATTTCTCCTCAGCACTGAAAGGGCATTTTGGCAGTAAATAAACATGTAATGTATTTAAGGCATGTTTCTCATCTAGTTTCAAAGGAAACTGTTTGGCTGAATCCTCAGCTTCCTGTCTGTAAACTTGTGATAATGCTAATCTTTTTAGAAAGTAAAATGCAACACATGCAACATATCAGGATGTTTACAACGAAGAACGCCTGTTATCCTTATAGTAATTTTAACAAGAACAATAATATAACTTCTTAAAATATCTAAAAACATATAGATGTAAATAATGATATAAGATAAAATAGTTATCAATTCATTTAGTAGACTTTTAACTAATGAATAAATTCTGGCAGGTGCCAAGTTTCACCAGAATCAACAAATCTTTGGGTTAAAGTGGTGCATCAGTGATCTAGTAGGGGCAATGTCGTTCAAACATATTGTAAGAATAAAGTATTCATGCATGAAACATAATATTTTGCATTTAAAACGTCTGTGTTCTTTCTTGCATTTGCCTTAATACCTCTCAAACTATTCAGAGTACGGTGTGGCTATATAAAGAAATGTGCTCTGATATTATCCTTGAGAAATGACACAGAACGCTCATAATATCAGCAGCACAGTTTGCCTTTCAGCATTTCCTACGTCAGCATCATAAACGGAGCTGAAAGGCAACCAGGCTGAACCGGTTCCCTCCTTTATTTCACCCCAATAAATCAGACACTCAGTTACTTATACATACTGTGTAGGAGTTCAACTGCTTCAGGGCAAAGCAAAAAGATGTTTTTTTAACATCATCTAAAGCGTGTTATTTTTAATTGTTAATAAGATATTGCGTACTGTAAGATGAGACAGTTCTGCAGAAGGAACAACAGTGAGTTCATCAGTGAAGTGTGCCTTGGCTTCCTGTTGGGAACAGTTGTAATTACAAATGAACAAGAACATGCAAAGTGAATTATCTTATGTGCCTTTAGTGCTGAAGATAAGGACTTCTGCAGAAAAATTATAATTCCATAAAGTAGAGAAGGAAGTGTCGCAGAGGCAAGAAGAATGCATCAACAAATAAAGTCAGCTAAATAAATGACAGTAGGAAGGGTTGCTGAAAAATAGAAAACAATATAACCTAGTCCCTGGTGGAAAAAAGTTATTTCTTAAAATTTTGGATCTGACAGCATGTAGCATAAAGTCATAATCTCCATCTTCTACCACGTATTTATAGTTGGGTCACAGAGGCAACAGGACCAGGAGAGAAAGACATCCCTCTCTCAAGTGACACTTTCCAGCTCCTCCTGGGGGACCTCGAGGTGTTCCCTGGACAAAAAAAATATGTACATAATCCCTTGAGTGAGTTCTGGGTCTTCCCCGGAGCCTCTTACCAGTGAGACAACCCCAGAAAACCTCTAAAGGGAGGTGTCCAGGAGGCATCCACATCAGATGTCTGAACCACCTCAACTGACTCCTTTCAATGCTAAGCAGCTGCTCAACTCTGAGCTCCACCCAGATGATGGAGCTCCTCACCCTATCTCCAAGGCTAAACCCAGCCACCCTGCAAAGGAAGTTCAATTTGTCCGCTTGTATCCAGGATCTCATTCTCTCGGTCATGATCCAAACCTCATGACCACATGCAGGTGAGGGCTGGAATCTAGGCAGTTCAGTAAACCGAGAGCTTTCCATTTTGACTCAGCTCTTTCTTCACCACGACCAACCCAAGAAACACCCTCATTACTGAGAATGAGGCCCTGGCTCATCAGTCCATCTCCTGCTCCCGCGTACTATCACTCATGATAAGAACCAAATATCCCACCACAAAGGGAGCTTTCCACCCATATCTGGTCGAGGACCACGGCCTTAGACTTAGAGGAACTGACTCTCATCCCAGTTGCTTCACACTCAACTCCCCAGTACAAACTGAAGACACTGGCCTGAAGACACCAACAGAACCACATCATGCACATAAAGCAGAGATGAGACCCTGTAGTTACTAAACCAGACTCCCTCCTCTACACGACTTCACCTTGAGATCCTGCCCATGAGCACTGCAAAAAAGGATCAGAGACAAAGGACAGCACTCGGGGAGTCCAACCTGCATTAAGAACAAGCTCAACTTTGTGCCAAGAACACAGACACAGCTCCTGCTGTGGTTATACAGGGAATGGACAGTCCTTAAACATAACTCACGCCCCCATGTAGCATAAAGTGGCATGAAAAAAATGTGATAAAATTAAATTCAATTGTTTATTTATATAGCGCCAAGTCACAACAGAAGTCGTCTCAGGGCACTGTACATAAATATCCACATACATTATAAAAGCCAGTTAGTAAAATTTTCTACCTAAGGAAGCCAGCAGATTGTGTTGAATCTTCACTTGGTCGCAGTCTCCCATCCCATGCAAGCACTGGCTACAGTGGAAAACAAAATAAAAAAAAAAAGTCAAACATTCAGGGATTGTGAACACTGGCAAGTAAAAAATGGTCTTGTTTCCAAAAATGTTGAATAACAGGTGACACATTTCAACTGAGTCAAGAACTGAAGCAAGATTTTGGTTCTGAGTTCTCGTTTTTACCATTTGATTTCAACTTTCTGAAATTGGAAGAGTTTTAACTCTATGGGGATGATGCAATTTGATGTTTTCTAATGGCTCTAGTCTATAGACACATTCGATCACACAAATGTGTTTAACCACATTACAAGAACTAATAAAACACCAGTAGAGCAACATGTTTACTCGCTCCCTCATCCATTTCCATTTTATTGCCTCTTGGTTTAATAACTCATGAAGTCCATGCAGTTCTACAAAGAACAACCTTTAGATTCAGAAAATAGTGGTTTATTGATTTATCAAAACATTGTTCGGTTGTTTTCTGTGAAATAAATGTTTATTTTTCATGGTTCTGACATTCCCAGACTCCAGCCAGTCTGTCAATAAATTGTTGTAATTGCACGTAAAATTGCATCAATTTTATAAAAAGCCTTTTAAAAAACCATACGCATGAAAGATACAAAATACTAAGACAGTTCTGAAAAAGAAATCTAGAATAAAAAAGGTAACAGAACCGTGCACATTTAGAAAAAATGTTTGTAGGCTCAATCATCCAGGTAGATAACAAAAAGGGTTAATCGAGGTGACTGATAAAGCTATAGGACCTCCGGTCTCCTTCAGGGTGAGACTCTGATTTTTTATTTACTTATTTACTTACATTCATTTGTCTTCCGTACAAAGTGTGAAAGTTTTGACAGAATCAATGTATTTGTAGCATTTGCCAGTGAAGGCTTTAATTTCAAATTGTTCCATCAGCATGTTTAAAACGATCTTCAGAACACACCAGCCATGTCCACACCACAAAACTAAAAGGACAAAAATAAAATAAAAATAAAATGACTTTGCTCAGTCTTGAAATTCACCCACATACAAATCTAAAAGTTGCACTTTTCAAACCAATAAGCAATGTCCTAACAAAGACCTCTGAACTTCCCTCTCCTCAGCTTCTCCAGCTTGTTTAAGAGGATTGTGAGACATTCCAAAACTTCATTTCATAATGTACCTTGATTTTATTTTGTTTTATATCACTACTTTTATTTATTTTTCATTTTATATGTATTTTATGGCTGTTTATTGGTGTGTGTACATTGTCTTTGCTTTAGTCTAAAACAGGTCTCACTTGAAAATGAGTCCTCCTGACTCAATGAGACAAACTTAACAAATTAATTTATTCAACTTTTATTTATATAGATTATTCCCATTGAGCCTCAGGGACTCATGTACAAGAGAGACCTGAATTTTAACAAAGAGTGATGACAACAGTGGACAACAATAAACAATCATAAATGATGCGTACAAATTATTATTCTTTTTTAAACAAGTGAAAGTGAAATAATTAAAAGGAAAATTAGCAACAAAAAAAAAAAAAAACTGGGTTGCAAGGCAGTGTAGAAACTACAAACAAGAACATATCTGCATTGGTTTTTGTCAGGAACTTAACAGATGTTTAAAGCATCTTCTTTTAATATCTGTATAATTAAAGGTTGAATGAGAAAACCGGCACTTCCTGGCCCAAAGTTCTCTTCTCTGTGAAATACGTCTGAAACACCTTCCTCAGAAGACATCTTTACCACATGCTCCAAACACCTCAACTGGTTCCTTGTAATGCATTGGAGCCACCCATTAATTACCACTTGATCACATTGGAGGGGTTTGAGTGTCCCAAGAAGAAATGGTGCTGCCTGGGTTGACCCACCAGTTTTGGTACTGGATGAGGGGCCAAAGCATGATTCAATAACCTTCATGATGACAAAAAGAACAAAGATACCAGGACATAACTCAGGCCTGGGGAAAGTTCATTTCTTAAATTAAAAAAATACTTTAGGCAGACAAAACATTCTATAAAATCTTCTTTGCAGGTTGCTCTCAAAACTTGCATTTAAACATAATCGTTTTTTTTTAGATTTGCTTCCTAAATGCATTAGACTGTTTTGGATGTTCTTTTGTAATATCAAATGTTGAGATTGGGGGTGATGACACAGGAGAGTTGTTCTTGTGACAAAGTTTGCAAGACTCCAGAATCTGCAAAATATTTCAGGGTTGTTTTTTATGCGGTCAAAAGGAAGGTTTGAGTTGCCTCAAATGTTGTGGGTTTTCTTGGGTCCAGACCTCTTCTAGATGTGCATCATGATCTAAAAACATGCTTTGGTGTCATCTTGTGTTTTCCTCTAGCCTAAAACTCAGAAAGAAATTAGGGGACTCTATATCTATTGGATGATGTACATTACCCAGCATCCATCCATTATCTTTTACCTGCTTCTTCCTTTTTGGGTCAAGGGGGTCGCTAGTGCCCATGTCCAGCAATCACTGTGTGAGAGGCGGGGCCCTTGACAGGTCCCCAGTCCATCACTGGGACACATAGAGACAAACGAGACAAACAACCATTCACTCTCTCACTCACACCTAGAGACAATTTAGTTATCAATCAGCCTAACATGCATGTTTTTGGTCTGTGGGAGGAAACCGGAGTACCCGGAGTAAACCCACACACGCACAGAGAGAACATGCAAACTCCACCCAGAGGGGCCCCCGGACCAGGATTTGAACCAGGGTAACTCACTGAGAGGCAGCAGCTCTACAAGTTGCACCACCGTGCTGCCCCTGTACATCACTCAACAGTTCCTCAATAAAAGCCAACAAGCCATGATTACTGAGTCATTGATTAAATTGTGCAAATCTCAAATTCTGACTTTAAAACAACAATTATCAGTCTTTGTGAAAATGTTGAAAATTATACTTGTTCTTTAATTTTAAGCAATCAGTAATCCTTGTGCTCAGTTACCTGTTCATGGGCGGCTGAGTGGTTAGAGCAGTCATCCTCTAATGAAAGAGTTGGAGGTTCGATTCCACCAGCAGTCACATGCTAACGTGTCCCTGGGCAAGACACTGAACCCCTCATTGCCTCCGATGTGTGTCTCATCGGTGTATGAATGTTGTATAGGTATAGTAGAGTGCTGTATGAATGGGAAGGCACAGATTGTAAAGTGCTTTGAGTATCTTGATCAGATAGAAAGGTGCTACTGTATATACATACAGTCCATTTACCACTTATAGTGGCAGTTTTGACCACAAACCATTTGCATGCCATTATACAAGAAAACAGCCCTGTTTAGGTTTTTATTTCCTGAGGTCACAAACAGTAACAGACAGCACGTCTGCACTCTTGAATCCCAGGGGTGAAACTTCCAGATGTTGACTTCATCGCTGCTAAAACAAGACGTAAAGCAGCTCCCTGTCGAGGTGAGTCAACCATGCAGTGCAATAAGACAGGAGGTTTGAGTTTATCTGAACACCTTTGTAGAGCGTTTTTAAAAACCCTCTGGTATTATGTTATAAGTCTGCACGCACATCTGCAAGGAACTGAGATGTTCCCTTACAGCAAGTCTATAAAGATCAGAAACTCTACACAATGGCTGCCTGACTTACTGTTGGGGCTAAACCTGGTCAGCTTTTGTTTTTCCAGTGTGTGTCAGCGCTTCTTTCTTACTTTCCTAGCAGCGTGCTGTGAAAAACAAAGTCGCTTCACATGCGTCCAGCCCTGATTGATGTCTTGATCACTTTCCTCCATGCCCCTACCATGTTCGTATTTCTGCTTGTAACCCTAAATGAGTTTCTCACAGATGTAGTTTCCATGACACCACTTGATGTTTTAGGTATGAAGTTAAGAAGCAGGCATGTACAGTATGTTAGTATGTCACACTACAAGCACCATCACTGCTTATCATTTCTTTCTGCAGTTCTGAATTCAAAATTAATCAGTAAATGGCATGTAAACAGTGCAAGACAATCTGGAGAGAGAGAAACAACTGTCACTTAACAGATAATGAGACTGCAACACGGCTGAAGCTGTGTGGAGCATGTGTAGGTGCTGACAGCTCCCTCGCATGAATCGTCTTTCTTTCGTTGCGACGCAGCAGTCACACCGGTACACAAAACGCTTGTCGTGAGCTATTAGAGCACAAATCTTTGATGGCAGGAGTTCCCAAACCACTTACAGAATACATGCATCAGGCGCAAATGCTGGTGTTACACACTTGGTTTGAATCTACAAATGCAACAATCCGAGGAGCATGACATTATAGCTGCCATAAAGTGTGACTTTGAAATAAAAATACAGATTTTAAGCATCAATATTTCAACAGGCCAGCGATTTGCCTCCAAGACACGTGCTGAATTATTAAAGGGAGAACTGCTTGCAGTTTGACGTATGTTGTGGGTGATTTTCAGTGACGGGAGGGATTATTTCCATAGCCAAGACATGAGAGACAATTGACAAGTTTTCAGACTCTCTGGGTGTCAACTGAGGGATCCTTCATGCACGTCAGAATAAAAGCAACATGAAACATCCTGCAAACAAACTTAGATTTCTTCTAGGTTGCCATCTAATGCACGTTAATCACTTACCTCACATATTTATGAATGTATTGATTATAAAAATGCTGGTAAAAGTTTATAAGAGGTCAAAACTTCAACCAACATTGTCAATACGCGATTTTTCTCCCTTTATTAGCATGTTTTAGCCTCTCAGCATCCAAACTCTCTGCCGAGGTTGTGGCGATGCTGTTCACACCACAGAGCCTGAATGCATTAGAATGCATTAAATATAACACAACTGTGTTGTTAATATGGAACCAGAGTAACACATCTGTTCTGATTCACATGTTAACACGCCTTAACTTTTATTTAGGATCTTTAAACCCAGGCTGTCTACTGTCTGCTTTTGTCTGAAGTCTCCACCTAGTGCAGGAGCAAGGAAACTGCTGGAACAGTTTTAGAGAGCTCCATAAGAAGAAACCCATTTAAAACAGATGCACACTTCTGCTCAACAAACCACATTTTAATCACTTTTAATATGGATTTAAAAAAATCCCAAAGTTGAAGCTTTTAAAAAGTCTAGTACCTGTTGAAAACAAAGTCCATGCTCAATAATCCAGGTATACAATCCAACATTTTTCAGTCTCATGTTGGGATTGTATACCTGGATTATTGAGCATGGACTTTGTTGTTTTCAACCATTTTGACACGACTGTCAACAAGGAAGAGGGCCGGCAATGGAGGAGGGGGCGTACCAAAGAGACCATCTTATCACAAGCAGAACTGGTTTGTTCCACTTTGGAGTAAGCTGTTGGGAGAATAATCAGTTTTGTTGTGTGTTTCTTTGACTGATGAAGCCTTCTGGATTGAAGGCGAAACGTTTCAGCACAAAAAACTGTCCAGACGATCTGACTGAAAAATGTTGGGTCTAGCACCAGTTTTTAATTTATTAAGAGGCTTGTAAATAAAAACTCTTGCTTTTCCAAAAAAAAAAAAAAAAAAAAATTATATATATATATATATATATTCACTTTGTTTGGGGGGAATTTAGCTTTATTTTTAGACTGGATGCAACGTTAGAATAATAATCATAAACAGAAGTGTATTGTTGTCCTGACAGCTCAATCAACATTTGAACAATTACTCTTTTTCCCCTCATTTACCCGGTCTACAGACTCAATAGGTAAGAAAGGATGCAATCAAGACACGGAGAATCTATATTTAGCTACAATTCAGTTAATAAAGGATAATGCCAGTAACATAAAAGAATAACAGTATATTCCAGACATATTACAGTACAACATATTTTATAAATGTTAGTTCCTGCCAGTCAATAGCTGAATAAAGCCTGAAATCCAGAAACTTCATCAAATTCTGAGTTTTTCTTGGGATGTCCAGTCAGTTTTTGGTCCTTTAAGGACCTTCCAGTTATAGTTAAGTGTAAAGCTAATGTAATTAACTGAAGTCATTGCAGACATTTATAGATGGATAAGGTTTTCTTTGCAGGACGTTTGCATCATTCCAACAGGATGTGGACTCTGTAGGTCAGAACTGATCCTTCCACCTTCATCAGTGTTGTTTAAAACTAGGCACCGATTCAGTTTATTCATGTAGCACCAAGTCACAACAGAAGTCATCTCAGGGCACTGAACAGAAACATTCACATACATTATAAAAGCCAGTTTAACAAGCAGCTCTACACCTGTCACACTGCTCCCTCCGTGTTTGGATCATCAGACCTATAGCTTCCCTGCTCCACACCATTTCCATCTCCTTGTTCCAGTTAGCTTTCATTAGATCCGATCAAACAACCTTTTTATGGCTGTGCGTACTTTCCTAATGAGATTCTTCAAAGGTTTTTTCAGCCGTACAGTTTTTAAGATCTTGGTATAAAACAAGACTATATGACTGCACGATGACATCTTTTTATAAACTTACAATACTGTCTGCGACTCTTCGATGTTTTCCGATTGCCATGAATATTGCAAGGGATTTTTTTTCTTTAATCAAAAACAAAATGTGATTGTCTAAATAATATGCTTTAATGTGGAGTTCACCAGATCAAATCTCAATCTCTCTTAATAAAATGATGAAACAGGAACACTTTCTCAAAGGCCTACTTTGGTGTCTTATCTAAACTATAATTGCCCTCTTTTTTGAAGACATTTATTCAGATTGTCTTTAGAAAACTTCTTTAATCATCCGAGTTAACTGAACTCCATTTATACTTTGTTATAAAAACACACATCAGGCTGACACTTGGTCCCCGTACAGACTTTTTAAGGGTTATTGATCAATGGACAAACTTAAAAAAACAACAACATTTTATTATTTTTGTGATCTTAAATTGAAATTACGGACTTAAATATAACCTTAACCTCTGATTTTGTAATAGTGTACAGAATATAATTATTTCTGCGTGTACCTAAGGGAGCTTTTTAATGCAGGGTTTCATTTTTGGAATTTTAAATATGTACATTCAAGTGACGTTTTTCTGAATTTTACCAAAATAATCCTGCTTTATTTTCAAACATGATCACTTTCTAGGATTAAAGATGAATTATTAGTAGCTTGAGAAACACAAATAACATGAATGACGCTTCACATGATAACCATTTAATCTGCAACCCAAATTTTGTGGCAATAAGTCGTTCACAAGATATTTGTTGAGTAAAACAGGAACCTATGAGTTCAACAAAATGGTTAAAAAGGCTTTGTTTAATCCTAGAAATGTGATTTAAGATAAAAAAAAAAAAAATCTAATTCTAAAGCAAACTTTAACAGCTTCTTGGGCAACTTAGATTTTTACTTCAGTTATTTTCCTGGAATGTTTACAGAGTTTATCAGAGTAAACTTTGCTCCAGTCCTGTAATTGTTCCTGGGCTGAGACTCAGTTTGAGCAGACTTCATAAAAAGGAGACTGTGGCAGGAGAGGACCAAGTTTTAACCGGCACGACAGCTTCAACCACGTCAAACTGTTCTGTCTATTAAAAATAAACTCCCCTCAATCTGACCGTGACCATTTTCCACCCCAGAAATGTCCATACTGAGTCGTGTCCACTGACTGCTGTATGTTGCTGTGGGAGGTGGAATGTCACTGCAGGTGGACACGTCAGCGGTCCAGTGAGCGTTTCTGAATTGCTTCGGCCACCACTGTGCGCAGTAGTGCGATGACAGAACGAGGGTCGTCGCTGCCTATAACAGCACTGCCCGACACGATCATATTGGCACCCGCCTGAAGGACGCATAAGCACAAATCATTTTAGAAAGTACTTAAATAGGTTTTCAGAAGCTTATAGAAGTAGTCACAATGTCCTTTACCTCGGCACACTTGTGAATAGTATCAGGGCCGACCCCTCCGTCTACTTCGATGTCTAATGAAGGGAACTGACTCCGCAGCCAGCTCACCTGGTGACAAACAGAAACAAAACAGAGCTCAAAACATGTCTGATATAACCTCCGTATCCTGGAGGTCAGCTCTTAGAAACAAATGCTTTTAAACAATAAAAAAAACATCTGATCATGCTTGTTTTAAAACGCTAGTTTAATGAAAAGTCCTATCTCTGTCGATTATCCCTAAAACTATAAGCAGTGATGACTTCATGAGATTCTTTATAAATAAAATTGTTTCAATTAGGGGGAAAATTCAAACCAACCTTCCTACTATCGCCTCTGGTTCTGTGTCAGATGAGACTTTAAAAATGTCACTAGAACCTGATTTACGTTTGGACTGTTTTTGTCCTGTTGAGCTCTCTGAATTGTCAAAAATAATAACTTCATCCAAACCATCCGCATGTCCATTAGATCCCATCCCAACCAGACTGCTTAAAGACGTATTTCCCTTGATTCATAACCACGTCTTGGAGCTAAAGTTGTCTCTGATGAATGGTTACGTACCACAGCGTGAATGTTTCTGTTCAGTGACCTGAGATGACTTCTGTTGTGACATGGCGCTATATAAATAAATTGAATTGAATAAAAAAAAAAGATAAACAGAACCAGGAACTGTGAGAAAAAATAAGCACAGACATGTACTGGATTTTGAGTCTGGTGCAACAAAACCTACATCTGTGGTTTAGCAAGGTTCTTAGGTGAAGATTGAATCAAAGTAAAGTGAGGCATTAAAAACTTTGACACCTTTCTGTCATAACCAAAACTTTCATTTTCAGAAGCTTGTCCAACAGAAACTCTCCACTGAGCTTTGCTAGCAGACCTCTCTCCTCAACTGTTCTTTCTGGGAACATTTTCAGTCGGTACTAACGCTGCACTCCAGGAAATACCCAACCAAAGATACTCTAAATAGTATTTTTAATCTAGCATTCACAATTTATTCACTGTCAAAGTGTCTGTTCAGACCTGAAATTAACGTTTGTCCTGGATATTCCGATTACAGATTAAAAGCAGACAGATTTGAGCCAGAATGTTCACAGCTGGGCATTAAAATACCTTTAAACATATTTTAGTTAACATTTTCAATTTAATCTCAGTTCCACGTTTAATATGCAAATACACAAGTAGCTTGCATCACAGTCAGCAGTGAGGCAAGCAGAACATCTGATCACAAATACAGATATGTGATATTGAAGATTTCAGTATCATCACACACGTGCTGACTAAAAACACAAACTGATTTTCAAACTATCTGGAGTTTTTATTCTCAGGTGCTAAAAAGAAGACAAAATAAGAACATGAGCTTTCAGGAGACGTTTGGAGCGTTGTTAAAAGGGAACTTTCTGCAAACAATGCTAACTTTTTTGATACAGTCGCTACATAAATTAATGCTGAATTACTCAGGAACACTTGAGATTATTATGCTCTACTTTCACTTGGTATTCTGACGACTTAATCAACAGGGGTGGGGGTTATAGTCTGTTTTAGGTGCATGAAAAGGATAATTCAAAATCAAATTTCAAATGTCAACAATTTATTTTGTTAATGTTATTCTGTGCTGTCACTTTAAGAGTCAATAGGTAGTTGCTGTGGTGCCATTTGTCCTAGTGGGGTTGCTGCAGTTGAATCATGCTGCAGTGTTTTCACAACTTTTTCATTTTCTCTTTTTTAAATCTACTGAATACTTTGTATGTCTGTTGGAAGTTATAATAAAAAGACTTTCTTTAGTGGTAATTTGAACCGTTTGATTGATGATCTATTTCTAGTGATGAACACTAAGCACATTAGCTTTTCTATAATGTTTCAATGTGAGGTTAGCATCTAAGCTAATTGTTTGATTTTTTTTACGCATTGCTGTGCACTCTTTTTCAAAGGCATGAAAATATAAATACGTTTATTTATGTAAAATAAAGCTTGTATTTCTGTCAAACTTCATGTTCAGTGTTTTGGATAAACATCATAAGCGTACCAGCTGTCTCCTGGTGTTTATTCACAAACCCAGTAACTGAGATGCATCAATGCTCATTGTAATGATTGCATCCCAGCTCCATGAAATGAATCAGATCGTGGGGTGTTTAAATATTTCCACACATGTTAATCAATGTCACTTCCCATCCTTCACCTGTCAGGAGGTTTAATGTCAACACTGACCTGGGTTTACACAACTTGTCTGACAGCATGTTTTACAATGAATTTATGGTCATGTGTGTGTGATCATATGCCAGACTAGAACTGTAACTATGAAACAAATACCGATTATATATATATATATATATAT
>NC_056510.1:23879298-23891852 GCF_014905685.2 Nematolebias whitei
ATTTAATAATTTTCATATTCTTACTTTTTATTGATGCAAATCTCTCATTCTATAGTTTAACATCAAAAATGCAATCTGTTTTGGTTGTCAAATGTTTCACAATGTGCTTTAATTTGTGTAGTTTTTTTTTTTAAGTTATGGAGGACTGCGTATTATTTCATAAATATTGAGATCCACAATGCGCACTAACTCTGATGCTAAATTGTATACATTTCTTTATCAATCTATGTTATGTTGTTGCTGTTCTGTTTTTCTTCTGTGGTTTGTTCTTACCTTTGGCATCATGTCCTCCAGGAACTTTTGTCCTCCAAAACCAGGTTCAACCGTCATGACCAGAGCCATGTCGACCTGATTAGCCCACGGTGCCAGTTCTTCAACTGTAGTACCAGGTTTGATGGCCAAACCCACCTAAGGCACAACAAATAATTAAACAATGATCTTTATCTCTTCCATTCAAACGTTCATTAAACTTTTATTATTCTCATTTTATATCTACAGGCACGATACCCAGCAATAAACAGGCCCACAGTACTGATACATGCGATTACTTCTTCTAACATGTTATTTTACAGCTGCTCCTTTTCATGATTCTGCTAACTTCATATTCAAAGGAGTAACTTCACTTCAACAGAATGAACACACACATTGATTGATGCCAATAAACACAATGTACTTGTACAGTAGTATGCAAGGATGATAGTGCAAAAACACAAACATTTGGTTTAATATATACAAATCTACAGAAACTATCAAATTTGTTTCATATACCGTTTACCAAAATGCAATACAAACCTCTTGAGGAAATGAGTTTAACTTGTAGCAACATATGACCCCAAAAAGTAGATCAAATCAGTATTTAAGAAAAACAAACAAAAAAAAATAGTTACTATTAAATAGTTTTGCTCAAGAAACTTTCTTAAATGTAGTGATGAGTTATTTATTTACTTATTAATTTATTCAAACTTTTAGAACTAAAAACAAAAATCTAAACTAATCCAGTTAAGACTGAAGAAGAAATACTGCAAGAAATTAATGAGCAACAGAAAGCTATACATCTGGCTTGTTTATTGCCTCCTAAAACAACTAATGAAACAGCTGAGCTGTTAAAACAAGAAGCAGTATCTATACATCATAAGCTTAGTTAGAAACATCTATTTCATCCATCCAAATAAGATCCAATAAGGTCACAATTTTGAAAAACTTGGATATCAGACTTCAGTGAAACAGCAACTGTGCAATTTTCCCGCAGTTTGGACTCACCAGCTCGTCTCCAATAGTCTCAGCCTAGTGAGATTTAGCAACTGCTCCACTGTGCAGCATATTGCACCAATTCCAATTAGGGCCATATAGTTAGCACAATATCTAAAAACGTAAAACCTTTTGGGAGAGAGACATTTCCCACCTTCATGCCACTTTCTCTTATCTCCTTGATGAGGTTCCCAGGGTTTGTTGTGGCCTCCAGGTGGAAGGTGTACTGGTTGGCCCCTGCTGCAGCCATGGGCTTCACCCACAGCTCTGGCCGGGACACCATCATGTGCATGTCTGCAACACAAACAGCATTTTACACACAGCTAAATGACACAAAGTTATTTATGGGGACTAACATGCGCTTGGAATTTTTCCCCCCTCACCAAAAAAAGGTTCTTGGCCTACTGACTTCCTCAGGCACTCTACCATTGGATGGCCAAACGTGATATTGGGGACAAAGTGCCTTTAAAAGGTAAGCAAAAACAGCTGTTGAGCAATTATCTCGACTTGCATAAACTACCAGAGAGGAAATGGACTTTTAGACAAAAAAGAATCCTGTCTTACACATGAATATAATAAATGCCTTAAATAAAGATTAAAACTTTATTTATATGCATACTGATTCCACAGTTAAGCTTTGGCAGGTTAATTGTGCTTATTGGTGTTGGCCACCTTCTGCTCTACTTCTGATGGCTAGCTGTTAGCAGGCTCGGTTCTGTAGCAGGTGATACACTGACCCGTCCATGACGTCCAGGTGCAGATAATCTGCCCCGCAGCCCATCATCCGCACACACTCGCTGCCCAGACGGGACAGGTCGCTGCTCAGGATGGACGGTCCTATCTTCGCACAGTAAGCCATGCTGCTCTCCCGCTGAAGGCTACATGCGGCGGAAGCAGGCTAACTCCAACTTACCTACGTCACACAACTTCCGCCTGGACGCTTCAAAATAAAACCATGTTGGTTTAAAAACGGTGATGGAAATATAATCTGAATGAACAAAACTTTACTTTTTGGATTTTTTTTCTACATGGATTATTGAGCATGAATCAGGAGATGTTGAAAATAGTTAATAAGAGTATTTAAGAAAGTCTTGGCCTATTTATTTTTCCATTCATTCAACCTTTATTTAATTTTTTTTTAAATATCTTAAAAACTAGCAGTCTATTAATAAAGTGATTTATGGGATAGGGTACTTAAAATTATAAAATAACATTAAAATAAATTAATAAATTTCATTAATTTGTCTTTTTTTTTTTTTTTTTTTTATCTTTATTGAAAAGTACAAAGCAATACCATACCATACCACCAATTTATTTATAGAGCACTTAAAACAGCAACAAGGCCAACCAAAGTGCTGTACAAAAGAAAACAAACATGCACAGCGGACAGGAAAACATAAAATAGAAATACAGATACAAATAGCAGCAGAAGCTAACTAAAATGGCCAACAGAGTAGAGAACAGACCGGACCAAAACAAATCACAACGTGTTAAAGGCAAGCGAATAGAAGTGGGTCTTCAAGCGAGACTTAAAGACTGAGAGTGTGGGAGCCTGCCGGACACTCAGTGGCAACTCATTCCACAATCGTGGACCTGCAACAGAGAAAGCCCTGTCACCTCTGAGCTTACAACGGGTTTCTGGGACTGAGAGAAGCATCTGGTCTGCTGACCTCAGAGAGCGCGGTGGGACATATGGCTGCAGAAGATCAGTGAGATAGGATGGGGCGGAACTGTTCAGTGATTTAAAAACATACATGAGAATTTTGAATTGGATCCGAAGGTGAATGGGTAGCCAGTGCAGGGAGGCCAAAACTGGCGTGATGTGCTCTCTATAGCCTGTACCAGTTAAAAATCAGGCTGCAGCCCCTGTGTCAGTTGCCTTATTGAAAGGCAACTGACACAGGGGCTTTACTTCACAGATCCAGTTTTCACCCAAAACACACTTTTGCTGGTCTGATTAAATCCCAGCTTCTGAGATTTCATAGGATCTGTACACAACAAACATAAAGACTTCTTTAAGGCCACTAAGGTGCTATTCACAGCTCTAACCACTAGAGGGTACTCAAGATCGTTTCTACGACGGTGTTTAAAAACTTTCCAAGATAAGAAAACCCCTTTGATCAACCCAATAGTACCCTTTGTGATCATTTACTGGACAGACGCCCAACAAATGACCCATAAGGTCAAACAGAATTTTAATATTTTTCAAGAAGAGAATAAAACGCTGAAGGACCATAGAGTCATAACAGCTTTTAGGAGAAATAGAAATCTTAAGGATTGTTTGGTTCATGCTAGATTAAAAAACAGAATTATTTCCAACAATAAGATATCCAAAAGTTGTTTTCAACAGGTCAGATGGGTACAAAATAAAATCAACCACCATGTTTTTGAGACTGATAAAACAGGGAATATAAGGTCAAAAAACTGTATTTTCCTGATCACATGCGAGGTCTGTGGTAAACAATTTGTTGGAGAGACAAGACAGGCCCTTTTGACCAGACTCTGTCAATTCCAATTTAACTTACAGACAGAGGGTGAAACATGCTCATTTCTAATCCAACATTTCCTTTTACATGGTTGGACAGCGGTCAAATCCACGGTCCTACAGGTGAACCCAGACTGGACAGAAACACAAAGAAAGGCAGCAGAGTCTATGTGGATTAAAAACCTTGACACATTTACTCCGTGGGGCCTTAACCTAAAACATCCTGATCAAACCCTGGCCCTGACACTGCCTGATCTCTGACCTTTTCCCGCTGCCTGGACTCTATCCAGACTTTAACTTCTACCCTTAGACACCTGATCTTAACCCTGTCCCTTACCCTAACCCTAACCCTAACCAACAACTCAACCCCCCCCCCACCCACCCACCCCCCACTACAACCTTTAAGGACCTTTAACCCTAAACACCTGACCTTAACCCTGTCCCTTAATTAAACACATCAAACATCCTTCTGAACCTGTTTTAAGGGCTACGGTTGCCTAAGTGTTCCAGGGCAGTGATGGACTGTGCACAGCATCTGTTGCCAGGACAACGGAGCTCTCAGTCCCTCTGTTCTTAACCCTGTCCCTTACCCTAACCCTAACCCTAACCAACAACCCAAACAACCCCCCCCCCCCCCCCAGCCCCTTTGTCAGATTGTCCAAAATGTGGCCATTTTGGACAATCCAAAATACAATACAATGCTGTATACAGTAATGATATAACAGACGCCAGGGGGTTACAAACACTGAGACAATAATTTACAATAACATATAAATATATTGAAGAGAGCACATAATGTGTAAGTTTTTATGGCCTTCGTGTTGGTGGAATATTTAATAGTTTTGATGTATTGTTTGACCTCATTTTCAAAAATGGAGATAAGAGGTTTTTGATTAGTGTATAGACATTTATGAATATGCCATTTGGCTAGATATATAACAAGATTAATAATATATAATTGTTTTTCTTTAGCTGTTGGGTAGTCAGATGCTTTTATTATTTTGAAGAACATCTATGACTTCCGGTTTTACTCGCTCCGTCTTCCGCCTTCAAAACAAGATAATACTGTACTTACTTTGAACACTAGATGGTGGAAAGGTTATTCTTTTAAAGCTCTTATCCAATTTTATTAGAACTTAAAACTTGAGATGACACATTAAGGTATATTCAAAGTGTTCAGTAGGCAAACAATTCAAGAGTATCTTATTTCTTACTCAAACACGCTGTGATCAAACAGATGACCTTCCTACCCTGAACTGGAACATAGGAACAAGTTTTTTTTTATTATTGGTTTTTTTTTGTTGTTGTTTTTGTTTTTATCAAAAAGCTGTAGGCGTAATCATATTTTCTTTAAAATTTACTTTAATTTTCAGGGTTTTCTTTAAGCTCTTAGCATTAATTCCACATAAAACACCACTAAAAGTAATGAATGGTTATAAGCCTGTGAATTACAGGTTTTGCCAAAAAATATTTAATCACTCTAATCTTCAAGTCATAAAACAAAACACATAGAAACAAAATAAATTAATATTGAATACATCCTTCTAGGATTATTAAAAGTACTTTCTTGTAACTTGTCCAACATTATTAATGAACATCTCTTACTCCGCTCCTGTAACCTGGAACACTTTGCAAAAAGACCTGAAGCTGTCGACTTTAACCACCCTAAGGGATTTTAAACAATTATCAAGTTCATGGCAAAAACCAATGCAGACATGTTCTTGTTTTGAGTATTTTACATCGCTTTATAATGTAGCTGTTTTTTGTTTCGTTTTTATATCATTTCTTCTATTTACTTTTCATTTTTTTATGCTTTTTACATGATTGTCTATTGATGTCTGTACCTCATCCATGTTCTTTGTTTAAAACAGGTCTCCTGTAAATGAGTCCTTGTGGCTCATTGAGACTAACCTGTATAAATAAATAAAGATTGAATAAATCATAAAGTTGCAAAATGTTTTGTCTTCCATAGGATTATACTCAAGCTTACTCCAACACCAAAATCATGAATTTTATGATTGTTGCCCACAGTTTGCATTGCTGCAGGGATGATGGAAACACTGGTTGCATGAAGTACACCAGCAGAAAGACAGACGTGATGTATGAAGTTACTGAGCAGAGCTGAGGCACAGTAAGTTGGCGCCACAGAGTACTGGGGCCTCAAGACTCTACAAAACAGAACACGAAAGCTTTAGGCTTTACTGTGTTTTAGTGGCCTGGCTATAAAGGTCTTTATTAGTTTAAAGTGACTCTGATTAAGCAGAGAATATTTGACAGGAGATGATTTAATAAATGATTTAAATAGATTTGAGCAGAGGACATTATGTGATTGGTTCATTGAGATTTTTATTATATAACTGTGTTTTACTTTTAAACACACTCTACATACTTAATCTATTTACTATAAACAGCTAAAGTGCATCCAACCAACCAGAGTTTTCTGTTTACTTGAGGTTGCCCGTTAAAAACACTTTTTTATGTGGTTTAGTGGAGGAGGAAAGGGTCAGGAATGTGACTAGAAGTCATTTTTTGCATGTTTCCAAGCTGTTCCCGTTTGTTTTATGTTGACTTAGTTCCAGTTTAAAAACACTTTTAGAGCCAGTTTCATAGAGGTGATGTAATGCTTCATGTATTTCCGTAGTTTTGTGATGACACACGATAAGGCAATCTACAGAAGCAAAACACTCTGCAGAAGTATTTCTCAAAATACACCAGCTGCTTGCAAAAGATAACAAGAAGTATGTTGAAATGTTAATTAATGGTGTTTTGTTTCGGAGATTTGAATTCAAAAGCATAAATATAGAGCTAAGTGGATCTTTGTTTTGTTAATTAATAACTTTTAAACAGTGGGTGTTCCAGTTTACTCAGTCAAAATGTCAAAACTGTTTTATTTCCAGATCATCAAAAACCTTAAAGGAGTAGTTCAGATGTTTTGAAGTGGGGTTCTGTGGAAAGATTGTGAAGCCTTAATATCTTACCTGCTGTAGATGGCTCCCTGGATTACCTCAGATTGGAGAATTATGACCAATAAATAAGTTAGCAGCTAAACTGAAGCAAATCACTGCAGTCTTCAAACAACTATAATCTAAAAACTTTTACATCAGTTGATGTAAACATAACTTTAGAAGTTTTTAACCTCCAATCAGTGTCACATTAACAGCAAATCTCTGCAGAAATATGATAAAATCCCCACTGGAATTGCCCCAGGTTGCACTTATTGGGCTGTAGCTCAACTTCCATTACTATTTGCACATGTAAACAAGCAGAAAATGTTATGTAAACAATCATGACATATGAAATTGACAGCAATCTAAAAGTTTATAAAATGGTTGAACGAATCAGACTTTTTCAGATTAGCGTTCTTTTTTGCTGCAGCAAACCACTCTGGTAACACTTGACAAGTAATGAGCTTAAAGTCCGTCTTAAACTCTATTTCTGTTTCTCTAAAGCGAGATCAAAGAGTCATCTGCAACAGGTAAGATTCTAACTGTTCATAACCTTTCCACAAGATCCCTCTTAAAAAATAAAGTGAACTACTTCTGTAAAATGATGCACACGTGTCACATTTTTTATTTTTTATTTTTGGCTAAGAAATAAATTTCCCCTGATCTTAATTATCTCATAAAGATCTGCATTCCTGGATGTCAGTAAACAACGCAGTCAGGTGATGTCTTGTCACCAGCACATCAGGACTATGTGCTGATGAGGACAAAAGCTAACCATTCCCATACACCTAAATTAATTAATGACATTTTTTATTCTTACAGTTCTTAAACAGCTACTGGGAAAAAAAAAAGACTGGTTCATTCTTCTGAGGCCAGTTCATTTAGCTATTGTTATTACTACTATTAATATGAACACAAATGATTCTGAGCTCTTCCTTTTTAAAGTTCTTCATCATCACTTGGCTGTGTTCTCCTGCAGGTTTCTCATCTTTACAGTTGGCTAACTAACCACGCCCGCACTGAATCCTGAGCATGTGGAAATTTGCTTCATAGTCTTTTTATTGCATCGTCTTCCTGCCACGAATTAATTATTCAATAAAATAACAATCAAGATCTGAAACCATTCTTTCATGTAGATCCTGCTTATCTCCAAGGAAACGCGTGTTAAATCATTTCCTGTTGTTTCGGCTTACTTGTCTTGGCCTGACCCTTGCTCTGTACGTAAAGAGGCCGGAACAGCTCACTTTTATAGCCTTTCTTCCTGCGCAGAGGCTGCTTATTGAGAACTTGTTCCAACGTTTTATGTATTTTGTTTCATTTAAATCTTCCTCCATCCTCACACCACCTGTAGAGTCTAAGGGCCTGAGCAAACAAAGCAAGATAAGCCTGTTTCTTGTGATGGCAGGATGGAGAACGTGTCTTTGTAGCCTCTCCCTTTCACTTTACGTCATTCAGTTCAGGGTCTATGAAGGAGAGGAAAGGGTGGAGTGGAAACTACCTCCTGTGATAGGTTAATGATCGAGTTTGTTTTTCCACCGAGTGTGTGTGTGTGACTGCAGGGGTGTGGTTGTGTGCAAGCTTTCAGTGTGGAGACCCTTTACACAAACGTTCTTTGGGTCGATGCTTGATGGGGGAAATCCGTGATCAGGAACTGCAGGACAGCGTGACTTTGTACTTCCTTTGCTTTTTTAAGTGGTGATTCAATTACCACACATGGACAACATCCAAGACAAGAAGGCTGTCACTCTGTAGATTTATTAACCAGTTGATTGTTTTTACTTTAATGTTTCCCTGTTTCACTTGACCTTGCTCATTCAGTTGTGCATAAAAGCTTTTACTTTATATTAACGACGAGGAACTTAATGTGTGTTGATCACGTTGCTGAAAGAAACGGTGCAACTTTTCCACTTTAAATCAATAACTCCACAGGACGTAGTAAGAATTAAAGCTAAAGTAAAGGTCTTTGTGCGAGGTTTGTGGCCTGCGTTTATCGATTCAGTTTGTTCTTTCAGTATAAAACAACATGTCATGCATCAGGTGCAACATTTGAAGGAAGTGAGTCCACTCTGCACAAAATTGAAGGTTAAAAGTTGATAACTTGATTTTTTTTAAATTATTTTCTGTCATAGCTGTAAAAATTACCCACAATAAAATGATGTCATGATAACGTCTTATTAAAACATGAGTTGCCAAAGATCACAGCTTAATTTTTTTTTTATTATTATTTGCTAATGAATCAGTTAATTTTCAACCATTCTTCCTGTACAAAACAATAAAAACTAAAATAAAGACTAATTCTATTAATACAGCTCAAGCTCAAGCAGTGCAGGCTTTAAGAAAATGTAAAGTCTTAATGTTCTTTATAATGAATTTTAATGTGTGTTAATCTTTTTGTGGAATCAACAATTTTCAGCTTTTTTTAAAGACAGTGCTGTGTGTCTGCAGCGTTTCTGATGATTCATTTAACCTTTTTTGCAGTGAAATATTTATTTTTTTCAGCATTGGTAGGATAAACCCAAAACATGATTGGTATTACACATTTGTCATATGTTTTTTAGATAATTTTATCAGCAGTATTTGCTCTTACAGTATAGAGAAGGTTGTTTTTCTGATCATTTTTTGTTCAAGATGGTCCGATGTCTCTGGACTGTTGAAAAGTTTCGCAGCACTCTGAAGTCTGACTAATCTTTTGTCAAACTGAATGTTTTTTTTCTAGCATTGGTAAAGTACCGTAGTTCTTTATCAACTTTCCTTATAGACTTTCAGGTTTAAACACACGTAACAGCCTGTTTTGAATAATTTTTGCAAACTGTAAAAGCAACTATGTCTTGCCTCCTGCTTTGTTGGAACACGTTTTATTTATTTGTTGGGAAAGTTGTATTTATTTATTTGGTATTGGTGGCTGTCTACAAAATGTTGTGTAAAAGTAACTCAAAGCTCAGATTTATTGGCGTATTTAAACTTTAATGTGCCACTTCATCATTTTTCTCTGTCAATTCAGAAAAAACAAAATCAGTTTTTGGAAACCAGAAATATTTGCAGCTTGCATGTTTTATATGTATTTATTTTAAACACGCGTACTCTGCATGACTTATTTGTTGATAACAGGGATGAAATTTATTCCTCTAAACGGTGCATTACTTTGTTTTGCCAAGTGCTTTATGTTCTAACCTTAAACAAGGATTTCCTAAACATAACCAAGTAGATTTAGCATAAGAGAAACCCAGAAGATTGGAGATTAAAAACAGATAGCAGTGACAGGACCTACAAAAGGTTGAACTTGTGATGTTGAGAGGGAAAAACAATAGAAGATCATTTTTCTGTTGGAGTGAAGCGCAGGTCTGTCAGCAGAAAGCTTATTTCTAAGTGCAATCTGTCAACCGAGTCTACCTCCCAACAACTCCCCATTTACTGATTTATAACCCTGAGTTCTGCCTCCAGAACACTTTATGTAATTAATTGAAACTATTTTTCTCCTGCACCACTTAAGTGTTCACTAAATTACAAGTTCATGGCATGATAGATTCTTGCTGATGTTTCTGTTTGACCCCAGTAGAATTAAAAAAGAAAAACAGAGACAAAAGACATTTTGCTGATCCATAAAAATCAAAACACCTATGCAATCATCATCGTGTATATATATATGTATTTCTGTTGAAATCTTTTGTCTTTGTGTCCTTCATCATTTTATTGTTTCTCCACTCTCTTTATAGTAGCAGAAATTATAAGCAGTTCCTAAACTTTACTCATTTTAATGGCTTTCCATTAGTTATCTGAGCATTTCTTTTATGTCATGTTGATGTTTGTTGATGTTCTTTGACACGACTCAAGCCCACTAACACAAACCACACCCCACTTTTGACCAGTGCGTGTAATTATAACTGACTTCTGTGAAAAATAGTCCACTCTGCCTGTCATGATTTAGGGCCGTACGAGCGACAATGTTTCTCTTCAAAGGGACGGGAATGGGAGGACAAAGGTGAGAACTGCAGAGACGCTTCAGTATAGAATGGAAGAAATATGCAGCTTTATTAAGAAAGTTCTTTGTGGTTTAATCCCAGTAGCTCCCTGAGTAGTTCACGTGGACCAAGATGACCTTTCTGTTTATTAAACAAACCAAATCTTCTTGGTTTAATATTTAACAGATTAAGTTTTTAGATGAAAGTGCTATAAAAAAAAAAAATAACCCCCCACTGCTGAGTTTAATATTTTTTCACAACATGAGTTTGCAGAGGGCAAAGGTTTGATGGATAAACCAGTAACCAGACGACGGCTGATGAAATATGAGCTCAGGTGGAGTTTTCCCTCTTTCAGATCACAACGTTATGTGTGTTTCATTTATGATTAAATCTTTATGGAATTTCGCTCGTGTTATTTTGCTTCTATTTCATAACACAGAACGGTTTCACAAAGCTAAACCAATAACCACTACTGGTACCAGGACTAAAGCTGGACCTTCAGCAACCTGAACGTTTGTCAGCTGTGGAAATAAAGTCCAGAAGTGTTAACCTCCTTATGTTGCCTTCATAAAAATAAACTTGTTGTGAAAAAGAGTGAGAAGTATCACTTGATCCAAGTGGGAGTGCGGACCCCAGCTGGTGTTTCCAACAGCTGTTAGACCCCCTGTGGAGAATGCTGAAGAGCCTTTCACTTTCAGCAGATTCTCTGAAAACATCAGGAGCCGTTCAGGAATGTCAGCTGCAGCAACATGACGAGATGAACCCAGAACTGAGAAGTAAGAACGTGTTTCAGTCGAGACCTTATTTTCATTTCAATCATAGATCATTTTGTTTTCCTGACAATGAAGTGAAATGTAATGAAACAGTTTCATCAAGTGAGGAGGCCTAAAGTTGACAACTAAACGCCTAAATCAATTATTTCTGTGTCAGTGTATTTATAAAGCAAGGCCTGGCTGCTCACTTGGCTGCGCTGGAGTCATGTTGTAGGTGCGGGCATAGCCCTACAGAACCTCACTGACCTACACAAGGCGAGATCAGTGAACAAGACCAGGCGGATTCTGGCAGATCCTGATCATCCACTCCATGGTGAGTTCAGGTTGCTTCCATCCAGATGCAGGTGTTTGCAGCCAAGATGTAGAACGAACAGACTGAAAAACTCATTCATCCCTGTAATCAGGCTTCTCAATGACCAGAGATGATTTCTGTTATTTTAATGTGTCGGTGTCTTATGGATGGTTTGTGTGTCTACTGACTGTGATACAAATTGCCCCTTAGGGATAATAAAAATTCTTGAACTTCTGAAGAAGTTTATAAAATGCCAGGAAAATGTGAACTCAGTTTTCTGTGGTGTGTGAGTGAGAAGTGCGCTCTTGTTGCTGGCATTTTTAACATGTTTGAAAAGTTTACAAGTTTTCCCTCAAAACAGTTGCAGGGTAGAAACAGGGGACTAAAACTCTTCTTATTCCACCTGTCTAGAGTGTCAAACTTGTGTTTTCATTGTTGTTGTTGTTATTGTTGTTATGTACTTTGTATAGCAGCACATTTTAGATGAATTTTGACCTGAGTTTTTTTGAGTTTGTACTGAATGATTCCACTTACAGAACAATTACATGAAGTTATTGAGTTTTTCACGGTCACATATAGAATATCAGTTTTCTATGTGTAATTATAAAAACATATTACAGCTAAATGTTCCACAGCCAGGTCAGAAATATAAGTAAAATGTGTTTTTTTTAAGTAATTTAACGTCTTCATAAGTGATAGAGATTTTCAAGTGATAATTATATACACTGTGATGGACTTGCGACCTGTCCAGGGTGTACCCTGCCCCTCGCACAGTGATTGCCGGATATGGGCACCGGCGACCCCCGTGACCCAAAATGGAAGAAGCGGGTAAAAAGATAATGGATGGATGGA
>NC_056510.1:23892252-23901399 GCF_014905685.2 Nematolebias whitei
GGTCTCTCTTGTAAATGAGTCCTCGAGGCTCAATGGGATTAACCTGTCTAAATAAAGGTTGAATGAATGTATATATATATATATACACACTGTATTTATATATAATCTGCGTGAAAGTGTTTTATTCACAATCCAAGTTCCATTTTTTTTTCATTTGTGTCTTAAACTAGTTCCCCACAGCTGATGATACAAAAAAAAAAAAAAAAAAAAAAACCTATAAATGTAACAAACACACAAAATATTTGTATTTTTAATTCATTTGTTTGTTTTGGATTCAAAAGTGTTAGCTGGTTTATTTGTATATTTTATGACGTTGATCATTTAAGTTGTGTTTAAAAGGTTTTTATTTTCCTTTTCATTGCTTTTTTTTACGTTCTATGGGTTTTTTTTTTTTTAATTGCTGGGTAATTTTAACTTCTACCACTTTTTGTTTTTGAAATGCTGTGTTTTTATGTATATTTGTTATGTTTTCTCTAAACATTTATGTCCTGATTTGCTGTAGAAACATTAATTTGAAAAGACAATAAAAACTCTGGATATTGATCATATGTAGTGACACAAAACAACTGGGTACATTGTTTCCCTTTTTTTAAAAAAAATAAAGATATCAAAAGAGACTGACTAGGAAGACAGAAATACAAAAAATAAATAAATAAATAAATAAATTCACATGTTTCTAATCTACTCCCACTGTCACTATGTATTTAAAAAAAGGTGTTTATTGGTCTTTTACACAAGTCCACCACAGAATTGTGGAAAAAAATACCACCCATCCGTCTGCAGGAGGGACAAAAAGGAAGAGTGCAGATGTATGGCAACGCAACGAAAAAGAAATACAAGAAGGAAAGTCCTGAAACAATCAGAAGACACGATTGCATTTCACTTCATGTTATCTCAGGATATTTTTCTTACACAGCAAACAGTGAAAATGCCAGTTGACATTAAAGCATTTCTTATGTTCATCCTTTTCAGTCATCAACACTAAATCTTGGGTTTTCAAAATAAAAAAGTGGTGGCTTTTACTGCAGATCCTCCCTTTTGTTTATTAAAACCTCGTTTTAGTCGTGTAATCTCACTGCGATTGAAAGGTTTCCAGCCGGAGAGACTGAGGTTTAACAACCAAAGAACGAGTCTTCTCAAATCCCCGCGTCTTTATATTTCATCACAGATCCGAGCCATGAGATGACACACCATGAACCCATACCAATCCATACCACTCAACACGCTGCGGGGAAAGTCCAAATGTAATGGAATGTAAAATACATTTGTTGTAAGACTATCCCAGCTTTTACGAATCGTCCGTCTTGGCAGGAAACATGCGAGCACCATTATCAGAGGAAATCGCTTCTTTTTGTTATTTTTAAAGAGCTGTTTAAATACTTACACACATCCTGACAACGTCTTGCCGCACTGTCCAATTTATCTCGCACAGAGAAAGGATGGAAGTGAGGGCTGGAGTGTGCAGGGTTATAACCCCCCGGGGTCCTCAAGAGGTCTTTACAATGCTCAAATAGTCTGAGTGTTTTCATTCATCCTGCAAAGATCCTCTCAGGTATTTTCTTTTCTTTTACTCTTTTTTATTCTTTCCTGCTGCTGGTTGGCAGCATGAAAGGCCAACATTGACTTTACTGACGTGCCTTTGTTTGGCACGTGACCGCTCGAGGGTTTGGCTGGTGCTGGCCTCTTTGAGTGGCTGAGCAACGAGACTTGGAAGACAGCCAGCATGTATGGTAGCTACTCAGTAATGGACTTTGTATACTGGTAGTATTCTTCTCATCCGATGAGGGAAGAGAGACTAAAAAGGAACAGTACTATTGTTTTATTTGGATATTTCAATTTGTTGAACATTTATTACATCATATAAAAGTTTAAAAAGTGCTTTAATGTCTATAAAAAGGGGTTTATAGCTTTAATTTTTTAAGCAGGCTTCTGTAGAAAGAAAATGAGCAGGCAGTATCTTACCTGCAATAAACACCTCTCTAAATAATCTCAGATTTTTAACTAGGAGTTGTTTCAGGACCACATGATTCACCTTTGGTCTTGACTCTGTTCTGATGCTCCTGCCTGTCAATTTTTGTTTCTTCAAACTGAGGTTGTTCAAAAAGAGCTACCTACAACAGGTAAGATATTGATACTTCATAACGTCACAAAACTCCCCATTAGAAAATCCAAACAACAATAATTATAGAGGTTTTAATCTATCCTAAACTGGTTTCCTAAAGTCTCCACTCAATTGAAACACCTGATTGATAATGAATTATGTGATGCATTTATATTTTTTGCATGAACAGACTTTGTGGCATTGAGCAAGAAATAGGAAGTAAAAAATAAAATAATTAATGCTTGAATGACCCTTTGTTGATACATCAACAGAAGAGTTGCCAAGGCAATGATGCCCCACAGATCCCTTAAAAACAATTTCCTCATGTAGAAACCAAACAAAAACACAGGCAAGTTTTAAAGCAGATCCACCCATGAAGTTTGGTGAACAGGAACAAATCAGTGTTGTTTTTCCTGCTGCTCCTCCAACAGAGTTACATAAGGTCCATTAATAGAAAATGAAAGCTGTTTATTAGTTTTGTTTGCGTGGATTCCCCTTGGATATTATATTCAGTCCTGTGAGTAGCTGATTAATTAACAATGTTCCCTCTACAAACAAAAGTATAATAAAAATAAAAATAATCTTATTTTAAATATTGAAGAATCAGTATTTCCCCTGTTTTTAGTGTTGAAAATGGTGAAAATATTCAGACCAGTAGATCTGAATGGTGAATATGTTGACATGTCTTACTAGTATTGTACTTTCTGCCGTACACGTTGCACTGCCATATAACTCACATCAGTCCAAATATGTCTAATAAAGTGAAAAAAACACATAAATAAGTCGCTTTGCCATTTAAGTCGCATCTATCATACATCATCACTTACCACCTGGAAACATGGGCCATCGTTGTGCCAAAAATCGATTGGCTTTCAAATGGCGGCCACAGGAGCATGCACAGGAGGACTTTAGCAAGAATTTAAGATTAACACTTAAAAATAATTATTTGTTTTCTTGACATTATAGTAAATGTGTGTCTCAGAACTTTTTCTTAATAAATGCACTTTAATGGTCAAATCAGCTGCATTTCGTCTGGGCAGCACGGTGAAATGCAACTGACTTTACGTTCGCTCCTGAAGTTACGGAGCGAGATGAAGGTGGCTTGTTATGGCAAGCCAAGTGTCTCATTAATAGCCACTTTGACCTATTAATGAGACACTTGGCTTGCCATATCAGATGCTGTCTACCATGGCCCGTTAAGATTTACAGCTGGTTGTAACTACCGTACCCATCACTGCACCCTGTACTCACTGGTCAGTTGGTCATCATTATTTACACTTAGACTCTCACACTGGTTCATTTTCATCTATAAATCCCTCCTTGGTCTGCAACCTTCTTATAGATCCTCCCACATGTCACGTCATCAGTGCAGTTACAACATGCACTCTCAGGACATCATTACCTGCAGTGTTCCCTCAGCGCGGACTAAACTTGGCAAAAAGGCCTTTTCCTACTCAGTCACATCAGTCCAAATATGTCTAAACAAGTGGGAAATCCATAAATATGTTGCTTCACCATATACATTGCATCTGTTATGCGTCAACGTTGACGCGTCGCGTTTCTTACGTGTCACTGCTGACAACCTGGAAATGTGGGCCGAACCTGGAAATGTGGGCCGGTGTGCCAAAAAAACGATGGGCTGCCAAATGGCAACCATGGGAGCATGCACAGGAGGACTTTAACAAGAATTTAACAAGATTAGCACCTAAAAACAATTACTTGTTTGCTGGAAATTATAGTAAAGGTCTGTCTCAGTCTTATGTTTGCTTAATAAATGCACTTTGATGATCATTTCAGCTGTATTTGAAAAGCCGATACGTGGACATAAATGTGTGCATGTGATGAGTCGATGTGCAAATTTA
Source organism: Nematolebias whitei (assembly GCF_014905685.2). Lineage (NCBI taxonomy): Eukaryota > Metazoa > Chordata > Actinopteri > Cyprinodontiformes > Rivulidae > Nematolebias > Nematolebias whitei. The sequence continues at coordinate 23,896,216 of NC_056510.1, forward strand.
ACAAGATAACTACCTAAAAACAATAATTTGTTTGCTCGAAATTATAGCAAAGGTGTGTCTCAGTTTAACTTTTGTTTAATAAATGCACTTTGATGGTCAAATCAGTTGCATTTCAAAAGTATTTTGCTGCCTCGGTGATCCAGGAATGCGCAGAGGGAGGAAATCAGGAAGGAGGAACGCGCCTCGTTTCTTCAAAATTGAACAAGAAAAGCACCTAAAAACAATTGTTTGTTTGCTTGAAATTATAGCAAAGGTGTGTCTCAGTTTAATGTTTGCTTAATAAATGCACTTTAATGGTCAAATTAGCTCATTTCGTCAGGGTGGTGCAGCTGGTTTAACTTGTTCCAAGCAGCGAGCAGAAGGAAGGTGGCAGGTACATGGCAAGCCGATTGTGTCATTAATAGCTGCTGAAGATTCTCAGTCATCCAGGACATGGTAAATTCAAAAAAATTCAAGAAAAAAAAACAGTAAAGTATAAAGTATAATAAATAAATGTTGTGTATGCTGTTCAGTGTCAGGAGGGCTGTGATCAGTCTTACATCGGGGGAACTAAACAGCCACTGGCCAAAAGGATGGCCCAGCACAGAAGATCAACATCATCAGGCCAGGATTCTGCGGTCTACACTCATCTCCAGGCCAGCGGTCACTCTTTCAAGGATGAAGATGTTCACATCCTGGACAGAGAGGAACGATGGTTTGAGAGAGGAGTAAAGGAGGCCATCTTTGTGAAAAGAAATCGTCCATCATTAAACAGGGGTGGAGGCCTCCGGGTTCAACTGTCCCCCTCTTACAATGCTGTGATTGCTAGTATCACTCAGCCCTCTGTGAACAGTAAACAGCCATCAGTGTGCTAATGACCCATTGTTAGGCTGATGGTCCTTCTTGAGCATGTGAGCAGCTGGTTTTGGTTGTCAGCAGCAAAACTGGTTGATCCACTCTAAGAAGGTGCTATTTAAGAGACTGAGCTGAAAACAGCACCTCAGACTGAGGAAGTCTCTTGGATGAGAGACGAAACGTTTCTAGATTTTTTTTTGCTTTGTTTTGCTTTTGTTTTTTTTTGAATGTCCAGAGGACCAGATTGAACTTTTTTGGATTTTTCTACCTGGATTATTGAGCATGCATCAGGATATAATAAATAAAGTCCAGTTGTTTTTGTCTTGAACTTTTTTGAATTCGTCATTATAGCCACGTTTACCTATTAAATGATACAACAGCATACCATACTGCAATTACTACTCTGCTGCCATCAAGTGGCTGAAAGTGGTACTGCTCAATGTTTTTTTCAGTCTGAATGAATGAAAACAGTCATATCTCAGCCAAAAAATTGTTTATAAATATGGGAAAAAATCCATACATATGTCGCTTCGGCCTATAAGTCGCAGGGCATGTAAATTATGCAAAGAGCTGCGACTTATAAGCCATAAAATACGGTACGGTTGAAGACCCACCCACTTCTATTCGCTTTCCTTTAACACGGTGTGATTTGTTTTGGTCCGGTCTGTTCTCTACTCTGTTGGCCATTTTAGTTAGCTTCTGCTGCTATTTGTATCTGTATTTCTATTTTATGTTTTCCTGTCCGCTGTGCATGTTTGTTTTCTTTTGTACAGCACTTTGGTTGGCCTTGTTGCTGTTTTAAGTGCTCTATAAATAAATTGGTATGGTATGGTATGGTATGGTATGGTATGGTATGGTATTTCCCCCTGTTTTTACAGCACCCTGATTTATTGTTTTATACACTACGCTTTTTTTAACTGCAGTTTTACTGCAGTTTATTGTTATTATTGTTTATTGTTATCGTTGTCTGTACTATATAGGTTCTGTCTGGAACAGGTCTCTCTTGTAAATGAGTCCTTGTGGCTCAATGAGAATAGCCTGTATAAATAAAGGTTAAGTGAATGAATGAATATTGGTCAAGGGCCCTCTAGCTGCTGGAAGTGGTAGTGTTCAATATTTTCCATGTCAAAATGGATAAAATTGTCAGATCTCAGCCAAAATTTGGGTTATAAATATGGGGAAAACAACGTATATTAGTCGCTTCAATGTATAAGTCGCAGGACTTGCAAATTTATGCAAAAAGGTGTGACTTAAATGGCAAAAAATACAGTACTCCTTGTTTTTAGTGCTGTTAATTAAATTCTCTTGACGTCACTTTGCAACTAACTGGGTCAGTTTAAGAATGTGATTAGAAAATAATCCAATAGTCAGGCAGTCTATATATCTATACATATATATCCATCCATCCATTATTTTGTACCTGCTTTTTCCATTTTGGGTCACGGGGGTCGCCGGTGCCCATGTCCAGCAATCACTGTGCAAGGGGCGGGGTACACCCTGGATGGGTCGCAAGTCCATCACAGGGCCACATAGAGACAAACGAGACAAACAACCATTCACTCTCTCACTCACACCTAGGGACAATTTAGAGTTACCAATCAGCCTAACATGCATGTTTTTGTCTGTGGGAGGAAACCGGAGTACCTGGAGAAAACCCAAGCATGCACGGAGAGAACATGCAAACTCCACCCAGAAAGGCCCCTAGACCGGAATTTGAACCAGTGACCTGCTCGCTGAGGGGCAGCAGCTCTACCATTTGTGCCATCGTGCCGCCCACAAACCAGTATATATGTATAAAATATGTTAGGTCTGTGAAAATGGAGGATTAAACCCAAATGTAGACTAAAAAGAAGGAGGTTGAAGGTAAAACTAAATAAAGGCTTTATTTAACAAAGTTAAACAAAAAGTGCTGGCGATGAAGCCTAAAACTCTTCTGAAACAAACTAAAAAATAGGATACACTGTGATGGCATGAAAGCAAGCACCGGTATGTAAAGAGGCATTAATTAAACCTAAACAGTAAACACCTGGTGATTACAGATCGGGAACAGGTGAGGCAGACTAAGCAGAAAAACACTGGCTAAATGAGAAATGGTACAAGAAACACTGGGAAATAAAACAAAGCCTAAACCAAAATACTAGAATAAAATCTAAGAATGAAGTAAAAAAAAACTGTGATTTACCCAAAATGACATTTCCAGTGTGAAAGTTCACTGTTTATCCGCTTAATTTAGTGCATCAAGCTGCCAGAAGTATACATTGTTGTTTTTTATATTAACTCCCCAGATCCAGTCTGAATGTACCATTGATGGACAAGTTTCTCAGCTTGACTGCACGTTCTGAGGCCTAAAAACCGGAGCCAAGAAGAAGACATGCTGAGGTCAAGATTCCTGTAAGATCACTTAAATTATATAACGTGCCAGAAATGTTAATGGCATTTAGCCTTATAAACCAAAATTACTGCTGGCCCCAACTTTAATCTGTCTAAAAATATGAATATGAGTGCATATTGCATGACAAGAAACAGTTAATAAATAGTTTCTACACTTCTAGTTTCAAGGATGCTGTTTTCACTTTTTATCCTCCATCAGTGCAACATGAAAATTAGTCCATTAGCTTCCATCAATAACAATCTTTCATTTTTTTACTTTATAAAATGATCTCCATTTTATAATGAACAATAATATTATTTAATAATGAATATTAATGATAATAATGAATACATAAGTACTAAGTTGCTGTAGATTACTGCACTGACTTTATTATTTTAAGACAATAAATACTTTTTGTTTACAGTTGAGGCTAATTCAGTAAGCTTGGGAGTTTTAATTATTTTTCAGTGCAGCACAACATAACGTGCTTTATAAAAGACCACACACATCTTGGGTTAAGGTTTGATTGTGTAATTGTACAAAAATAATATACCTTTACACGGGTGAATCCTAGCAGACAACAGTGAAACTATTTGTTGTTCGTGAGCAAATAGACTAAGAACAAACGGAAATTCAACCCTCTTGGCAGGAATAATCTCCGTTTGTCTCTTTATCTGTAGCTGTCACGACAGTCAAGTCAAATTTAAATCTGCATTCCTGTGGTGTTGAGACACTCATGGATCCCTGGCAGGAATTTTCCCCACCCCTTTCTTTTGTTGTTTTTTGCTGCTGTGTCCCTGCCCTGCCTCTGAAGGTGAAAGAAAGTTCAGCAACACAAAATCTGGAATCTGAAGGAGCGTTTTTATTTTCCGCACCAAAGGCATTATCTTGTACATATGTGGTGGATGGAATTTGGCAAAAGACAAAAAACTACTCAACTATTTCATATACTTTGGGTAAGTTTCTGTCTTGTTGCTATGAGGAGTTAATTTTCATCCCTCTGCCCAGAGCTGTCTCTCGCTGATTTTAAAAATAATTAATCAAAATCATTTTGGCTTCATAAATTTATGCGACACCCTGTTTCAGTTTTTGACCTTTTCTAGGGATGATGAAGAGCTGCAGAAGTAAGATGTGGGTTGCAAGGGTGGGACCTTTGGTTTCCCTTCTGCGTCAGTGGTAGATATCATGTCCAGATGTTGGACACTGTGACATGCTCCCCACCTTTCCTGGTATTTGTACCACACACAATAATACTTTTTAATTCAACCGTACATTGCTGATGTCTGAAAACAATCTCAAAAACTTTATGGCAACTCATGCAAACACTGGTTTTTCTTGCTGACGGAAGTGCCCCTAGCTGTCTTGGAAGTGTTACTGCCAGCTGCTGCTGTCACTGTTTGGACTTGCAAATAATCAAGAAATTAAAAATCTCATGTAATGCAAAACTGATGTTAAAGGTCAAACGACAGTGTTTGTGTTAACTGCTGTGAAGTTTATTTAGATTACAGTTGTTTCTAATGTACTTTTTAGTAGACAGTGTTCTCCCTTTCTGTTCACGTTGTTCACCACTGATTTTCAGTGCAGCCATGACTCATGCACCTGCAGAACCTTCCTGATGACAGCTGTTGTTGGATGTATCAATGAGGGACCAAAGTGGTGGAGAACTTTGTGGAACGGTCTGCACAGTCAACTGCAACTAAACATCTGCAATAGAGATTGATAACTGACCTCAGAGGAGGAGGACAGTTCAAATCCACTAAAGAGTCGAGGGAAGGATGTATTGGAGGTGGAGGGCTATAAGAATGTGGGTCTCCACCCTGGTACCATCCTCCATGTGAGGAGGGACATGAGGTAGAAAGCCAAGATACAGATCCTCTCACTGACAGTCACCTGTACCTGACCTTCAGAACTATATAAAATATGAAATATTATGTATGTAGACAAACATACACACACACACACAGACAAAAAGGGACAGG
>NC_056510.1:23901499-23902947 GCF_014905685.2 Nematolebias whitei
ATATACGTATGTATAGTGCACATGTTCAAATAAATGAAAATTTGATTTATTTCAATGGAGAAAAATACAGTTATTTTATATTGTTGATTTGATGCAGCTAGGTGTTTTAAATATTGTGAAACATGCATATTTTTTTCACCCATGCTTTTGTTAATGTTCATTATTTACATTAAATGTATAACATTTCAATTCTTAAGATAACAGATTCAGATTTTTATTGCCCACTTAGCAGAGGTGATTCTAGAATCTGACCTTCAGGGGGGCTTAGTTTTGCCTATCCAAAATGCTAATATTATTAGCATCTAGCCAGGCGGAAATACATGAGGTAGACAGGTCACACATGCGTAGTCAGGTCAGTTTTCCACAATCGGAAAAAAAAATGAACAGATTAAATGTTTATGTGCACACCGTTCGGATTATGAATCAGCATAAACCACCGTCTTATTCTGATTACAAATTCTTTCGGATCGAGCTGAATCAACAAAAAATTATACGAATGGGGCGTTTACATGACACATTTTTATTCCAAATGGTCGTTTAATCCAATTACTTATGTCCATGTAAACATAGCTATTGACTCTTGGCTTGAACAACGTGGTGGCCATTGACTTCAGAAGCAATCATAATGTGGGGGGACACACTGGAGGTGGGGGGGTCCTCCCCAGAAAATTTTGAATAAAGTAGATGCCATTTCCTGCACGGGTTGTTAAACAACTGTGTTTACCTCCATAAGTAAACACTTGATTCAATAACTATTTTAGAGAGTTCAGCACAACAAGAAGTAGCGCTAAGCTAGTGGTATGCAATACAGACATGCTAGCTAAGATGCTGCAGATGTAGTGCTCTGCTTTACATTACACAACCTAATAAATGCTTTGTACAAAATCAGTTTAGCGTTAACTGATCAAAGCAAACAAATATTCAACTTATGCAACCAGAAGTTACAACATAACGTATATCTATATGCAAAACACACAAAACAAAACACAGCTAGCTTTAAGTATTAACCTTGAATTTAACCACTAAGCATACAATGTAATTGTGACAGAAAATGGAGGATTTACCTGCAGTTACCTTTGTACTGATGATCAGATGGTACTTCCTGTTTATCACTGTTGTATTCAGCTGCTCATGAGGTCGGCCGCAGGGCTTTATCCATCTTTTACATTTTTTCCAAACTCAGTTTAGGTTTTGGAAATGGAATAAACTGTATTATTGCATTCCACCCTCTAAAGCAGGACTGTTCAACTAAACTGCTCAGGGGGGCACAGTTTCTGAAAGCCAGCAGCTCAAGGGCTGGACATCCAGCAATTAAAGTCATTATGTAAATAAACCAGGTATTACAATGATCATTTGTTTATTTTGTTACATTGAATCATAAACACAATAAACAGAACCCAAACCCAGAACCAACCAATAAAAAAAAAAAAAAAAATATAATTATATAT
>NC_056510.1:23903047-24053431 GCF_014905685.2 Nematolebias whitei
ACAGTGGTGCTGAGTTAAAATGTAGGGGTGCTTGAGCACCCCCAAAAAGAGGCTAAAATTACCACTGTCAGTTTGAATGACTACTTTTAGCAGCTAATTAAAAAATTTTTTTTAAGCTTGTTAAAAAATTCTACAAGGCAAAAGTGTTGGTATAGTTCTCTGCAACAGTCTCAGTTCTGTGTGTGACTTTTGGTAGATTTTTAAAAAAAATTTTTAATAAAATAAACCTTGCCCATCCCCTGTCTTATCTCAATTTTTCTTTTAAAGTCTGAAAATAATGTTTTCTCTAATCTGAGGTCATTCAAAAAGCTATCTACAACAGGTAAGATATTAATTGTTCATGCCCTTTCCACAGAACCTCCCTTCAAAAGATCTGAACTTCAGATTAAAAGTCTAAATTAAAACTTTGGCCTAATGAAGGTGGTGGGAATAAAAAAAATGATAAAAGTTGTTCACACAGCACACGCTCTAAATCAAGGGTCTGCAATTTGCGGCTCTGGAGCCACATGTGGCTCTTTGGTCCCTATGCAGCGGCTCTTTCAAGCTTTGACCAAAACTGACATAAAACTGAACTTTATTGGTTGTTATACAAACAACAACAACAACAAAAAATGCTAGTTTTAGCTGTTTTCCTGTCATTTCTTTTGCAAATACTCATTAATTTTTTTGCTTTATTTCTATACCTAATTGTTTTTTCCACAATAAAAAAAAAAAAATCACAGGTCTGCACAGTTCATAGATTATTTTCATTTAAAAATCTACCCCCCACCACAATCACCTTTACAAGAATCTGGCCTTTTCATTTGTTTTAAATTGTAAATATATCAATAAATGTTAAAAAATCATTATATAATTTTAGCTTTATAATGTCATCACTAATGGCACAAAAGTCTCCTCCAAAAAAACCTAAAGTGGCCCATGGGCCACCAGTTGATAATCACAGTTGTAGCAGGTTGTTGCGGGTCAGGACACATTTCATTTAGTAAATGAAGTTGTAAAAATGGATCTTTTGATCATAAAAGTTGCAGACCCCTGCTGTAGATTAGGCAGACGCTGTATAAAACATCATTTACAGCCTAATTTTCTTGGCCCTTGATACATAATAAAACCTTTAAAATGCCATCATGTTTTGATTCATGCTGTGATTATCGTACCCACCACTGCACCCTGTATTCACTGGTTAACTGGACATCATTAACTTCACGCAGACTCTCTCACTGGTACATTTTCATCTTTAAATCACTTCTTGGTCTGTTGCCTTCATACATCTCCTCCTACATGTCTCTGCGTGAGTGCAGCTACAGCGTGCGCTCTCAGGACATTATTACCTGCTGTGTTCCCTCAATGAGGACTGAACTAGGCAAAAGGGCCTTCTCCTACTCCGCTCCTGTTTCCTGGAATATCTTGTAAATAGATTTGAAGCTCTCGATCTTGACCTCTCTAAGTGGCTTTAAGAATCTGTTGGACTCCTGGCAGGGACCAGTGCAGACATGTTCCTGTTTTTAGTTTTCTACATTCACCTTAGAATCTAGCTCTTTTTTGTTACTTTTCTTTTTTTAGCCTTCCTATTTGTTAAAAAAAAAAAAAATCTGTATGCCTTTTTATAACTGTCTATTGTTGTCGCTGTTGTCCATTGTTGTCATCGTTCTTTGTTGAAATCAGGTCTCTTGTAAATGAGTCCTGGAGGCTCAATGTGATTTACCTGTCTAAGTAAAGGTTGAATGAATGAATGAATGTTTATGCATGTTCTTTCTTCACAGATTTTTGCTACTTGATTTTATATAATGTGAGTTTTGGGAATGTTAATCAGTAATTATTTACCAAACATTGCAAAGAGCAGACATGAGGACTGCACAGAAGGAACACATTCATCTCCACGTGGTTGTTCTTATCTCTCTCAATGCCAAGTAGCTTCATTCTGGAAACAAATCTTAACTAATGGTTGACCTTTATCACTCATATCAGAGTCTTTTCAGTTACTGGAAAGCAAATCTGGTCAGTGTTTATACATGTCATACCAGGGATTTTAACCAAAACAAAACTGTTTTGGAGCTGTAAATGTTTGTTCTCACTGAGATCCAACTACCAGATGGATCTAAATAGGAATGATGACAACACCAGAGTTCTGAAACAACCAAACCCCCTGTGCTACATGGAAAATCTCAACTGGCTCTGTTGGGTTAAGACACATTTGGTGTTATTTTTTAATCACGCAGGGGTTTGGTAAAAGATCGACTTTCTCACAAGATGTTAGGGACAAAGTCAGCCAAAGAGCCGAGGCAACCCCAGGAACAGATCCATGTAGGAACTGGATCTAATGTGAATGAAGGAACAGAATGATTACCGTAGTTTTAAAGAGGTAACTGATTCAGTGTGAACAGGAGTGAGGAGTCATTCAGGATCTGTTCTTACTTTTTCCCACAATGGTTGCTTGGCACAGCTGCTTTGGTGATAAGTGTCTCACGGAGGGAGGATGTGGTCAGAAAACCGCCTTCAGATGTCCATTCATACACGGACTAGACAACAAGGGATTGTTTGTATATCGATGGTGCAGGAACAGAAAAAACACAACTTCATGATAAAAATATTCTTCAGCAATCATCAAAGATGGAAAACGGAAACGATTTATTATGACTTTTTTTCATAAATATCATTACAACGTGTTTTAACGTACAGTTTATCAAAAAGCATAAAATGTTATTGCGGCTTCATTTTAAGTATATTTGCATTTTGTTTATGGCACACAACAGTGCATACAGTAGGTTGCATAACTGCAATTTGGACAAAGCCAAATTTGCGCAATCTTATTTTTTTCTTGTAAAGCTCACAATGTCAGCACTCCAGTTCTCTTTTTTTTTTTTTATGTTTGTACAGTTTTTCAAACTGTACAAGCCAGCTTTATCCTTTTGAACCTCTTGCTTCGAGCCAGAAATTCTGGTTTGAATCTAAGAGGAATAAAACCTCCTTTGTTTCTTGGGCAACAAATCCATTAAATCCGCACAGATATTTTCAGCGTTTTAGATTTGATTGTTGCATTGTTGCTTTCGATATTCCTTTAATCAGAAAACATTTAGTTCTTTTGTTGTGTGTTTGTGCCCACGCTGTCTTTTACATTGGCCTGCAGGCCAAGTTTCCCATCTGGAACAATGATATGAGTGAACTGAGCTAAAATGAGTTGGTTTCTCAGGGGTTGATGGAGATCTTAAGCAGAGCACAATGTGTTTAACTGCTTGCTCACGCTTTCACCATACTGCCTGAATCGCTGCCCTCAAGTGGCCAACGACCCACTCACGAAATCCTCTGTGGGGTCTGCGTGTGAAGGAAATGTTATGACTTTCCATGGACGGCTGTGGTGTCTTTTAAATGTTGACTTTATCCTGCTCCACAGGCTGGTTTGGGTCATTTGCACACTTCTGCTTTCAGTTTACAGCTCAGCTGTGTCCCCCCACAGACCCACCACACTAACCTGCTACTCTCTGTGCCATAACATGCACTAGCTTTAAAAGCTGCCATTCTCCCGCCCCAGCTTGACTTCTGAGTCCGGCTGAAAGAAAAGACACAAAAATATGTAAACAAGCTAAATTTTGCCAGCGAGGAAATGTGTATTTGTTAAGGTTATCGCCAAACCTGGAAAATAACATTATATGCAATTCAATTCAAAACTGTAACATCTTGTGATAGCACTCTCAGTCTGTGTTGTAGATGACTTTCAGCTACTACCACATCACATTTGAGCTTAGCATCGAAGTTTTAGCCACTTTAAAGTTGGCAAAGTTCAGTTAGCTGTGGAAATCATCTGGACTTGCATTGTTTCCCAAAGAAAACAAGTTGAAGATGAACACCCAGTAGAATTTTTACAGCAAATTGTAATTTATTTTTAGTCTTCATCATTTGTCAAAAATGTTTATCATTCATAATTTGTAATCAATAGTAATTTCAGTTTTAGTTTAATTAATTAAATATCAATATATTTTAGTCAACTAAACCCACTGTAATTTTGCTGACTAAATTATAAAGTATAAATATTAGATTCAACACAGCCTCAAAATACATTGGATCTTAAATAATACATAAATTCCTGTAAGTCAGTCAGTTAAAAAAATACTGAGCTAAAATTTGGTGTAACTGTAGTTGAGTTATTTATCGGTACAACACATTCTCTAAAATAATTGCTCAAATCTTTAACATTACCTGTTGGAATCAGCCCTGTTAGTTTGTTAGCAAAATATCTCATGAACCACTCAATGGATTTTGATTAGCTTTTCAAATAATTTATTAAATTACGTCTACCACTGATTACCTTTTGGAATCAATCCAGTTCAAGATAGTTGCTACAGCCAATAATAACCATCATATAAAGGGCTAGAACAAAGTCACATGCACAGATTTTGCGCTAAAACTTCATGTGGTAGTGGTTGAGATTTATTCAACAGGTTTGATTTTTTTTATTTAGTTTTTCATGGTAAAAACCATCGCTTTATAATGTTGCTGTGTTTTTTTATATAATTTCTTCTGCTTTTTGTATGATTGTCTACTGTTGTCATCTGTATTATTTGTTTAAAACAGGTCTCTCTTGTAAATGAGGTTCAATGAGACTAACTTTCAACCTAATAAAGGTTGAATGAAAAAAAAAAAATCACAACACATAATTTGAGCATGACATCACACAATTTGGGAAAATCTTTTTTTTTCTTTCATTTAAGCCTTATTTAAATTATTATTATTTATTTATGTATTCAATATTTTGGTGAATCTAAGGTTTGAGAACTGAGTTTCCTTACAAAATCCTAATGATGGTTTCTTAATTTTTCAGTGGTGATGAGATAAAATTTAGGGGTGCTTGAGCAACCCCCAAAAAGAGGCTAAAATCATCACTGATGAACAGATTGAGGTGATCAGGTTGTAATTGCATTTTAAGATCTTTTTATGTGGATATTTGACGACATACTCTCTTCAAGGCAGCAATTACAACCTGTATTCATTTGTAAAACCAGAATAAGATGTGTTGGAGTTATTTTGCTTTGCTTACAGTTAAAAATAATAATGATAATGTTGCCACAGTTTCTGAAGCCAAACTTCAGGTTCCTTCATTGCTCAGACACCACAGGAGGAATATCAGTCATTTCACGCCAGATATTTGTCTTTCTTAAATCCCTGAGGTAAAATTGTAACAAGAAGTGTATTGCTTTAAGGAAATGTAAAATTTAAAGAAAAACACATCAATATTAAGTGATCTGGAAAAACATGGCTCCACTCAGTAGCCACTCCAGACTAATCCTCTTAGGACCATCTAATGAAGAGTGACATGTTCTGTCAGAAAAACAATAAATGTGAGACATATTTACCTAAATTCTCCAGTTCTCTTTTCAAAACAACAACATTTTTATGGTGACATTTAGCGTGTATACGGTTGTTCTCACATTAAGATATGACTACACACTTTGTCATTTTGAGGAGAAGCAGGTCATGGGAATGGGCTCAGTGATGAGGGTCCACAAAAACACTAAAGCACACTGAGGAACATAACCAAGGAAAATGGAAAAGCAGATATGTAAACAATGTTTAGGACCTTTTTGTTATCTTTAATCTAGATGTGAGCTAGTTTCAAGGTGTACCTTGATTTGAAAAAGACAGAGTTTAAACTTTTAAGTGCTGCCAATGTATTGTTTGTGTTAAACTCATTTTAACGAGGTGACAGTGTTGGGTTTTCTCTGGTTATGTACAGTACTTAGATTGTGCAATACATTTTTATTTAAAAAACTGTTCTGCTTTCAAAATCGGTTTAGTTATTGCTTAAAGTTACACTATCAGAATCTAAAACCAGCCCTTTCTTACAGTAATGGAATTATATGTTTATTAATGCAAGCTGTTATGAAAGGCCTGTGTGTGGTGCGTTTGTGTGTGGTGTGAGTTTGTGGGGGGTTGTTATTGTGTCTGCTAGCAAAAATATCCCATTTTATATAAACCAGAGGACAGGTTTTAATAAAACGCTTAGGAAGTAATCACTGGATGATGTACCTCGACAACTAGGAACGTTTTGAATCACTTCAAAATGGCTGCCACAGCCAATTAAATAGAGCTAAAATTTTATGTAGTAGTAGCTGAGAGTCATTCACAATACATATACTGTACTGTCGATGCTAACAGATTCTGCAATATGCTGCAATACCGTATGCAACATAATAAGCCGTTTTCAAGATTTAATCAAAACATAAAATGCATTATTTCTCTTCATAAAATAAACTTTGTTCAGAACTTTGGCAAGAGAGGCAACATGCATTCCTTCAAAAACATGCTACGACTTTATTGTCCTCCACCTTTTGTGTAAATGAAACTGGAAAGTTGTTGCATGGAAGCAAACATTCTTGAGTTGATTGAGCTATTTAAAAAAAAAAAAAACTTTAAAGACCAACAAACCAAAGTTTTACTGCGCATGTTTTTGTGTAAAAAAAGCTGCCACATGTTTTCACCTGCTGCACAACACGCACACCCATACATGCATGCATGGATACCCACACCTCACATTTACCACCTCAAAAAACACAGACTACATGTGTGTTCTGACACATCTGTGGAGCAGACGTCCAGATTAATAAGCATATAATATGAATGAAAAGAGCAAAGCCTTTGATTTGAGTGTATTTGTGTTTTCATTACAAGGCCACCTACTCAGCACTATATTTACACTGTACTGCAAATATAATCCACATAGCATGAGAAGTAAGAGGAGGGGCGCTTTAGGGTCTCATAAGAAGATTGAGAGGAAAAATGTGCAAAGATTTAATTAGGAATGTGGATTAGAAACTGGAAATAATTAAACAGTATAAGTGCCATGAGAGCTGGTTTTCAGAGCTTTAGGATAGGAGCGCCTGTATGAGCCTGTAAATGACCTGTGTTTTACACGTGTTTGTGTTTGTCCACCCCCAGATGTGTGCGTCCAGTCTGCGGCCAAGTCAGGTTTGGGTTGGCTGCTCGTGTATCCCATCAACAGAGCCCCTGTGGAGGGCCCAGAAACGTGATGGATGATGCCTGGAAGCTCTACAAAGTGCAGGCTGTTCTTGAACCATCTCAACAGCTACTAGACAGTTAATGGGTGATGGATTATTTGAGTTTGTGTGCATGTGTTTAAAAGTTTTGGTGTTAAAGGGTGACAGCTGGCTGCTGTGTTTGAGGTGTTATTCTAACATTATTGATTACAAGGTGACAGGCATGTTAAGGAAAGCAATTTAATACTGTAGCAGAGAGTGGTAAAACACACACATAACTAATGTCCTCCCTGAACACCCATGTTTGTTCAAGCACCCCCACTTCTCCTATAGAATTACAAACCATTTGCCAATTGTAAGACCAGGATGGGAAACATAATTTGGGTTGTAGCCTTTAGTTGTGGCATTTCTATCTCAATGAAAATCCTCATCCATCAATCACCAGAATGACAGGAATAAGTTAACAAACCTGATCAAAAACACACTTTATGGTTTGTGCTTTGACACATGTCACAGGGAGCTAAAATGTAATCCCTGTCAAAAACAACTCCACTGGGAATAGTTCTGCATTGATTGCGGTGTGCAAATGTTGCCCTCAACTCTTTAGTCCAATTCTTAATGTTCTTACGCCCAATAAAAATGTATATTTATATTTTTTCAGCTGCTAATTGTACAACTGTTCAAATATTACCACAGATCTTAAAACAGCAACACTTAGCAGTAGTATAAATAAGCTGATTGCAATTTTAAAATGATGATTTATGTAAAAAACAAAAAGGGGGCATACGCTCATAATCGCTTCCATTTTTAGGCTTTTATGTTTTTGTACTTGTCGTATGTCTCCAGAGATTAAGGAGGTGTTTAATTCTTAACGTTTCAAACAGAAATAGTTGAAATAAGCTCAATATTACTCAATAAACTTTTGTCTTTTCTTTATTTATTCACAGCAGTTGTGTTATATAGATGCAAACACATTGTTCTTGTTAAAGATAACTTTGTTTTGGTTCACTGGAAAGGCTATGAACAAACAATATCCTACCTGTTGTAGATAAATGTTTGAACAGCCTCTGTGAAAATTGCATTTAATTTGGACCAAATTGATAGCGCAAAGCTTATGGTGGTGTAAAAGTTGTTAAAGTCTATACATGATGTTTGTGTAAACTGCTTTAAAAGTTTTGAGAATGGTGTTGTATCAAGACATCTTGGCCCCTACTGGATAAGTTGTTAACTTGCCAATTTGCTCCAAAATGATCACCTTTGTTTTTAAAACTGAGGCTGTTCAAATAGTTATCTACAGCAGGTAAAATACTATTGTTGCATGTTAGCACCTAATAAAAAAGTAAAGCAGAGTAGAGTTCGATAGCATATTTGTTTCAAGGCAGTTGAAAATTTGAACAAAACCTTGGGAAGTACAAATATTTCACATCATATCAATGTTGAAAACTGCTGAAATGTAAAACAAATAAGGTTAAAATACATGTAGTTAAGTTTATGTATGAAGAATGCACTTGCTCTACAACTCCTTCCTGCCTGTGCTGTGACATTGTTTTTTTCAGCACTGACACCTACTGTTTAGGAGGAGAACTGCAATTAATGCAGCACATTCCAAGCGCTGGTACTGCAACACCACTACGTTGGAGTCACAGCTTGCTTACATCAGGACTAACACTCATGTATAAGTTTATTGTATTTTCAAAGCTGGACAGAGTTCTGCAGTAAGCTCAATTGCAACAATTGTTTGTTATTAGGATTTATTCTGCTATTTTAGTTATCATTCATACTAATATGGCTAAGACTGCTTCAAATACACAAATCACTTTGGTACCTTACAGGTGACATGGTGAGTAAAGTGCCTTTATTCTTCAAGAGAATTTATTAAAGTTTTTTCATACCAATGTGTAACAGTTCATTTATTTTACTTAAAATTGAAAAAGGAAACAATGAACATACAACAGTTCATAGCACGAGTTAGCTCGTGCTATCAACTAGCACAAAGCTAGTTGTTATAACATTAGATGATAGAATGCTGTGACATAAATAAATGACTGAAGTTCAAACGGGAAGAAACTGCTTTAGGTTGTTCTTTTGTTCTGTACTGTGCAAGAAGTCATAAGACCCTAAAAGCATGAAACATTATTGCTGTAGAAAAAAACAGATTCACAAACGATCAGGTGTAGATTTATTCACATTTAATAACACAAAGTTTCATGGCGAAACCATCAGAATACAGGAAGCAAAAACATTACAAGTGCAGAACTTCTAACACTTTCTCTGCTTTGCAACAAAGTCCATGCTCAATAATCCAGGTATACAATCCAACATTTTTCAGTCAGGTCATCTGGACAGTTTCTTTTTTTTTTGTGATGAAACAGTTCGCCTTCAATCCAGAAGGCTTCATCAGTCAAGGAAACGCACAACAAAACTGATTCTTCCCACAACTGCTGATTCCAAAATGGAACAAACCAGTTTTGCTTGTGATAAGATGGTCTCTTTGGTACGCCCCCTCCTCCATTGCCGGCCCTCTTCCTTGTTGAGTCATGTCAAACTGGTTGAAAACAAGAAAGTCCATGTTCATTAATCCAGGTATACAATTCAACATTTTTCCCTGCTTTAGTTCCCACCTGATTCTTCTGCCTTCCTGACCAGAAAAGTTTTGTCTTGTAGAAACTTATTGGGGGACCATCCCTGACCAGAGCAGACACAGAGGAGGGTGCTGCTGAGGTAAACATTTCTCAAGGATTTACTGGGGGAGGGAGGATAAGTGCATCTGGCCAGCTGCTACTGATGCCTGATTTACAAATAATGATACCAAAATGAACCTTAAAATAATAAAAGGATTGTAAAGGTTAATAATATAGGACAATAATACTGGATGTGTCCAAAAGCAGATTAATAAATAATATACTGCATTCCTTTCGCTATGATTATGTTTGTAATTAAGTCCATGCACAGAGCACAATTAGTTAAGGGATTAAAAAAAACTAAGTATGAATCCAAAATTAAATTTTGAAAGAAAAGGAGGGAGAAACAACTCAAAGGCCCTTAAAATTAAACCACAAATTAAACACTGTAACTTTCTCTCTTTCATGATTTTTACTTCCTAAATTTAGATGGTCTCAATTTTGTTAGGGGGTTTTCCAGATCAGAATGTAAAGACTTTCTTCTGCCCCTTCTTTAAATCTTTTCTGTCATCTTCCTGGCATATTTGGCAGCAAGCCCCAAATCCATCATTTTTTATGCTTGCGTCAGTGACAGTGACAGTGAGCGAATCATCAATATCACTTGGTGTATAGAGACTTGGAGTCAGTGATCATGAACAGCTGGAGAAGAAAAGAGGGAAACTGCATCTTATTTTCTGCATATTGAAGCAATTTTTAGTCTAACTTTGCAAAATGATTTCAGTTTGTTGATCTTCTGCGCTTTTATTCAGAAACATTCCTGTTAAATAATTTTACTTAATAACAAAGAGATAGTGGTCAAAGGTAATTTTCAACATCTCAAACACATAACCTTGATACAAAATGGTACTATGTACTCCATTAGTTCTCAGTGTGCTTTTCCTGAAGCTCTTTCCCCCAAAATCTTTGAGTTTAAAAAGAATAATGGCTGCAGCTGTGACAACAGCGATGACACGAGCTGAATAAAGCCCAGCCATGGATACACCGGCGAGACTGAAAACCTCTGCGGGGTGACAAAGGAGGCAGAGACAAACCCTCAGCTCAGCTTCTGAAAATCTTCTATTCATAACAGAACACCAGAGAGTGAAACACAATCCACGGCATGTTTTCATTTGGTCAATTGTGAGAATGAATGCTGAGATTTGGTGTCACGCTGGGTGTGCCAGCTCCCAAGCTTCCCCACCCTTAACCACCCTCGTCCCCACCCGGAAACTACGACTTCCTCCCCATTCATCTCACTTCGAATTTGTTTTATTTCTCAAGAGTCTTTTTCCCAAACTCATTTGTCAAGCTACATAAAAGTTTATTGAGCCCTGTGAAAACAGACTAAGGAAAACAGATGACGTAAATCTCCTTTTTTAAGATAAGATAAGACAAGACAGAAATATTGATCCCGCAGGAAATTGTTACAGAAAGGGACAAATTAAAGAAACATCAACCAATGGAAGCTGTGAATTGTGTTTGGGCAACTTGCAATAACCCATGGTCAGTGAGACACTTTGGTTTTTGAGCCACATTTTTATCACTTAATGCTGAAAAGCAAAAGGTTGTCAGTAATACAAACTATCTCGTGAACCACAGAACAGATCTTTTTAAAACTTTCAAGAATAAAAATCATTTTTTGTACGTCTGTAACTGATTATCATTTGAAATCAACTTAGTTAGGATGGCCACCACAGTTACGGAGCTTAGACAACATAAAAATGGCTATAGAGCTGTCATTTTTACAGATACCGGGGTTGATTTAGGGGTAGATGGTGCTGAGAGTAGCCTCCAACTCATAATCTGAGTGCTGTTTTATTATATTATTTAAAACTTTGCCATTAACTATTGGAGTCAACCTTGTTTGTCTGTTGACAAAATATTTAATCAAACTCTGGACAATTTTTTTATTGAAACTCTTTAAAAAAAACACGAAAGTAATCATTGAATGAACATCTATATACAGTAGTCCCACGATTATCACAGGGGTTAAGCCCCCCCCCCCCCCCCCCCGGTGATAGGTGAAAAACCACAAAGTAGGAACAGAATATTTATATATTTATTTTAGTATTTATATATATTTGAAGACTTTAAACCCTTCCCACACTCTTGCAATGTTCTAAACTCTTAACCTACATAATTTTAACAACGTACTTATATGTACTGTACAGTACTGCAAAATTTTATATGAGGAACTCACCAACCTTGGTCTGGTTCTGGTCCGATTCTGATCGGCTCTCTGCAGCTGTTGAGCACCAGACGCTTTTGAATAGAGGCGGACATTTGGAGAGCCAGCACAAAACCACATAATGATCCTGATCGAGTCTAAATAAGCCAGAAGAATCTGGATAAGGAGGGTCTGGGTGAGCTCCGAAGAAGACGTTGGACCTCCAATCAATGCTTCTCCGCTCGAGAGGCCTCATGGGCCTGCAAGCAGCAGTCAGACTGACCACTGAGGCCGGAAGTAGCCTTGGTCCGGTTCTGATCGGCTCTCACTCTCTAGTCACTACGGACCAAACTTTTTAGTCAGGTTTGAATCGGATCAAAACTTTCCCTCCATTTCGGCAGAAAGCAGCGGCCGGAAGCACTGCTGGATTCTGGGTAGTGTAGTTCTTTGACTGGCGTTTCAGTATGGGCTTTTTGAAAGAAAACTACAAAATGTCAGCGCCTGTCTGAAGATTTTTTTCGTTAACTTTTTATCTCATACTGTCCCAATCACGTGAGTAATATTAAAGTTGACAATCGTTGAAAAACCGCGAAAGAGCAAGTCTGCGAAAGTCAAACCGTGAAGTAGCGAGGGACTACCACTGATTTGACCGCCACTGTTAAAAACACAAACACGGCTACAACTCAATCATTTGCACCTGTAATGTTTAAGTGTCTTGAATTGTATTTTTTTTTTAAATTTGCATTGTATTTTATGTTTTACTAATGGATGTTTTGTTGTAAATATTTTAATACTCTTGCTACTGTTTTTAAGACTGTGTTGCTGTATTTGCATATTGTCCAGGACATCCTTGTAAAAGAGATTGATGATCTCAGTGGATTTCTTCCTGGTAAAAAAAAAGGTATAAAAAAAAATACAAAATAAAAATGTTGAGCTAAAATTTGGTGTGGTAGTAACTGAGAATCATCCCCAACACATACTACGTGTGCTAACAGAGTCTGCTGTAAATAATATTTAACATAAGATGACGTTACTGTAAAACTCGGGCATGAAAGAACTGGCAACGTGTATTCATTTAAGAAATTCAAGGCCTTTAATTCTATATTTGAAAACATCAAATAACATTAATCTTGTGTGAGTGTTTGTACGCAAGCTCATCATTAATGCCTTCTTAAGGCAGCAGGGTGCGTGACATAAATCATGGATTGTTTGAGCCAGAGGGAACCTGTAACCACAACAAAATACTGGAGAAAATGTTGAATGAGTCAGACGCTGTGGAAGTCTGTCTGCTTCAGGAGCACGAACCGCAGCGTTACCGAGGGTGACGAGAAGCTCTCTATTCAGCAGAGACACTTTAAGGTGGTTGTTGAATGACATGGAGACGTTCGTTTTCACCTCAGGGTGTAAATTTTCAGTGTGTGTCAGTGCTGTTGGAAGAAACTCCCTGTAAACTGACACCATTTCTGTTCTGCTACTCAGAGAAGAAAAGCGGAGCAGATAAGCGTAGAGACGGAGATATTTTCTTTTTTCTTTAAAGCTAGGCAGACCTGAACATGTCATCAGAGGAAATTATTCTTGAACTCACATTCTTTATATAAAATAAGAAGTCTGCAATGGAGAAAATGACTAAGAAAAGATTGAGAAACAACGTAGCTCTAAAAGCAGTCAGAAAAACATTTTTTCCAGCCAGCAATCAGGGTTCCTTTAGAAGACAAATTGGTCAAAAGAAACTGAAGAAAGACATTTTTCAAGAAGAATTTTGGCTGGTGATTAAATTCTTCATCTATTTTTTTTCCTGAGCAGCTGAAACACAACCAAAGCCAGCACAACAACGTTTAACAATCTAGAGTTTCTTCGTCAAATAACGGAAAGAGCAGGTATCGAGAATCAGCTCTGACAAATTACAGTCATTAATTTCTGTCACCTCATTTATTATTCTCATTTGTAAAGAGAGAAGCTTGAACTGGAGATGCAGCCTTACATCCAGAATACAGAAAATTCAGGTGGTCTGATGACATTTAGTTCCCAGATAAAATTTAAACAGACAAAATTACAATGATTCAATTCAATTCAGTTCAGTTAATTTACCGTATTTTTCGCCGTACACGTCACACCACCCTATAAGTTGCATCAGTACAAATATGTCTAAGTGGAAAAATCCATAAATATGTTCTTCCCCATATACGTCGCATCTATTATGTGTCACCACTGACACATCGTGTTTGTTACGCATCACAGCTGACAACCCAGAAATGTGGGCCGGTGTTGTGCCAAAAATCGATTAGCTGCCAAATGGCAGGTGCAGGAGCATGCACGGGAGGACTTTAACAAGATTAGCACTTAAAAACAATTTGTTTTATTGAAATTATAGCAAAGGTGTGTCTCAGTCTAACTCTTCCTTAATAAAAATGACTTTAACGGTCAAATCAGCTGTATTTCAAAACCCAATTCACAGAAGCGGGCATGCGCAGAGTGACGAGCCACTGTGCATTTCTTCAAAATTTAACAAGATCTAAGATCTAAAAACAATTCTTTGTTTGCTCAACGTTATAGCAAAGGTATGTCACAGTCTAACTTTTGCTTAATAAATGCACTTCAATGGTAAAATCAGCTGAATTTTAAAAGCCGATACGCAGAAGTAGGAACGCACACAGAGGGATGAGTCGCTGTGCGTTTCTTTGAATTTTACAAGATAAACACCTAAAAACAATTATTTGTTTGCTTGCCATTAAAGCAAAGGTGTGTCTCAGTTTAACTTTTACCTAATAAATGCACTTTAATGTTCAAATTAGCTGCATTTCGCCGGTTAGGCGCAGCAAAATGAAGCTGATTTGAGTGTTGCTCCAAGCGAGCTGGACAATGTGTCAGCCTTACAGACAGTAAACACAAGTATTTATAATCTTTCAGGTTATGTATAGGCACGTGTTTGAACAGTACTTGTCATCAGGGCTTAGAAAACTAATGAGAATTTCCAAATGCTGACCAACAGAATATGATGCATTAATGTGGGAAAGCAAAAGCTCAAAGCTAACATTCAGAGGGATGTCCATTTTTTCTATCCTTGTAATAAAAACTTTATTTTGATAGATTTTTTTTTTTTTTTTTTTACAATGAACGCAAAACACAAACTCACCCATATACAAAGTCTACATTCTAAAGAAGTACATGTATTTCAGAAACTTTGGAGCAAAAAAAACCACACTAATGTATGTTTGTTAGTGCCCAATAGGGTGAGCCAGTCATTTTGTAATGGTGTTTGACATTGTTCACTCTACTTGACTGTGTCACTATATAGCAACGTGCTAAAATGTTTCAATAAATGATCATTTTAAATCAGGAACTGCCCTCTATGTCAGTGGAGTCCATCATGCACTGCATTCATTTAACCTTTATTTATACAAGTTAATTCCATTGAGCCTCGGGGACTCATTTATAAGAGAGACCTGATTTTAACAAAGAGTGATGACAACAGTGGACAACAAAGACAACAATAGGCAATCATAAAGGATGCACACATTTTTTTTTTAAACAAGTGAAAATAAAATGGTAATTAAAAGGAAAAGTAGCAACAAAAAAAACAGCTATGTTGTAAGGCGGTGAAGAAAACTAAAACAGGAACATGTCTGCACTGGTTTTTCACAAGAACTTAACCGATTTTTAAAGTCACTTAGAGAGGTCAAGTTTTTTGAGGAACCTGCAACCAAGAAAAGATGTTAGGTATCTAACTGGAGTTAATGTAGATTCTGCAACCAGCCCTTCGTTTGTAAAAGGTTTTTATTTTGGCTCCCTTTTGTAAATGAGTTTGACACACTGATCTAGATAATACTAAGAGCAGTGTCATCAAGTTAAATTCACATTTACCAAACAAACAACAGACTGAAGTTTGAAAAGACAAAAAAACGAGAAAAAAAAAACAAGACTTAGTCAGATTTGTATTTTAAGGTGATACAAATTTGAGGGAATAAGATTATAATTGCAAAACTAGACTGTGTTAGATACAAGACTACTCTATAGACAAATTGATTAAATTCAATTAAATCTTTGAAGATGACCTCAGTCATAAAGCAAGTTTCACATCTTCTAAAATCCAGTAAAGTTTGGATGACTGCGCCATGACAAAGCAGACAAAACGAGGAGACGGCTGAAGTTTTATGAAGCTTATTAAAAATGTTTTGGCGCAGTGACGTTATGCTGACTTGACTCAGAAGCAGACATTTGTCTGACAAAACAGGTCTATTTATTTAGTCGAATGCCACAGTCTGACCTCAGGCAGGAACCAAAGGTGGACATTGAGCTGCTCAAACATCGACACAGACAAAACATCTCATGCAGCCAAAGATTTACGTGTTTTTGTCACTTCACAGAGGCACATGAATCCTGCTTTTGAATGTAGCTGTCTTAACGCTCTCTGACAGCCGAGATAAAGGTGTGTCAGCACCTTTATTCTCTCTGAGGAATTAAAATAAGCTTCCATAAATCTGCAGCTGATCTCCGAGTGCTGCTGGTAAGTCATTCATTATACATAGAAAGAAAAGGAGTGAATATGTAGGAGGAAACTCTATGATAAACATAACTTCGTGTTCTACAGCAAGATGCTTAATCTTAGCATCTTGCAAACCACTTCACATGAAAGTCATAACACACTTGATGTAAAATGATTTTTAAAATGTATGTTATTTTAAATGATGATTGATATAAGTAACATCATATTTTCAAATTAAGTTCTAATCACCCTGGATGTTTATAAAACTACATGACGGATGAGAGTTTAATAACTCATCCAAGCATTTTGTATGAACTTGTGTGCCACTGTAAGCTGTAAAGCAACTTCTCATCCCTGACACCCTTCTGA
Organism: Nematolebias whitei; assembly: GCF_014905685.2. NCBI lineage: Eukaryota > Metazoa > Chordata > Actinopteri > Cyprinodontiformes > Rivulidae > Nematolebias > Nematolebias whitei. The sequence continues at coordinate 23,919,713 of NC_056510.1, forward strand.
AGTTTCATTTGTTCTGACACCAACGTGCCGTTTGGATGATCGAGTGGAGACTGAACTCAGTTTGCACATCAGGTCGAGCTCTTGGATGGAGGATGAATTGGGTGACATCTAAGCAGCAGATTCATGGCTTGAGCACAAAGTGTGGAATAAATCAGCCCTCTTAATATCAAGCTTTAGCAGCAATGTGCGTCCTGTCTGTGTTGCATATTTTGAAATCTGGAAAAGTTTAGAGGTTTTACCAAAACAGTAACCCACAGGATGGCTTATGAACAACAGACATCAAGTGGTGAGCATTGACAAAGAACATTACATCCCACGTTTCAAAATACATGTGAAACCTATTTGAAACACTGATGCTAATCTCCGTTTGCTCAAATAGATTCAGAAATTTGGCCGAGCAGCCTTTCTATATAAGCCCCAAACAACCACCGGGCTACTGTGGTCTTTTCTGGGTTCTGCATATTTATATATGTTATGATGAAGTGCCAGCACTGTGGCTTCATAGCACGAAGACCTCAGATCAGATCTCAGCTGTGCAAGCCTGTGTGGAGTTTGCATGACTCTCCCGTGCATGCATTTGTTTTCTCTGGTTACCCCGGTTTCCTCCCACAGTCCTAAACCATTCATGCTACTCGGGCATTCTGCTTTGACCCTGTGGGAGTGTCCACGAATAATTGTTTAAATTATCCCCTAATAAATTGGCAACCTGTCCAAGATGTCCCCAACCTCTAACACAATGACAGCTGGGATGGGTCCTCAAACCACCCCTGAACTCCAAACAGGACTTAACGTGTTTAAAAAATTAATCAAGGAAGGAAGTTAGAGAGAAGAAGGATTTATTTTTAGTCGTTGTTTGAAAGGTGCTGATTGTTGCTTACATTTGCTGATGTTCAAGCTTAAGTATGCTGATCCCATCTAACTAACTGTGGGATGAAGAGATTGAGTTGGACAGTAAAATGTTGGGCATGTTTTGTTGCTTTTAGCTTATTTACGATAACAATTTTCAATCATTTTAAAATACTTTTAACAATATAGTAATTTGCAGACTCAGTTTATGCTTTAAAATCTTCTAAAAATACACATTCTTTACTGTAAAACATAAACATACATAAACTGTTACAAATTAGGCATTCCACATTATAACAGCTCCACAAAATGATCAAAATGTGAACTCAACAGACTGAATGCACTCTGCAGTCACTCTCGTCAAAAATGTATTAATTATAAATGCATTTTTGTTTCTCTTTTGTAGTTTTAGTACAACAAAACAATTTAACAGTTATTATTTATGAGTTTCTCATATTTTCCCCAATTCTTATAGTTGCATTTTAAAATGCTATCAGATTAAACGGAAATCAAACGTTGTGTGCATGACTTAACTGCCATCAAAATCAGCCATGATGAAAGGCTTTTCCTGCTATCTTTGCCAGATTTGATCAGGCACATCTTCAAAAAGCATCTGTCCTGCAGTACAAGTGGGTCATCATCTTAACTTTGATTAAAAAAAAGCACGAGCAACCCCTCATCTGGTCATGTGATCACTGCAAAGCGTATCATTTTGTGTTTATTTAGCTTTGGATCTGTTAAATAACATTTACCATCTTTTTCTAATGATTAACAGTAAAACACAACTATTTTTATTCTTATTTTCCTGGAAAGTTATAAGTGTTTTAGAACATACTGTTTTCTTATCTAAGGTATGCTAGATTATCACGGCCAGATCTGTAGCATGCCTTCACTTGCTTGGTTGGTTTTAGTTACATTTTTAGCCTCTTTTAGTGATAAAGTTACAGGTGGTATTTTTATTTATTTAATTTTTTTTTGTTAGCCTCAGACAAAAAGTTTATTAAACTTCCCTTTGCTAAGTTTCTGTTCAGTGCCCTGAGATGAATTCTGTTGTGACTTGGTGCTACATAAATAAACTGAATTGAATTGACCTGACTGAAAATTGTTGGATTGTATACCTGGATTATTGAGCATGAACTTTGTTGAATTGAATTTAATTGAATTATAAAACAGCCAATTAGCTAATAAGGACTCACAGACTGTTTTTGGTTCCCAAGTGGATCCTTCACAGCCAGGAATCCAGGGTAATCATTCACAGGATACATTCAAAGGATCAGGGAGTGGTGGCACAACAACGATGGAAATAACTGACATAACTATGTAATGAGACGTCATGAAACTGTAGTAGAGTTACAAAAAAGGAAGTTATAAAAACGTGTTTTAGAAGATGCATTTCTGTTATTCGTTTAACCTTTACTTGTGTTCTGCACTGTCTTGTGGTCTTAATTTACTTAAATTGTGATTTTTTTTTATTGTTTGCAGTCTTAGAAAATCAACAGTATGCCTGTTGAAAGTTACAAGCGATCAGTGGTGGGATGTAACCAAGTACAAGTACTTCGTTACTGTACTTAAGTACATTTTTCATGTATCTGTACTTTACTTAAGTAGAGTTAAACATGGATACTTTCGACTTTTACTTCACTACATTTTCCATTAAGTATATGTACTTTCTACTACACTACATTTCTATAATGCATTGCGTTACAAGTTACATTCACGTCACATTGCATTTTTTTGATTTGTTCGTTAGTTTGAAAGTAATCAATGGTGAGAGGGGAATTGGTCCATTGAACCAATCAAAGTAGGCAGGTAACATTAGACATGCCTTCAGAAAGAGCTGGGTCAGGGACGTATATGACCTGTGTGCTCTCGCAGCACCTGGCTCTAACACACCCAAAATGGATTCCACCTCGGAGCGTCAGCAAGAAGATACGTGCCACCCATGGCCTTATTTTAAAAATTTCTATGAGTTTAGGTTCAAAAAACAACTCGTGGAGATTCCGGTGTCAACTTTGCCTCCCACGAAACCATGAACTCCTGTCTTTCAAAAATTTGCAGTCAAATCTGAAAAAACACATTGAGGTAAGTGAAGCCACTACCATGGATGTTCTCAAGTCAGTCCCTGCAGTGTGCAATTTGTCTTTGAGGGTAAACACACCCTTGCCTGCCTCAGCAGCATGTGAGAGAGAGACTGTTCAGTACAGCAGGACAGATGTTATCTCCCAAAAGAGCCAGACTGGACTCCAAAAACTTTGAAAACCAACTTCTTCTGATCTTGAACAAGAAATTCTTGCTGCAATATTAAAATGTTTCAGATCATGACGTTAGGACAGGAGACAAGAGATGTCTCCAAATGGCTCGTCACTTGGGTCCAAGTTTTGTAAATGGTGTCAGGAAGTTAAAATATTGTTCACTATTGACCCATTACAAGGTTAACTAGACTTTTTTTTTTTAACTAGCATTAATGACAAACTGGAGTTGAAATGATCAGAGCCTATTCCTTTGTTAGTTGTGTCTAATTCTCCTTTTTTCAGGCAGACAGTTTTACTTAAATGTGTTTATTTCAGTTAAAATGACACATTGGTTTTGGTTTGTGTTAAATAAAAACTTTCAACGTTATAATCATTCCTCTTTCTTATTTTGTTTAAAGGCATTTAACTCTGCATGTCATCCCTGAAATTCTGACACACAGAATCACAAGTCCAAGTGTGAACTGTGTCACAGAGTAAACACAAGAAAAACATGTATTTTCTGCAGCATTGTTCAGTAATTCCATCCATCCATACATTATCTTTTACCCGCTTCTTCCATTTTGGGTCACGGGGGTCGCAGGTGCCCATGTCCAACAATCACTGTGCGAGGGGCGGGGGACACCCTGGACGGGTCAAAAGTCCATCACAGGGACACAGAGACACACAACCATTCACTCTCTCACTCACACCTAGGGACAATTTAGTTACCAATCAGCCTAACATGCATGTTTTTGGTCTGTGGGAGGAAACCGGAGCATCCGGAGTAAACCCACGCATGCACGGAGAGAACATGCAAACTCCACCCAGAAAGGCCCCGGGACCGGGATTTGAACCAAGGACCTGCTCGCTGAGAGGCAGCAGCTCTACCAGTTGCACCACCGTGCTGCCACAGTTCAGTGTTCAGTAAAAAGGAAAACTGTTCATGTATTACAGAAAATATACAAACGGTAGGAATACTTAATGGTATTGTAGACCATTTCATTAGGTAATACATTCAGCAAGTACTTTTACTTTTAATACTTTAAGTATTTTAAAAAGCAAGTACTTTTTACTTTTACTTAAGTAAAAACATTAATGTGGTACTTCTACTTTTACTAGAGTAATTTTTTGTCTGTTTATTTGTACTTTTACTTAAGTACAGTGTTTGAGTACTTTCTCCACCACTGCAAGCGATTAACAAAATTTATTTTTTGCTCTATTTCATTTATCAATAAAACTCTTTTTGTACATGATAATCATTAATAATCATTAAATGGCTTTTGTTTTGTGTGGGCCAAACTCTCAATATCATATAACCCTATGCAAAGGCATAGTGTGTGTTTTAAACTGATGATAGCACCAGGGAACATCCTTTGGAGATTTGAATAAACTCCCTGTTATCTGACACTGAACTTATTGAGCAAACACTCTTTGTTCTTTTAAAGTTCAGTGAAGTATCCTCATTAATCCTGAACAAAGCAAAGTAAACTCAAGTGTTTGGTAATCCCTCTGTTTCTGCTTATACACCCCAGCACACTGAAAAGAATCAGCCTTCACAGTAATTACACCCGGACAGGATAAATAAGCCGTAACTTTGCAAATTACTACGAGCCACTGGTGTTGCTTGATCCGAAATCAGGTTCACCGGTCTTTTTTAACCCCTCCTGGCTGAACATCTGCCCAACATCTGGGCATTTGTTCCTCTCTGCTGACAGTAGTGAAGTGCTAAACTAAATCAGTCCTTCAAATTTCCTTGCAGAAAACCCCATCTGATCATAAACAGCTGCTGCTTTCATGTTGTACTACATTAATAATTTAAGACCCTTCATTCACCGTTAGTCTCCGTGATCAGTCCCTTCCACACCGAACAAAGCGAGCTCAGACTTCATCAGGAGTCGAACTTTCTTTAGATGCCTGGAAACTCTCCAGAAAAAACATAACAGTTTCATTTACCATGCAGGACCTTGGTATTTGGATTTATTATAACAAATATGTGAAAGGTGTACACCTTCTGTGGAAAACACTAAATCTACTAAGAATAAATTGCTTACCATCTCTGCTTCTCATATCTGCTTCATATTTCATTAATGTTGTTTTTTCTCAGCAGGAGATAAAGACTATATGTTATGAGGGTAAAAAACATTCTTAACAGACTTTACTTATTACTTGTGCTTATTGAATCAAACTAAAATCCATAACAAATCCTCTGTTGATACGTAAATGATGCTGCTGTAAAGGAAACAAGGACTAAAGTGGATATCAAATGATATCAGCATCTGGATTTAATGCAGGGCGTTCTGACTCTCCTTTTAGATGCACATGTTTTCTATAGTTTGAAGAGGATAACGCAGATCCTTGTAAGTTCCACTCAGTAAAAGCTCAAAACCACAATAAGAGGTCAAATGCATCAAAAGAGGGATTTTTCAGTTTGCTCCTCTGAGGCTGGTTGAACATTTTACTTGAACTGTGTTTGGGTTAGTTCACATCAGTTGTAGGTGAAGTTCATATGTGCAACTTATGAAGGGAGGAAAATCAAAGTAGAACCAACAAACTGTGACAGACGGCACAGCAGTGCGCCCCATAAGTGCATTCCTGATGAAATATAAGCTGGTCAGCTGTGGAGCAACTACACTGCACTCTGTTCACCCGGAGAAAACCTTTCTCCTCCAAATTACATTTTAAAACCTCAGCATCAAATATACTGAAAATAGATGCAGTTTAACCAAATTGAAATTCACATATAAATTATAAATTTAATACAATAGTTTAAGAAAGATCTTCTGAAGTGGGTTCCAATGGAAAGATTTTGAGCAATTAAAATCTGGCTTGTTGTTTGGAGAAACTGTTTAATTAAGATCAGAATGGTGAGTTAATGGCTAGTCAGAGCAAAGAAAAGACTAGATTGGAATGATGTTGACTTCACTAAATCATATCTTAAAATAAAAATGTATAAAACCAAGTTCACTAGATATTTTTACATTACATTCCAACAGAAATAGTATGCCACTTTACCAGGAGTGGCCTAGCTGCTGCAGCTGCTGCTATTTCCTCTTGACATTAACCATGTAATGAAAAATTACCAGCAGTGTAGTAAAGCAGAGTTTGCATGAACTGATATGAAACATTTGACACTGGAGTTGTTTTAAGGTAGCAGCAATCTGCTTGGCCACACTCAGACTAGCTATACTTCATTATTCTGGTCCAAATTAGGCTGTACCTCCAAAATGAGGTCATTCAAAAAGCTATCTAGGACAGGTAAGATATTAATTGTCCACAACCTTTCCACAAAAACCCCATTCAGTCTGAACTATCTCTTAAAGCAGTGAGCAAATCACAAATCTGAGGGTAATAAAACAAAATTATGTGAATAACTTGTATTTCTCCAATAAAATATCCAGTCCTGCTACTAAATAAGAGACAAGAGTAAACATTACCATTTTCCCCTCTTGACCTGTTCATGTGACATAAAAGTATTGACATGATAATTTAAAAAAATGTTAATGGTTAATATGTTACAGTCAGCAAACATGATACCAGCTGGAATATTTGCACTGTAATACAATGTGCATCATTTCCTGGGTGTGTAAGTAAACATGAATTCCCAGCATATGCGGGGGCCTTTCTGGATGGAGTTTGCATGTTCTCTCCGTGCATGCGTGTGTTTTCTCCGGGTTTCTCTGTTTCCTCCCACAGACCAAAAACATGCATGTTAGGCTGATTGGTATCTCTGATTGTCTCTGGGTGTGAGTGAGAGAGTGAATGGCTGTTTGTCTCTATGTGTCCCTGTGATGGACTGCAAACCTGTCCAAGGTGTCCGCAGCCTCTCACACAGTGATGGCTGGATATGGGAACCAGTGACCCCCACGACTGGAAAAGGAAGCAGGTAAAGATAATGGATGGATGGATTCTGTATGAGGAAATAAGATTATGAGTTTGCTCACATCAAACATGTAGTGAGCCATAAAAATCAGTATCATTCTGCTCACAACCAGGGCTGCCAATAAACGGGGGGGGGGGGGGGGGGGTCAACGGCCACTTCTAACAGGTGGGTAGTAGGTGGCCCCCCACATGTGACCATTTGGTCAGACAGTTTTATACACATTTTTTAAATAATTTTAATTTAGTAGAGGACAAGATTTAGTGAGTTGAGTAATTACTCTTTTCAATAAGTAACATCAACTGTAAACAATAACAACAACTAAAAAGTATTTATGTATATCATTTGTTAAATAACCTATATTTGCCAACAGCATAACAAATACAATTTAATTCAATCCAGTTTATTTATATCTCACCAGTTCACAACAAATGTTGTCTGAGGGCACTGTAGAAAAACATTCAAACATTATAAAATTCCAATTGGTAAAAGTTATTTAACTAATGAAGCCAGTAAATTGAGTCAAATCTCCACTTTGTTGCAACCTCCCATTCTGAGCAAGCACTTTAGCGATAGTGGAAAAGAAAAACTTTCTTTGAACAGATAGAAAAACCTCCTGAAAACCAAAGCTCAGGATGGGCCATCTGCCTCCACTGAGTCTGGGAAACGACAGGAAAACAATACAAACACAAAATGACTCGTCAATCGGTGTTTTCTATGACGTCAAAGACAAAAGAAAGACAAATCTGCTGCAGTTCTGTTCTGGATTTTGGTTTTGGTGTCACACCCCAGGATTTTCACTGGGGCAACCATTAAAAATATGGAGGTGCCACTACACACAACACAGATTTTTAGATTCTGTACTGAGAAAAATATCTAAGTTCTGTTCTTGACAGTTATCTGTATCACCGTTTTTTAATTTAAACAACGTTTATATTGCTTTTATACATAATCTGCACATTTTCCTAAACCTGCTTGCATTTAATCAAACTACAGCACATCAAAGTTTAAAAGCACATGGGCCTAATTAGGACCCATAACTCTTTCTTTAGAACCGTTTGCATGGTGATCACTTTCAAAAGCAAACGAGCCGGCATTCCCCCAGCTACAAAGCGTAGTCATTGCATACGAGTTGGTGTGAGGTTCACTGACCTGTAAAGAGCCATAGGAAGGTAGTGACGAGGTCAAATGAGAAGGTCTCTTCAGTTGGAAAAATAATTCACACAAGAAAAAGGAGAGGGAGGCCAGCAGTGCTGTAAGATCAAGGCAGTGTTTAAAAGATAAAAAGCTGGAGGGGTATCGATGGCAGGTGATTTACTCAGTGTGACCTTCGAAATTCTCTTCACAGCTTCTTTATCAGAGTGACCTGTAACACTGTGGCAGGACTGTACCGTAAGTTCAGCAAACAGTGCTGAGACTCCATTTGTTTTTGATAAAGCAAACCTTTACATCTTGTGAGCCTACTAAATAAAATGTCCCAAATCTGAACCGGTGATGTGACTAAATGTCTCAAAAAGAGGCCAAGATGATGAAATTATGTGAATACGGGGTAACAAATTAGGAAAAAATTATGGTAAAATATATAAAGATGTGGAATAAAAATGCAAATGCATGCATGCTACTCTATACTCTCCAAAATAAAGTTAGCATAAAGATCATCTTAACATTTCAACATGTTGATCTGTAAATATTTTTTAAAAGTTTATGTTTCTGCAACAAACTAAAGCCAGTTGTTCAAATTTTTAATGTCGCTATGAAAAAAAGACTAGAGACAGCGTGTCTCTACGTCAAAGCTATCAAATGTTTCAGTTATTGGATGATTTGTATTGTTTCCCCCTAAATTTCACTAACTGTACCGTGACTTATACGTTTCATGACAGCTGAAACAAACCACAAAAAGGGATTCTGATGCATCCTTTGTAGCTGAAACTTTGTTTTTTATGTGTTTTTCATGAATTTAATAGCTTAAACAAAGCAGCAAAATCTTTTCAGATGTAAATTCAAGTATTTTTGACTTTTTATTATGCTGCGTGACGTCTTTCTGTTAAAATCTAAATAGAATTCAACTAAAGGTCTGTGGCATACAAAAACCAAGGAGACAGAACGTTTTCTTTGTCTTTATTATTTTACAAAACACGTGTTACACATTACCATGTCAAAGGAATGCCTCAGTTTCTGTAAAACAATGATTACATCTTTCTTTTTTACTCAGCATAAAACCTTTGCATTGTAAAAACATACATGTGTAATCAATCGCCCAACAAACTGTTCTGTGTCAGCATATAAAAAAATACAGTGAATAAAAACTCTCAATGTCTCTTGACACATAAAACATCTCTTGGTTTGAAGCTTTGGTTCATACATGCACAAATCGAAGGCAATGCATGGATGTTTTCGTAATATTTGGTCTCAGACAAACTCGTTTGGATGTTGTGAACCACAGCTGCTGCCTGCATTAGAGAAAAGCCATTTATTTATTAGCTCATAAAATCTGAGCTGTCGGTGGCCTGTGTGGTGACGCACTTGGATTGATCCCACATGGACGTGTGCAACTCAGCCACTGATGTAAATTACTGTACAGCACCGTATAACGTATTGTGTAATAAAATTGAATTCAGTTTTGTCAGGAGGTTCATGTAAGATCAGTAGTCTCAGGTGAAGCCTACAGACATTTGACATTTTTTATATGCGCAGGAAGCATTAATGCAATAGTTCAGATTTTTAGAAGTCAGGCTCTAAAGAAAGGTTATGAAAAACTTACATTTCCCTTGTTATAAATAGCAAATAGTTCCGTTTATTTCTGATCTAACAGACAAGCTAACAGCTAGCCTGAAGGAGTCTAAGACCAAAATGAATCGCCATTATCTTAAAATAACTCCAATCTCAAAAATGTTATAACAGTTCTGCAGGCATTCTTTAATAAACCTTTAAATAATCAATTTCACACAACCTTTTTTTTATTTTTACAAGGAACTATATGGTTTTACAAGCATATAAAGCTAAATTGTAGCATTTCTAGTATAGCCTGGGGCTCTTCTGGCAGAAATAACACAAAAGAAATCTGTGAAAATAACAACTAATACGAAAATACAGGTTTATAACATCACTTTTACATTAGGTGCTATGAGGTCTTTAAGACTGAAGTTGTTTTAAGGGGCCAGAAATCTGCATTTGTCTTGAACACACTTGAACTAGCCATTAGCTCATCAATTTAATCTGAAAAAGAAACTATTTCTTGTAAGTGAGGTCACAAGGAGCTATCTACAATTAATTATTGATAAACTTTCTGCAGAAGCTGACTTTATAATTGTAATTCAATCAATTGGAAAGGCCACTAAATTAGTCTAAGCTAAGCTGAACTGAGCAATTAAGCAGCAACCCCTTGTAGCGTCACAATATGTATACAAGGAATTAGAATTTCACGTTAAAGCAAAAGATGAATTAAATCTTAAAACATCACAGGTTGGATTTTTAAATAAAAAAAAGAAAAAAAAAACTTTTACGAAGGCTTCAGCTGATGCAGAATGAGGTTTTGTTTTGAAATGAGGCAGCAGGACTAAAGCACAAAGCCAATCAGTGGCTCTATCTACTATAAACGATGTCGTACAACATCAAGACGTGAAGAATTTGTAGTGAAACATATAATAGACGCAAAACAGTGTAAATGTACAACATACATAAATACAATTAGATACAAAGATATTACTTTACTAATACTATTATTATGCATTGCACACGCACACTAACACACACATTTCTACATGTCTTCATACAATTTATACAGTCACTGTTTTGGCTTTACAACTCGAAAATGAGTAAATGATTCAAAAATCAGCTGGTGTTATAAACTGCTTTACGTTCTTTAATCAGTCCATCAGAGATGATCAACTGTGGTCTTCAAGTTTTTCTATGACTAAAGCATTCTGTGAAGTAGATACTGAATTGGACAGAGGCAATAGCAGATCACTTACTGCAAAGAGTCATTTTGATTGTGCAATTTAGATCAGTGGTGGATTTTCAACAGCCACAGCTGAATATTCAGTGTCGGACACATTTGTGGTCTCGATGAGTCGTGCCAAGCCAGTCCTAGTTGAGTATTTAAAAATGAAAGCCTTCATAAGGTCATAGCGGTAGTTTCTGTTGATGAAGTTGTAGAGGATGGGATTGAAGCAGCAGTGGAGCAGGGACAGGCACTGAGTGAGATTCAACGCCATGAAGAGCGCGTTCTCCAAGCCGCAAGTCAGAGGCACCAGTCCCAGCTGCACCAGTGCATCAACAAGGAGACCGGCATGATAGGGCCCCCAGCAAGCCAGAAAAACCACAATGTAGGCCAGAATCACCCTGCGGCTCACACGGCGCTCCTGCTCCACAGGGGAAGATGATGAGGATGAAGATGAAGAAGTGGAGCGGGAGAATGCTCGAGCTAGCAGAGCATAAAACATTGCAATGACTGGAAAGGGAAGAAGAAATCCGAGCAGGATGAAGCTCAACTGCACCCCCACCATCCACTCCCTGTGGCTCTCCTCTGGGTACTCAGGCCTGCAGATCATGGAGTCTTCATGCGCTGACTTCACCGTCCGCAGGAAGTAGGTTTCTGGAATAGAGGCCACTAAAGCAAGAAGCCACACCCCTAGACATACACCACGGCGAATCAACTTCCTGCGTGCGCCTCCCTCCTCCCCATGCTTCATCACACTTAGGTAGCGGTCCACACTCATGCAGGCCAGGAAGAAAATGCTGCTGAAGAGGTTGACGGAGAACATCAGATGCGTGAGTTTGCACGCCACTTCACCAAACGGCCAGTGGCCATGCTGGGCCAGCGAGCTCACCCATACAGGAAGAGTTGCGCACACGCACAGATCTGCGATGGCCAGGTGAGCAATGTACGTGTGCGTCTCGTGCCGAGGGGTGGAGTCGCTTTGAGCGCGGATGTTCACCCACAGGACCAGAGCGTTGGCAGCCAGGCCAACGACGAAGATGAAAGAGTAGAGGACGCACATGGAGTACAGCAGAGCGCTCCGGTTAAACGCTGTGACGCACACGGTTACATCCACCCTTGATATGTTGGCATAGGTGTCAGAGAAGTTCAGGTCCCCGAACGACTCCCACAGGTCCTCCAGTTCACTGGCACTTAAACTCATTTTTCAGCTGTGGTAGGGGGCTGCAGACCACTGGGAGGTAACACACACCACCTCAGACTGGGATGAATCCTGTGAAAATATGACATAAATATTAAAATTTTGCTAACACCCATTTGTCTTAATAAACACAGAAATGTTAACAGTTCTATTTTAACTTTCTGCTTATTTAAGAAAAGGGTTTCAGTTGAGTGGCTTGTTTTATCAGCATGAACCTGCTGAGCTAATAAAACCTAAACCCACTTGAGGTTTGCTACCAGATCCTGCAGAATCCTAATGTAGTCAACTTGTTAAAACACTGCAATGAGTTACTAATGATGCTTTGTTATCATGTCATAAACGGAGGGCATTTGAGTGACTGATGTGCACACTGGGAGCTGCACAATAAATGTTTACCTATACTCTATTGGCTCTGAGTCCAGACGGACACAGGGAAGTGGGATCATGAAACCCAAACAGGGCTGAGTTTCCGAAACATTCTGGGCATTCCAAGATAAAGCGCTGCTTATGGTGGGAAACCTGATGCCTCTTTAAAGTGATTTTTTTTTCCCCCGTAGGATGCTTGTTATTGTAAAACACAGCGAATCCCCTGTCTCCTCTCGGCTCACAAAGCAGGAAAAGAGAGGGCATGAGATCAGCTGTCGCTGCCCAGATGATCAAAGAAAAATCTGTACACAGTCTCGAATACGTCATTTTACAACATCTGAGTCTCATAACGCAGGATCACAACACAGTTTCAAACAGAGGTGTGTGTATACGAAGAGGAAGGCGATTGAAGCTGCGTGCCAGACTGTAAAAGTAGCAGTCTGGAGCATTTTGGCACTGGAAAATGTATTTGAGCCTGATGGGCTCATAAATATTTGGCTGCATTTGAAGCATCTCGCTTGAATCGCTTAAAAACAACCATTTCCTCAGGATAAATAAAGTTCTATCTTATCTCTTAAAAAGTCTCTCTCAGCTAACTGTCAGCCTGCCACAGTGTGAGAGGTCAGAGGTGAGAGGTGATAGATCAAAACCAGAACACGAGTGGCTTAACCCTGCCGTCGCCCCTTGACTTGTACACCCACCGAGTGAATTGTGTGCAGAAACCAGCAGGAGGCTCGCCGCCTGCGAAATGGTCCAGCCCAGGTTAAAAAGAGGGTCAGTGATCAGCGGTTTGCCACAACATGACAGAGCGCAGTGAAATGTGACCATGTCAGGCATCTGTCTGTGTGGGAGACTTTGACCAAAAATGAGACAGTTGGCCTGAAGACACACAGGATTAAGGAAAACTGCAGATTAAAAAAAAATGTATGAGGACACCTGGAACATATTAAGATATGCAGCTGTCAAGTGATTGACTGTCTTTGCTATCTGCCAATGTTTATATACTTTAACCCCCTTTTTTTTCAGGGGCATGTGAACTTTTAAAACACAGCATTTAATCAGCAGCCACACATGTAATAAACCACTTTGCACAGTTAGCAGCATGCACATTGACAGAAGAGTTTAAAGAACACAAGGTTCGACAACGATGATTTTAAACTTTAATTTTGCAAACTGGAGATTTAAATCCTATGTATTTCTTTACTTTTAGATTTGAGGGCATTCTTGTGAATGAGGTAGAAAACTATTGTATTAGGATATTTGTAATGTTTTTCAGCATCAATGTCATAAATTACTTTGATTTTCTTAGGAAATCAAGTGCAATGGAAAAAAGACAGTGTGGATTTTGTTATTAACTATTAATCTATCTAAGAAATAAATAACCCTAACTGTGTTGATGTAATTTACTCTAATGCATATTAATATTTACTATTGCTCCTAAGCTGTTTGTGGTTGTTTTTTTTTGTTTGTTTGTTTGTTTGTTTTTTTACTTTAAATTAATTATGATGTCCTGAGACTTGTTCAGATTATTGGGATTATCTAGTGTTTCTATTGCCCTCTCATAAAAAAAAAAAAAAAACCTGGGGGTGCCAGGTGACTTCAGCCTTTACCACCCTCCCCATCAGATAACAGCCTGTTGCACATGCAGTCCACCTCTCTCGTGCTCTCTTTCCATTTTAACCTGTTATCTCGTCACCAAGAAACGTCACTTGTTTCTAAGTACACAAACAAAAGCAAAACGGATGCCAGCATCGCTGTCGACAGGTGCTTGTTAGAAGTTTCTCCTGTCAGTCTCGACCGACAGGCTTTTGAGTTTAGGATAAAAATCTCAGAGGGCAGGACGCAACGATTCCGCGATAACCGGCTTTGGTGCGTTATTACGCACGGGCGCCTAACCGAAGGAGAGATCCCGGAGCGCTGCTGCTCACTGCAAATACATACAATGTCATTGTAGTCATTGTTGGCTTATATCAGGCTGTAAACAAACGTGTTATCTGATGTGAGCTCACAGTTGTCTGGCTTCAGATTTGAATGGAGAGGCAAACAAACCCACAATGGAGAGAAAGCGAGAAAATCACAACTCTCAACAATTCCCCTAAAGCTTTTGCCCTTTAAGTATTTAGCAAACAAATGTTTTAACTAGTAGCATATCCGTTTTTATGTGGAGCATCTCCGTGGTTAAAAGCCGAAAAACTTCCAAGTTTTTCTAAATACTAAAAGCTTACCTGCGTTTCTTCTCCTTTTTAAAAACTCCCTTTCTTCTGATTTGAAGAACAGATTCCTTTGCGTTCACTTCTGCTGTTTAAAGTTCAGCTCTGCTGCAAGAAGCCAAAGCGTGCGTGCTTCTCCTCTCCACCTCCTGAAGTGACTGGAGCCGCACTTGTTGCTCGTCAGGAGCACCGCCTCTGGGGCTGGACCTAACAACACCAATGCGTATTGACATGGCACCGTCCCAGAGTCCAGGGGTCTGCAACTTGAGGCTCTGGAGCCACATGCGGCTCTTTGCTCCCTCTGCTGCAGCTCTTTCAAACTTTGACCAAAACTAACATAATTTTATTGGTTATACAAATAACAAAAAAGATTAGATCAAATAGTTTTCCTGTTATTTATTTCGCAAATATGTGAACACTGGAGCGAGTACAAGGAGTAAAACATACTTTAACTTAATGCTTTATTTCTTTATGAAGAACTGTCTGCGTGGTTTAATTTTTTATTTATTTAATAAAAACATGGTAAAAACTCATTTTCTCCCCTTTTTTACAAGAATCTGGTCTTTTACTTTGATAAATGTTAAAAATCAATGGATATTTTTTGCTTTATATTGGCACCCCTACTGGCCACAAAAGCCCCCTCCAGCAAACCTAAAGTGGCCCACGGGCCTCCAGTTGATAATCACAGTTGTAGCAGGTTGTTGCAGCTCCAGATACGTTTAATGTAGTGAACGAAAGCGTAAAAATGGTTCTTTTAATCATAAAGGTTGCAGACTCATGGTCCCAGGTGCTCCAAAGCATCATCCTGTGAGGCAGTGTCGATGTGAAAAAGAACAAATCTTGTTTCTAACCTGCTAAATCTTTTGCAGATAATGCAAGTTCTAATCAACATCCCATTGTTAACATATTAAATAAGTCTTGGAATTAAAAAAAATATATTAAATAACTTTTGGATCTCTGACTTGTTTATTTTTGTTGTTATTTGGAAAAGTGATGGTCAATGAACTCAAAAATGGAATTACAATATATCAAATAATTTAGGAAAAGTTTCTAACAAGTGTTAGTTTCATTTAAAAAATCAACATCTAAGTATATACTTGACAAGTAAATTCAGTACTATTGTAGATTTATCATTAGAATTGGGATTTTCCGAATTTAAATGTATAGCAAATGCAAATCTAAGACAAGATATTTTCTTCAGCTGCTGCGCTCATGTTGCAGTGAGTGATTTTGTTTTACTTCTGTCATTTTTTATGGCGTATAAAATGAGTTTTCACCACAGGGTAGCTCCCTTTAGAGATGGGGTGAGGGGTTCAGTTATACAAGAGAGACAGTAAAGCTGCTGGGAAGCCAAATGCCCCCTGGATGCCTCCATAGGGAGGTTTTCCAGGTGAAAGTCTCTGGGAGGAGACCCCAGGGACACACACAAATGCACATATGCACACAGACACAGGCAAAAATGTTATGGTCAGCCTTCACCAATTAACCCCGAGTGATAATGATCCAAAAGCAGCAGTCATTTCTTCTGCTGTGTGTTTGCAGCTTTTCAAGCACTTATTTACAACATCAACCTGTAAACAGCTGGGGTCAAACTATTATTTGCAGTCTGCAGGGGCAGGGCCGTTGGCTCCCTGCAGGGCCCCACGCCAACTTACCTAAAAATGAAACCAAAGTTTTCAAGTTCGGTAAACCACATCGGCTGTTTTCTGTCCCCACCCAAAACCCTCAGATGGGTTTAACCCAACAGTCACTTTCACAGACATATAACTGACAGCCACTGAATAAAGAACAATGGTCTGCTTTTTAGTTTGATGCCAATTTCAATATTCAGAGCCTTAAAAAACAGAAATTAAAAGGTTTGATTCCCTTCTTTAACACGATGCAGCATCTTATTTGAGACTATCAGTAATGCTGCTTTCAGGAGTCTTGTTGTTTCTTTGTTATTTGGACCTCAACTCATTTCAGGAGCCCCCACTGTCTGAAAGCAGCAAAAAGCTGTGTGGGAGGCTGATGTGTGAGAGCTCACCTGCAGCTCCGGTGGCCTCCACAGCTGCTTCCGGCTGGGCAATTAACCTCAAATTCAATACAAAGACAGGATTACAAAAGGAAGTAGAAACTGGAATTTCTGCTCCAAGTGCAGTCATAGGTCTTTGTTTTATGAAACCATGACCATAAACTTTGACCAAGCGCTGAGAAAAAATTGATTTTATGTTCAAAGAGGAGTTATTGACTTAACCTACTGTAGTTCTATGTACATTCTCCTAATAAAAGGGATATGTTGCTTGCACATGTCCCCGTCATATAAGGTTTATTATGACTGTCTGACTTGTATTCAGTGATGAAATGCAATCAGCAGGCTACCCTGACCTCATGAAAGAGCTAAATAAATGAAGTCAGCTTCACTGAGGCTTTAAAGAAAGCTGGCTCTATGCACGCATACCCATTGTCTTTCATATCAGAAGCATCAGTACGGGGGTTGTAAGCACTTCTGATAAGCGTTAGTGGCCCCGCAGACTGCAGCCAAACAGCTCTGCAGCCTTTATTCACAGGGAAGCCAGAGCGAGAACAACAGGGGTGTGTGTTTGTGTGCATGTGTGCTGCTTTTTGAGAAAGGAACAAACTGTCTACCAGAAAAAGCGACAAAATTAGAAACGGTCTACTTTATATGTTTTGAGTGACGCAAATGCCCAATGAAACCACCCGGATCAAATAAAATGTGACAGCTGAAAATGACACAGTTTTGCATGTATTGTAGTTCTTTCTTCAGATAAAGCTAATCTGATTCTTCTACAAATTATTTGTTTTTTAAATGGACATTTTCAGCTACATGTGTACCTCTTGTCTACAATTAAACTTCTTTTTTTGCAAAGAAGAGAAGAGATAAACTCATTTTTTGATGAATTTGTGTGAACTCAAAATATGGAGTCTGATAAATTATGACATTTGTATGACATATTTGCATACGCTCACAATCACAAACCAAATACCAAAACAAAAATGCATATTATTTCTGCGTCTGTCTCACTTTATCCTGATCCTGTCTCCATTGATGCTGAGCTGAAAAATAAATAATATCTGAGGGGAGAAAATGTAGAGTCAAAAAATTTGAGCTACAATTGCTCTAAAACATTTT
Organism: Nematolebias whitei; assembly: GCF_014905685.2. Taxonomy (NCBI): domain Eukaryota; kingdom Metazoa; phylum Chordata; class Actinopteri; order Cyprinodontiformes; family Rivulidae; genus Nematolebias; species Nematolebias whitei. The sequence goes on from NC_056510.1 coordinate 23,937,514, forward strand.
TTTTTTTTTTTACCAAAGCTAAAATTATTTTTCTGTGTATTTTGACATGTACCATAGGTATTTTGGATGCTCTTACCACTTAGTGGTGGAGCATATGTTAGCATTTTTGATACTGTCCACAATTTTGAGTCAAAGTTGGGTGTTGCTGTACAGAAATCATGCTTATGGGGAGAAATGGTGCTCAAGTATCCCCTAACTCTAATTTAATTATAGCAATTCAATGTCTTGCTACAAAAATCTTCCCACTGGAGAAAATATTTTACACTTGTTGACTCTCTGCCAGGTGTGGAAGATGACACCCCAGCTGTTCTTGGTTACATTTCTCCACACTTTTATTTCTTGCGCCAAACTCTTTTCCGTGTTTAGGATAGCTGAACCAGTCATAAAATGTGTGTTTTGTGTTGTACATGTTTAAACGAACATTTAGATAAACTTGACATGACTTTTCCAGACATACTAGGGTGAAGCTTGTTCGTTTTTGTTCAAGCCAGCACAAAATACTAAAATTTCTTGGTATATTTTTGAGAATGCCACGTTCAGAAATCAATTAGATGATTAGAGACTAAAGGGTAGGCAAAAGAACAAAAATAAAATAATGACTGGGGTTGGAGGTGAGGTAGAAACAAGAAAAAAGAAGCAAACAAGCAAGGAAAGTTGCAAGAGTTTTTCAAATGGCTGCAGTTTCCATTGTCGTCTAGCCTCATACATCATGGTGCTGGGTCTGACAGACATGGTCTATTTTCGTGCAAATGTCCATTCAGAGGGTCCATCTCAATTTCTTTCTCACCCTCATTGTTGTTGATTGACCTCCCCTTCTGCTCGGAGGCTCCCTCAAGCATTTTCTTAGTCCCTCACATTCCTCCTTATCCTGCTCTTTAGCATCTCTCATTTTTCATTTAATTACTTATTCATTTATTACGGTATGTCCCAAAGAGCTTCAGGCATGTGTGAGTGAATCTGAACGTTTTGTTTAGAGAAGTGTCCTGGTGCCGAGGATTTTTTTCCTCAAATCAACATCTGAAAATTCGCCCCATTTACACGGGCACGGGCGGAGGAAACGCGGAGCTTTTCAGATCTTGATTCGAGGAAGAAATACTTGTTGACACGTCCGCATTCAGTGTTTACATGTAACAGCAGAACCACCCCCTTAGTCTGCTGTAAAATGAAATTTGTACATTCACCTAATGCTCATGCGAGCTGCCTGGGACTGCAAGGACTTTCCTCTGGGCTGACCAAAACCCAGGTAACAAAAAAAACTTCTAGAAGCCGAATAATTAATTCTTAATTCTTTAAGCCGAATTTAGGATCCGAGTCGATGGATTTAACGCCAAGCGGGACCGCTTCAGCTAACAGCTCGACACCGGTCAGGGACTACAGTTATTACAACAACAGTTTTGACTTAGCTAGCTAACTAAGTAGCAATAGTTTATATGGTTAAAATAATTTGCCAAGACAGCAACCATTTGTAGGTAAGAAGAAAATATTACTGTTTATGTAAATACAGTATATGACTGATGTGATCAACGGTTGTGTTCTTGTAGCGCAGTACAAATAGAATACTGATGTTATTTTGCAAGACAGCTGTACTCACATGAAACACTTTTGCCCTTCACTTAGACATATTTTTACTTTTAGTGTGTTTTCTCACGTTATTCAAAAGGGGCCACAAAAAGGTAGGATTGATGTAAAACTACACCTGTCTCTCAGCACAACAGGAAATGGCACAACATGCAAGATGTTGCATCATAAAACTGTTCGAGTGCTACAAATACGCTATCCCATCAAACAATGCTGCAGGTTTCTAATCCTTAACAGTAAGTGTTACGCCTTAAAGCAAGAAATGTAAAATAAATTGTTCAATGGAATGCGGAAATACGTTACTCTTTATTTATGCATTTTGTAGAGTTTTTGTTGGTGTTGACCAAAGGCGGAGGGTTTGCTTCTAGGCTGACATAACAAATCAAAGAAGAACATGTATTTTTCTAAAAACATGTATTTCCACTTTTTAAATGATCAAAACATCAAGCAGATTTTTGAAATCTCTTCTTTGAAAAAAAAGGTTTCGACAGATCTGCTCCCAGTGATCTGAAACTTTGTTTTGATGTGGGCCAAAAGTCAACATCTTTTCTGAGCTTTTTTTCTACGCCAGCAAAAAAGAAATCAAAATTTTAAAACTCTCAACACGAGCGCTGAAAAGACCAAAGAGGAATTTCTTTAACTGTTTAGGAAACTTGACGGTTGGCTCCGTCTTCTCTGTCTCGATGAATCTGTCAGTGCTGCCGTGCTTCGCTGTTGGCCAAGAAGAGCTGCAGCTCATTGATTTTGTCTCTCATCTATGCACTTTATGACAACTCAAACAAAACCAAAAAAAGTTGAGCCCTCACCAAGCTGTACGGTTTCAACAATGTCACTTTTCCACCCCTCTGCTTGCACACACTGACCCACTCTGGTATATGTTTTTCAGATGAGCCAGGTCATCATAGACGATGGGAGATAGCTGAGAAAAAGCCTCGCCTCGGGGAAGAGTGAGTATGGATTAGTGAATGACACAATCTATCAACAAGCTCAAGAGAAAGTCTCGGTCTCTCTGCAGACCTGGGCTCTGCAACTCTAATCCTGTAATCCTATCCTAACAATCCTGATGTGAGTTTTACCAATGAACATTCTGGCTTTCCGTGCTGAATGACACAGAGTTCACAGATATGGTGGGTAACTTTCACCCCTATTGTCCTGTCACGCCAAATGACAAATGGACCATCAGTGCTGCAGGAATGTGGTCATGTTTTGGACAGGCCTGCAGCGAAACAGGAGCTTAAACCAGACACGTTACTTGTATGTGTGTTGCTGAGCATCAGAGTGATCAAGTTCATGGTTCAGGTAGAGTTTTGAACTTGTTTCACCAGAAAAACTCGGACGATTTGAATTTTCCCTTTCAGGAGCGTGACAGTAAACAAAACAGTGCAGGCTTTAGTGGGAATAAACACAACTGCACACTGTACTCAAACGAGATAATAAAATAAATATTGCAAGTAAACATGCCAACAGAATAAACTCTGACTCATTTTAACGGGAAAAGACCAGAAATAAGATATATTGCACTTTTTATTTTTTACAAATGCTTCTGAACCAAAACTAGTCCATGCTCAATAATCCAGGTATACAATCCAACAAATTTCAGTCAGGTCATCTGGACAGTTTCTTTTTTTTTTCCTGAAAGAAAAGAAACTGTCCAGATGACCTGACTGAAAATTGTTGAAATGTTTCTGAAGCACTAAAGGATTCATTTGAATTAAAAAAGCAACATAAAACAACTTCAAACTGTTTTTTTTTTTTTTTAGTACAGGTGGTTTTAATTTAATGTTTTGCAAGTGAACAGCACAGCAGGGGGATTACGGTCAGGATGTGGCAACCCGAGCAGCATCTGGTGTTCTCCATTCACCCCTGGAGCTCCTGGTGAGGGGCACTTCTATTCATCTAGTCCTTCTTTATAGCCTCAGCTCTGAGTTTAGTTATTACACAGACAAAAACACATGAGGTCATTAGTTGCCTCTCATTGTTGAGAAGTGTAAGAGTTGGGAAAATACTTGAAACTAAAGTCAAAAAGCAAAAAGAAAAGCAAACTGTGTTGGACAGGATCTGCTGTTCACTGCTCTGTTATGTGGTGACGATAATGGAGCTCTGCTTTTCATTACATTACTGAGACAGATTTAAAGAGGAGCGTAATGGCTGACTGAGACTTAACGCCGTCACTCTGACACCTCGAACCATCAGGAACGGACCCCCCCAGCCATTTACCTTGGCTTGTAAATACAAAACAGCTTTGCAGCCTCACGTCAGCCTCCCCAGTGCCAGGCTCTCCATACATCTGAGCGTGTATGGAATCCAATAGCGTGATGTCTGTCCATTTATCAAAGCAGAGATGGCAGACCTTCCGTGTAAGAGTTACAAAGTTGTGAAGCGCAGGCTTTCCTCAGCCCAATCGCTGCCAGCTACGCTGGGAAGCACGTCCGTCAGGAGCAGTTGTGAAACGTGCTGTCCGATCCCATGAGAAATGTGTCTCCAGTGCACATTTGAATCCCCAGAGTGCAAAAGATGTGTGAAAAGTCCCATTGTGGTAAAAGTTTCCTGTGTATTTTCACATTGGTGAGAGGAGATGACAAACACAAAAGAAGGATGGAGATGAGGATAAATTGAACGGGGGATGAAAGACATATCCTGCAGGAGTGCATAAAAAGAGGAAGGAGGTGGTCTTTGTTATTATTTGTTCACCCGTGTTTTCTCCCTCTTTTACTGGAGCTCGATCGGGCCTCCTTGGCTCTGTTTGTGGTCGTGTTCCTCCACAGCTGCTCTAGTCAACAACTTTTTTTTATATTTGTCCTGACCAGCTGTTCAGGCTGCGATCACAAGCACGGGGGCTTTTGAGCTCAAAGTTTTATTATCATCCAGCCACAGCAATAAAAGGAGAGCCATAAGGTAAGGGCCTGTGTGTGTTGTGTGGGTGTGTTAGTTGGTCTGTCGGTCTGTTTGCAAAATATTTTATGAAACAACAACAGATTTCAATTAAACTTTCAGAAAGTAATCAATGGATGTTCTTCTACAAGTAATTAACTTTTGGAGTCAATCAAATTCAACATGTCCACTTCAGATAATAAATATTAGAAAACAAACACTAAAATGGCTTCAAGGCAGTCAGTTAATAATAGATGCGACGTATACGGTGAAGCGATATATTTATGGATTTTTCCACTTTTTTAGGCATATTTGGACTGATGCGAATTATAGGGCGTTACGGCAGAAAATACAGTCATAAATTGACCTCATCATCAGTCCACACAAAGCTTTTTCCGCTGCTTTCCACTCTCCAAATAAATGTTGACATTTCACACACAGGCGACGAGTGCCAGCGTGCATGCGCATTAGATGGAGGTACAAAATTCAGACGGTCAGCTAATGACCTGGCATAGCAACTACAGCAGATTCAGGAGTTTTCTGCAGTTCCATGTGAACACCGAATGCGGTCCGTGTAACCAGGATTTTTTCCCCCTGGATCAACATCCAAAAAACACCATGTTTCTAGTGGCTGTGTTCGTGTAGACGGGGCTATAGAGACAAATGAAACAAACAACCATTCACTCTCTCATTCACACCTAGGGAAAATTTAGACTTACCACTAACACTAACATGCATGTTTTTGGTCGGTGGGAGGAAACAGAGTACACAGAGAAAACCCACACATGCACGGAGAGAACATGCAAACTCCACCCAAAAAGGTCCCCATCCGGGATTCAATCTGGCGACCTTCTTGCTGATAGGTGGCACCTCTACCAACCGAGCCACCGTGTTACCCCTTGAATTTACAAGAAAAATACAATTTAAATCTAACGTCGCAGTTATATCAAAATCAGAATAAGACTTATTATCATTGTACCAAGATACAACGATACTTAAATTGAATACTTACATTCGTCCGAAAGATGGGCGGAGAGCACGTAGCTGCTGCTCTTGAAGAGCGCGGCCTTCTTATCCTTTTCAGAATACATTTTTTAGATAGAAAAAGGGGAAAAGCCGTTAGGAGAGGATAGTGGCATTACAAAAAAAAAATCTCTTCACACCTTGTTCTAACAGGACACAATTTAAGACATCAAAAAAACTCTGCCAGCAAGCACATTTATGAACACATTACATATGCATTTGACGATGAGGCGGTCCATGAAGCACTAACAGATAGTCCATTGCAGGGCTTAATTTGTAAACTGATTGATGCCAGAACAGCGGGTGGGGGGGTGTTGGAGGGGGTGTCCGTGGGTACCCCCACAGAAAATTTGAAATAACAGAAATGCCATTTCCTGCATTTTGGTGTATTTTAACAGGTTGTTATATATCAGCATGTACTTACATTTGTAAACACTTAATAAAATTACTATTTTGGAGAGGAACAGCAGGTTGTGTGTGAATGAGCAGCTCCGATTCTGTCAGGTGTCCTAAACCCCTCTCCTCCCTCCACACACTTCACGGTTCTGAGCTGAACTCTTCTCTGCTCCTACCCCAGTCTTGTGGCACCGTTTGAAGCACCTGAAGGCTTCAATTCTCAGTTGTCCAACTAAGGACAATCCATCCATCCATCCATTTTTATTAAAGTAAATTGGACTGTCACTTTGACCTTTTGATCACTGTTGTTATTTTAACAAATTAGCGCCGTTGTTTTGAAACGTGATGTATTATGTGAATAACACATCAATTTCTATCTTCCATCCATCCATCCATTTTCTTTACCCGTTTATTCCATTTTGGGTCACGGGGGTCGCCGGTGCCCATGTCCAGCAATCACTGTGCGAGGGGCGGGATACACCCTGGACGGGTCGCAAGTCCATCACAGGGCCACATAGAGACAAACAAGACAAACAACCATTCACTCTCTCACTCACACCTAGAGACAATTTAGAGTTACCAATCAGCCTAACATGCATGTTTTTGGTCTGTGGGAGGAAACCGGAGTACCCGGAGAAAACCCACGCATGCACGGAGAGAACATGCAAACTCCACCCAGAAAGGCCCCCGGACCGGGATTTGAACCAGGGACCAGCTCGCTGAGAGGCAGCAGCTCTACCAGTTGCGCCACCGTGCTGCCCAATTTCTATCTTTGTATTTTTAATTTATTGTTTACAGTAAGTTTTTTTAAAATGTATTATGTCTGAAATGTAGCAGGAATTCAGACACCTGCTGATGTTGTGTGCGCTAGAGCTGTCTGGAGACGCTGTGCGTAACGTGCACTGTCCACAGGGCATTTATTTATTCTGTTGAATAAATTATCATTTCTGTTTCAGGGTCCGAGAGGAGGGGAGAAGGGGTGTTTTTCAGTGCACAGCCCTGATGAGTAGGGACAATTTGGAGAAGAGGAGGAGAAAAGGACTCTGCACAGAACCTCTGTGCGTAAATGTGACCGTCTGTCCCTCCATCCTCACAGAGTTTTCATGCTGATGAGCTCCAAAGCCGCAGGTGGCCTGCGATTCAAATCACTTCCATCTTACGGTTTAGCTCATAAATCAGCTGATTTTGAGTCCTCAAAGCACAAACCAAACCTTCACATAGGCAGCAGCCTGAAGATGGCCAGATTAGCTGCGGCTGTCTTCTTTATACGTTGATTAACCAGGAACTAGACAATTCCTAAAACAGTAAACCTGTTATCATAAATCCAATTATATGCAATTTCTGCGTCTTCGATCGACAGCAGAGGTAGACACATCACATTCCTCTTCCCCAGAGATATATCCAGCTGCATGTGTCGTCTGAGCTGACACAAGGGTTCTCCAGGACCCTGTCACTTTGTTGAAAAGATTTTGTCATTTGCGTCGAAAGTCCAGTTGGTCAGATCCATAACAATCGTTCTCATTTTGGAAAATGTGTAGAAACAGGACCTCAGATGCACAGACAGAGAGCAAAAGAGCAGGAGGAGAACAGGGAGAGGGAAGAGGATGAGTGAGCCTCATTCCAGAGCGAGTGAGAGAAAAAAAAAAGATCTTGAACATTTTAGTTCTGCACATCTAGTAAGTCATTGTATTTTCTGTGTTTTATCATATGTAAAAAAAAAAAAAGTTTGATGATAATAAATGCCAGCAGTTGATTTGTATAACTATCAGTTTCAGTTTTCTCCAACAACCTCATGGAAACATATCAACATGCAGCAAGTAAAACTTGTTTTAAGAGCCTATAGTGAACGGTGCAGTTTGTGGGGGAAACGATCATGCTCAGATGTCAGAGTGAATACCTCTGGTCCACGATGATGGTGGGCATACAATGAACACTCTGTGATACAAGGTAAAACGAAGGAGAGGGACCGGTTGGAGAGCTTAAAAGTTAACACCAGTAGTCCCGTATTTCAAACTTTTTCCTGCTGCCAGTCTTAATATAATCTCTGCAATCTGGGCCTCCCATTTGTTGTATGAGCACAAATGCATTCACTCTTTCACGCACATTGGCAAAGTTTGACAAGTTGTATTTTTGTGAACTGATTGAGTTTTAATGTAACTCTTGAAAGCGCAAGAGATGGATGGTATAAATAGTCTGACTCATTTCTCACGTGACCTCTTTCCCTTTGCCTGTTGGGGGCCACAGTGTTTAATAGCTGGCCTGTTATTAACCCTGTGACTTCTGAAACAAACATGTGGACTGATTTATGAGCTAATAAACACCCACAGAAGTCAAGAAGAAAAAATCAATGACACCTGTCTCACAGTGTAAATTTGAAAAAGGTTATATTCTTCAGTATTTACAGTTTAAGAACGTTGTTTAGGATGTTACTCACAGCCTTGTGCAAGTCAACATTTATTGGTTTTGCTATGAGCTGGAGCTCCTTCTGTTTAAGCAAAATGTCAGAAGTGGGATCTGTATTGGTAATAATAAAAAGTTTTGTCATTATTATGAAAGAAAGGTTTTAAAATACAGTCACCTGTAGTCTTCAAGTGTCAAGGCATTTTTCATTTGAATAAATGTGTGTGTGTGTGTGTGTGTGTTTGAGACTTTAGAGAGACAAAGCTGTTTTCCCAGAGACTATTTCATTCATAGTGTAAGACGGTACCCACTTCCTTCCATTGAGCCAGCCAAAAATGGCCTTCCACGCAAAGAGGGTGGGAAAATTTAGAAGCACAATGGGAGGACAGGATAGACACCACATCAGACTGCATGGCATACACTTTGCACACAAACTGTGAACACCCATAAAAGTAGCAATTAGTAGCTTCTAACACCATAGTTTACCATCTGGGACAATTTCTGCAAGAAAAGGCACCTCTATGCCTATTGCAGAGTTTGTGCGATTTCAGAAAAACATAGTTGAAACTCATTTACAAAACATTTCAACAAAGAGCAGATTGAACCACTAAATGTCACCTGCAGGTATGTGGTTACCTCAAGCAAATGTTTCAACCACAAAGACAGGTGATTATCTTGCCTGGACCTGATTTAAAACAAGCAAACACATGGTGACCTTGTGAAACCTTAAGAGAGGCATGCATAACATCGAGTTCCTACATGTCACAGGCTGGGGTCTGGACATCAGAGTGCAAGGCCATTTCCTTAAGTGTGCCTCACCCCCTCCCCTGTCTCATTTCCTTCTTACCCAAACAAAAGCTGCTTCTCTGGGAAAAGCGCTCAGCCACTTGTTTCTTTTTTGCAGAGCCAAGTCCTGCTAGCAAGCAAATACTTATCTGGCCAGCAATGTGTACTTCACAAGGTACAGAGCAGAAAATGTGAGCTTCAAGCTGCCCATACTAAAGCAGATTGTGCAAGCTTTCAATAAGGCAGAGTTAATTACCTTCCATTCATCTGGGATAGGAGGCATTTCACCAGGTGGGTTCTCTCTCAAGCTGTGCTTTCCATTAATGAACTTGAAAACCTTTTGCTCTTGAAGTGCACTGACAAGCCTCCCAAGAGCACTCTGCATTTGTTGCAGGACGTCAGTATGGAGAGGACCGTTCCACTCACCAATGAGGAATTGTGTTTCCAGGGCCACAAGAGTACAAAAGTTCACATTAATAACCCTCAAGGATATGCCATCAAGTTTAATTTTTGTTTTAGTCATGGGATACCAAAAGCTTCAAGTCTAGTGCCAAAACTATTGGCGTAATGGTTCATGTGGGTGTATTGAACAGTTTTGGTATGTCATGTTCGGTTCGGCCCACATGCGTACCGTTTCGGTTATTTTTTCACTCATTAAATTTTATTAACGAGAGATTATGCGTCGTGGAACAAAAGTTCCTAAGCGTGTTTCAGCACAGCGCTGTTAATTGTTGCGTAGTCTTGCAGCCCTTGTAGCATTAGCAGCCTAGCAGGCAACAAAACTGCCAGAGCTTGAAGACCCTTTCATCTCGTTGCAGTCTCCTGTTTGGAAACATTATGGCTTTCTTGTTAAAACTCAATGGGGAAAGACAAGTGCAAATTCAAAGCAATGTGTTGTTTCACGGAGATTGGATCTGCAGTAGGCAACATGTCTAATTTGTTAACGCACTCGAATCATCCAAATGTGAACATCTCTTCTAGCAGCTTGGTGCAAAGACCTATAACAGTAGCATTTGAACCTTTATCAGGTAATTCAGATTGATCCAAAGCAACAACACAAGCCGTAGGAGTTTTTAAAGCTATGTCTGAATTTTGTTGATGCACGGGCTTTAAGCATATGATTAAAGTTCTTGACCCCTGCTGCTACAACATCCCATCACGTCAACACTTCAGCCAAAAAGTTGTACCAGCACATTATGAAAAAGATAACTGATAACAAGCCCTGGAGCCCAGATATAAAACTGCTACATAAATGAGCGAGAGAATATTTAACCACCTCATAACAAATGACCGCACAAGAAGAGGTATTGTTATTGTAGTGATCAAATTAACTTTAATTTAAAATCATATTAACTCAATTTTTTCCTTTACCTCCGTTTTTTGCAGTCTGAGGATGTCACCAATATACCAGCCGAGTTCTTCCTCTTCAGAGAAATCTCCACCTCCAGCTAAGTCTAAAGACTGAACTCTTTCAATTTTTCCAGGGACAGGTGGGAAGTAGCAAGTCCCTTTTGGAGCAGGTCCAAGAAGAGGTTTGTGAGTACATAGCTTCAGGGTGCCCTTCCCTTGAAGCTGACCCTCTTTTGGTTGAAAGGCAATGAAGTCAAATACAGCCACACTCACTATTCTTGCTAATCTAAAAAAAGTTAAATCTGGTCCTCTGGACATTCAAAAAAAAAAATAAATGTAGAAACCTTTCGTCTTTCATCCGAAAGACTTCCTCACTCTGACTGAGGAAGTCTTTCATATGAAAGATGAAACGTTTCTACTTTTTTTTTTTGTTGTTTTGCTTTTTGAATGTCCAGAGGACCAGATTTAACTTTTTTAAGATTTTCTACCTGGATTATTGAGCATGCATCAGGATATTCTTGCTAATGTATCATTTACATGGCATATTTTCAAAATAAATGTTTTGTAACCATTTTGGCCCTTTTTGTACAGAAAATTAACAGAGTCCTCCTTGAAAATGAACTGAAATGTGATTTAACATACTGTTACACCCCTGGCCAAAACTGGGTTCATAAGGCACCTTTCAAATACATTTTCACAATAAACGTTGTAAAACCCAACTAGTAGGGTTGGCTGTACTTTTTTTTTTTTGCCTAACTTACGTCAGAATATTGACAATGGTAAAAAGGTAATTAACACAATTACTCGACAAGTGAAACCAGATGGAAAGTGCGAGTTAAATCTTCTCAGTCCGTTTTTGGTTTTCCTTTACAGAAACAGTTGCCTTGTTAGTCAGAACAAACAAGTCTTTATTAATCGTACAAAAACAATTACGCACAAGTAGTACATCAGCATCCAGCCTTCATCTGGCTGTGGTGGGGCAGAGGCTTGTTCAGGTGGATGCCCGCCGTCAGACCAAACTCTTCGCTGGCATGTTTTTCCTGAACATCAGACTTCAGATGGAAAGTCTTCTCATCAAAGCAGTCCAGAGAGAAGAAGGACAGGGGCTTCTCTTCCAGGAGCCCCTGCAGTCGTGCACGCCAGGCCTCCAGCATGGCTTTACGATCCTCCTCAGCTGCAGAGGATGGAGCCCAGAAGATCTGAGGGGCCAGAACCTGGAAGCCACAGTAGTTCAGGATGCCATTCTGTGGAGAACGGAACTTTGGATCAAGTCACTTAGCACCAGTTTAAATGAAGGTCCATTTAAAGTCAGACAGTATCTGCAGAGGCCACAGAGTGACGTTCATGTCTCCATTAATGCCAGATGGACTGAACATGGATTCAAGGGACATAGTGGTGAAGGACAACATGGCCTTCTTGTCCTGAAATGGACAGACAGGTTAAGACAAGTTCCTTTGATGCCTGTCCAAGTCTTGTGATCCAAGTCTCACCTTGAAGACTCCCTGGCTGTAGCGCTTCTCCTGGGAAAAGGCAAATCCATGAGTGAGCACCCGGTCAATCCAACCCTTCATGACTGCAGGAAGTCCAAACCAGTACATGGGGAACTGAAAAGGCAGATGTTAGTTTAAAAAGAGGAGCCAGAAGTTTTGCTTCAACTTTTACTGACGGCTAAACAGTACCTGAAAAATTAACAGATCTGCTTCAGGTTTTTTTTTTTGTGGCCGTTTACACGGTGCACATTTTGAGTGCATCCACAGCTTTCTCTCTGCAGTTCTGATCATTTACACGACACCAGTGCCCCCCCCCCCCCCCCCTTTGAATCTGGCGGTTTCTGAATCCACCTTCCAGAGTGGAGGTTTTTCGCTGACCCCCCCCTGAGGCTTTGTTACACCACATGCGGACAGACCCTATATTTCTATCAACATGGCGGCGGACACAGTGCTTTCTGAACTACGACTGATGGAATACATTTTTAATCTCGTAGTTAATCTTCGTCAGATTCCAGGTGCTGTGATCAACATCTGTGTTGGAAGAGACAGTCTGATCCAGTTCTAATATCACTGTTTATAGAATGAGGCACGCGTACACGTCGCGCTGCACTAAAGCATACTATGTGCTAAATAACATGTTTAATAATAAACAGTATTTATCTTAAGTTTGTGATATATAATGAAGCTATCTGGACATTATGTAATTCAAATTATGTGATTAAAATGATGCTAAACATATTGCATGTTATTAAAGTTGAAAATGAAGACATCAGGTTTAATTTTATTTATTCAACACCACAAACTGATAATTTAACTGAACACACTATTAAAAACAAGTTAACTGTAAACTGCATTAATGAACTGGACTCTTCCTCTGTTTTCATCCTGGAAGTCCCACGTTGTTCATCTGACTCGTTCAGGAAGTCACTCTTTTGATTAATGCAACTTAAAACATTCAATGGATTGAAGAAAAGAACTGAGGGGAAGTTTAAATAAATAGTTCATCCAACATATGTCTTCGACGTCCTCCTGCAGTTCATCTGGGCCGAGCCTTGTTCAGAACCAGTCCGCCTGGTGGAAGGACAGTTCCTTCTTTCAGGAAAAACGTTGTTGTTAGCTGAGCTTTTAGTCCAGAGGAAAACAGCATGCCGAGGCAGCACGCATGCGCATTAGGTGAAGGTACAAAATTCACAGCGCCATCCAATGACCCAGCATGGCAACTACAGCGGATTCGGGAGGGATTCCTCCGGATGCATGTAAACCCAAAATCCAACCGTGTCAACACAAATCTTTTCCTCTGTGTAAATAGGGCCAGTGATGTCATCTGACAGTCTTCCTTCCTCCCAGGCAATCCTGCTCTCCTTCAGATAACAGAAGTTCTCAACATCCTTCACTTCTCCTGAATAAAAGCAAGATGAATCCACAAGAAGGATAACCACTAAAAAAAAAAAAAAAAAAAAAAAAAAAAAAAAAAAAAAAAAAAAAAAGTCAACATTGATTTTTAATACCTTTGATATCCTCATCAGTGGCTGTGGCTTTAAAATTCATGGCATACAGGTCAGACACTTCTACTGTACAGCCCTGAGCAGTCAGAACCTCCACAGCAGCATTTTTAGCTGCAGCGTTGAATGAACCAGAGCTCTGGTGGGCATAAATGATCAGTACTTTCTTTGCTGCAGGACCAAAAATGATAGACATGAGATTCAAGCTCCCAAAATAATAAATAAAACCAGGAAAAGAAGAAGAAGAAGAACAACAAAATACAACATTACCCATTCTGAAGCAGATGACACAATAATAAGGAAACCTTGTTTGTGGAGGGGAAAAACTAAAAGAAATGCTGATGCAGTCAAACAAACACATGGTGTTTTTATACATCTTTCTCACCCTGTTCTCTCAGGTGAGGCCAATCATCAATCAAAGTCACCAATCAATCAGCTGGCAACATCTTCAGTATTTTTAGCGAGTTTAACTTGGGTCATCTGGACAGATTCTTCTTTCTAGATGTTACCAGGTTAAAGGTTAAAAGGTGATTATTGAGCATGCATCAGGACATCTTCAGTCTTTATCTGACCTTTCACTGAAACTAAAAAGATATTTCCATTGATTACATCACTGAAAATAAGACGCTACTTTCAAACACTGTACAATGTTTAAACCTTACTCATCCAGGATTGTTACTTTACAGTGTTTTATTCCTTTCCCTGCCCACAAAAGTCAGAGCCCATATGTGTCCGTTTATGTGGATACAGGACATTTGATAGCGTGATATGGTTGATACGCAAGTCTGTGTTTGTCTGTGTCTAAAAGATGTTTAAAATCTGTCTGCCACTCCCCCGTGTCTTGAACCCACATGAAGCGACCGTGTCTGAGTTAATCTTCTCGGTCTACTGTTTTTGGTTTTCCTTTACATTATTTTCCTCTACAGAAACAGTTGCCTGTGGTCGAGCCCACTCACGAATGTTGCCTCGTAAAAAATTTTAAAAAAGACTCAATGATGGGTTTCAAAGGCAGGCAAGAGCTGGTTCACATCTGCCTCCAAATACAGTTGTCAAAGCTACCCATCTGAGAGCGGGGGGGACATTTGAGCACATGCAGGGAAGCAACTGTTTTGGTCTGTTTCACGATTATACAAATTGATTTGAGTTTCAACCTTTATTTATACAGGTTAATCCCAATGAGCCTCAGGGACTCATTTACAAGAGATACCTGCTTTCTTAAGAAAGAATGATGACAACAATGAATAACAACGAAAACAATAGACAGTCATAAAATAGGCATACAAATTTAAGTTTCGCTCTTTATTTTTTTTTACCAAAAAAAAAGAAGCAACCAACAGGACAATCAAGAGGAATAGTAAAAAAAACAGCTAGATTATAAAGCGATTTAGAAAACTTTAGAAAGTTTAACTTCGATAGAAACTTATCAAAACAACTATTGAGTACAAATTCTGGTATTTATAAGAATGTATTGTTTTAATTTACCAGTGCAGTATCTACAGTATCAGTATACTCATTCACCCAGCATACGCTTTTTGCCCCGTTCCCCGCGGGCAGAAGGTTGAGGAGCATTAAGTGTAGAACCACTAGAATAAGGAATAGCTTCTACACTGAAGCTGTTCAATCCCTAATCAGGATTATCATTGTGAGAGAAACAAATCACTGTAGTGCCACTTGATTGTTGATACGTGCTGCTGACTATCCATGCTGCTGATCTCATGCTGCTGATTTATTTCATGCTGCTGTATTCATTCATACTCATCTACTCACACAGACTCATGTTCGTGCTGCTGTTGTTTGGCGTATTGTTTTGCGCTATTAGTGTTTAGCGTATTCTTAGTTTAGCGTATTTCTTAGTTCATACCATAGATCTTATTACTGCTTTTCTTTTACATTTATACTTTTGTTGGATGTAACTGGGACACTGTGTACACAATTTTGTTCCACTACGTGTACCACATGCGACAATAAAGAACCTTGACCATGACCTTGCTTATTTTATTTGCATAGCGCATTTAAATGGGCAATGTGCTGCACACAAAACAATAAATAGCAAAAAGACTATTATTATTATTATTATTAAGATGTAAAAGAAACAAATTTAGTCATAAATGTCAACTTTCATGCTGTATTAAAAGCCAATGAGGACAAATGTGTTTTAAGATGAGACATAAAAACATTGAGAGTTGAAGCATGTTTGATATTAAGAGGCAGCTGGTTCTACATGTTTAGGAGTAGAGTAAGCCTGATCTCCTCTGTGTACCAGCCTGGACCTCACAGCACTAAAAGCAAATGATCCTTAAGAGATCTGGAGGACGTAAGGTTGGAGGAGGTCAGACAGATATCTAGGAGCCTTCCTGTTTAAGGCCTCATAGGTCATTGAAAAAACTTTAAAATCTTTTTTAAAATGACCAGGGAGCCAATAACCAGCAAATATGTTCACACATGTTTTTAATCAACTCATTATGTTTATTGTCACCTGCCACCATGAAAAGCTGGTGAAGTCCGTGTGTGTGTGTGTGTGTGTGTGTGTGTGTGCGTGCATGCGTGCGTGCGTGCGTGCGTGCGTGCGTGCGTGCGTGCGTGCGTGTGTGTGTGTGTGTGTGTGTCTGTATGTTGACAAAATATCCGCTGATCCACTGGAAAGATTTTAATGAAATGCTCAAATAGTAATAGCTGAATCTACATCTATACCCTAATAACATTAGAAATTAACCTAATTAAAAATGGCTGTCACATCTAATCAACATTAGCAAACGCATAACTGGCTATAACTCTGTGAGTTTTGTAGATATATTGTAGGGCTAAAATTTTGTGTGGTTGTAACCAGTGACGTGCAATCAGGAGAGGCAGGTGAGACGGTGCTGCACCTGTCATCATAATGAGTAAAATACTGACAATAATAAGAGAAAATATATATTTGACCAAGTCCAAGCGACATGCGACTCGGGTGGTCACTGAGGCAAAAACTCTGGCATGGGAGGAGTTTGGAGAGGCCATGGAGAAAGACTTCCGCACGGCTTCGAGGCGATTCTGGTCCACCATCCAGCGTCTCGGGGGGGAAAGCGGTACACCACCAACACTGTTTATAGTGGGGGTGGTGTCCTGCTGACCTCAACTCGGGATGTCGTGGGTCGGTGGGCGGAATACTTTGAAGACCTCCTCAATCCCACCGGCACGTCTTTCACTGAGGAAGCGGAGCCTGGGAACTCTGGGTCGGGCCCTCCAATCTTGGTGCTGAGTCACTGAGGTGGTTAAAAAGCTCCTCGGTGGCAGGGCCCCAGGGGTGGATGAGATTTGCCCTAAGTTCCTTAAGGCTCTGGATGTTGTAGGGTTGTGTTGGCTTACGTGACTCTGCAATATTGCATGGATATCGGGGGAAGTTCCCCTGGATTGGCAGACCGGGGTGGTGGTCCCCCTATTCATAAAGGGGGACCGTAGAGTGTGTTCCAACTACATTGGGATCACGCTCTTAAGCCTCCCTGGTAAGGTCTATTCGGGGGTTCTGGAGAGGAGGGGCCTTCGGATAGTTGAACCTCGGATTCAGGAGGAGCAGTGAGGTTTTCGTCCTGTTGTGGAACACTGGACCAGCTCTACACTCTCAGCAGGGTCCTGTGGGGTGCGTGGGATCTTGCCCAACCGATCTGCATGTGCTTTGTGGACTTGGAGAAGGCGTTCGACCGCATCCTTCAGGGAACCCTGTGGGGGATACGCTGGGAGTATGGGGTGCCAGGCCCTTTGATATGGGCTGTTAGGTCCCTGTATGACCGATGTCAGAGCCTGGTCCGCATTGCCGGCAGTAAGTCGGGCTCGTTCCCGTTGAGAGTTGGACTCCGCCAAGGTTGCCCTTTGTCAATGATTCAATGACAGTTTCTGTCCAGATGACCTGACTGAAAATTGTTGGATTGTATACCTGGATTATTGAGCATGGACTTTTTTGGTCTTACATTAAATATTTTTGTTTTTCTTGCCATCATTGTTGGAAAGTATTGAGTTGATTAAAGCATAAATAGATGCCTTTTTTTTATATATAAAAAAGGCAAACTTGAAATATAAGCTTCTATTTTGGGTTCATATATGTGAGCATACAATTCCATACGAGTCAGTGCCTCACCTGTCACAAACCTCACCGCACGTCACTGGATGAATCTGAGAGTCATCAACTATACTCTGAGCACAAACAGATCACATGATGTGTTTTTGGCATTCAACACATTTGGTGACATGCATTCCTTCAAGAAATGCTACTTGTCTTTTTTATGCCTTCAAATCAGTTCTCCTGCTTCTCTGTGTTGTGACAGGAAGGGATCATGTGTTCTGCTTTGGAGAGATTTCAAATATTGTCATATATACCAAGGTGCACAGTCTCAGCTAATATGTTCCAACATTGTGCTTTGTGCTCAAGGTTGTGTTTCACGTTTTTGAACACATGAGGTATTTTGCATATAAAATCCAAGTTAACAAAGTCAACATATTTCATTTGTTAGGCATAAAAGTAATTTGTAGCTCATCTGTTTTTATGTATACAGAAACCCAATGTATGTGCATCATTGTGTACAAGAGCATAGGCATGGCATGTAAGCAGACACTGTTACTCTTTTCAGGGGATGCAGGGTGAAAATGCACTCAAAGGTGGTTTACAGTGCCATCGTGTGGCCAAAATGAGACTGCAGCTGTAAATCGGATGAAACACCTTTTCACAAACTTCGTGATTTATTTACCTGGATTGAGCATATATTAAAATTTTAGATTCCTAAGTACAATAAAAGGTCCCCCCCAAAAAATGTTTTGAGTAAGCAAATAAAGGGGAAAGATAAAAATAATAATAATAAAATTGTCATCAGGCTGTTTTTATACACTCTTTTAGTTCAGACTCTCTCAGGCGTTGTCACTCAGCAAATCAACCCATCAATCAATTAATCAATCATTCAGCTGGCCCTTTAGGATGATCCTGTTTCTCAATTAGCCCCTCGCACAGTGATTGCTGGACATGGGCACCGGCGACCCCCGTGACCCAAAATAGAAGAAGCGGGTAAAAGATAATGGATGGATGTTTCTCAATTAACTATCCTGTTCTGTTCTTACAAATCAAACCTCATGTGGAAGTGTGACTCTATAAAACATATATGTTCTATTAGACTGTCTCCTCTCATCTGTGTGACCTCTGATCTTTATAACATCACCACACTAAAGCTTTGGTATTTGCTGTTTTGAGACATTAGAAAATCACAGAAGATCTGATGTGAGAAATGTAAATTCAAAGCTATTACTGTACTTAAACATCTTTGAAGAAAGTAGAAAAAAATCCCAATCATGTACATAAAAACAAGTTTTTAATGAAGAAACACTGAATATGTCAGAGTCAGAGTCAGAGTTTCTTTATTGTCATTCGCACCTCATGTGGTACATGTGGTGGAGCGAAATTATGTACACAGGGTCCCAGTTACATCCAACAATAAAATGTATAAGAAAAACAGTAATAACATCTAAGATATGAACTAAGAAAAACATCAACTAAATATACACTAAGCACTCATAACATAAAACATTGAACATCAGCACAAACATGAACATGAGTCTGTGAGCAGATGTGCACGCATGAACACATCAACATTGAAACAGATCAAGCAGCAACATGAAACAGATCAGCAGCAACATGAAACAGATCAGCAGCAACATGATATGGTTTTTCACAGTGATTATTCTAGTTAGAGATTCATGAGTCTAACAGCCTCAGGGTAGAAGCTGTTCCTCAGTCTAGTGGTTCTACACTTAATGCTCCTTAACCTCATTCCTGAGGGGAGTGGGGCAAAAAGTGTGTGTGCTGGGTGAGTGGGGTCCTTCATGATGCAGGTGGCCCTCTTCCTGCATCTGGAAGTGTAGATGTCTGTGATGGTGGGGAGGCTGATTCCAACAGATTTCTGTGCAGCCTTCACCACTCTCTGCAAAGCTTTTCTTTCTGCAGCTGTGCAGCCTCCATGCCACACATTGATGGTGGAGCACAGGATGCTCTCCACTGCACACCTGTAGAAGGAGGTGAGGACTGAGCTTCCCAGACCAGTTCGCCTCAGCCGTCTGAGGAAGTGTGCTAAAGATAGTTTAAATTATGGTCAAACAATCATTATATATTTTTACCCAGCTAGAAGGATATAATTTTGATGTATATACCTAAACAATGTGGAAATTTGGTCCAGTTTACCTAAACAATAGCTCAAATTAAAAATATTAAAGGTGAACTTGTGCCTGCTTGGTTAATAGATTCTAAACATGTCATCTTTTAGAAAAACAGTTAACAAAGTCAATGTAAAATCTTTTAATTTTTTTCAAAGTCCTAAAAGTAATACAGCATTTTGACTCCTTTTTTCACTCTTGAAGAGCAGTTTCTAATGAGTGAGAACATTTTCGAGCAACATTTTTATAAAAATGGTAGATCCAATTTTTACACAGGTTAAAAAAGAGTGGTGTTTTTTTACTTCCCACTTGAAAAAGGAACATTGTAGTATGAACATATGCATGATATATATTCATAAATTAAACGGATTCTTTCATTTTTCTGGACTGTATAATGACGTGCATCTGAATTTAATAAAATGTGGACGGAAACGTTAATTATCTTTGACTCACCAACGACAGTGGGTCATTTATTAACAGAATCAAGTTTAACACATCACACATTTACATTAATTGGCAAGAATTGAAAATAACGACAGCTTATTAATCAGTTTACAGGAAGTAAACAATACGGCGATTGTTTTCTCACTTCCAGTAGTACAACAGACATTAACCACACGGCGGTGGTTGAAAAACTTTGCTTTAGACATTTCTAAAAATATCTGGAATGATTTGCTAGCAGGATAGAAGAATTTAAAGATGGGAAATGAAGTTTATCTTGAGAGAGAGGGAGATGGTGTGTGTGTGAGTGAAAAGTGTTGGACAGAACGACACCCTCCATTCGACCCAGCTTTCCTCGGTACGCTCGGTAGTCAACTCGACTCATTACCTCTCTGACGATGAATCAGTGAAAGCGGAGCTCCGGTTACACTACCGGTCCAGCGTCTCCGTAGGATGGCAGAGAAACGTCCGGAGTGGTGACGGGACTTCGTCAACAACAGTTCACCTCACGAGTGGACTTCACATGAGTGGGGTCCGTCAGAGTTCCACTCAGAGGTGGAAGATGTCATAATCCCAATACTCGGAAGAGCTTTGAATCATGGCTGGACTTCTGTTCTCCCAAACGACTGGAGCTGCAAACTCTCCACCCGATTCCAACTCGACTAGGTTGAACTAGGAAGTACCAACCTTTTAAAGAGCTCTATTTCCGGTTCATTTGGGAGTTTCTGATTGGTCGATGGACCAAAACAGAGGTGTGTTTTGTGATGTAAGGTGTTATGAAAAGTCAAGGAAAAAGATTAAGATTGTTTAAGAACAGACAGAAGATTGTTATGAAGAACTCAGACTTCGTGGAGTCAATTCTCTAGTATCTTGCTGTAAAAGTTAAACATGACATTTCTTTTTCAGTAAACTTGCAGTTGACCGAAACTTGAACTTTGACCAACTTACACACTTGCTCATTGAAGACAGAAAATCAGACAATGCATCATTAACCTGATTTCTTCTTTGAATGAGGATTAAAAATCATTATTACTGTTTCACAGTTGATTTAAAAATGAGTAGTTCACTTCAACATTTAAACATTGTTTGAACTAACACAATTTGATTATCAAAACATTTGTAAAATGGTAATGATAATAGAAAGTAGTCTTCTTTTACTTGATTAATTCAAGAAAGAAAGTCTCAGGATGGGTCAACCTGTATTTCTGGATTCAAATCAATGAAATGACAGTTTCTGTCCCATAAGGTCCTCAGGCCTAGTTCACTACAACATCAAATCTAACGTCAGCATGTTCTTGACAGAAATGCTAATTTACTTTCTATCATTTCTGTTTTCATTGTTCTTGTGGCGCCATCAAGTCATTTGAATACACTGCTTCTTAATGAGATGCTCCACACACTTGCTCTTGTTTTATGCATTTTTTAAATGAATGTCAAAATCTCATCAAGAATTGCCATCTGTTATAATCATCATGTATTATAATATATTTCTTTAGATGCTTGTATTCTGCATCAGGAGGTTGTGTCTCATGAAAACAGATTGGTCTAATAATTCATTCAGAGAAATTGACACCTATCAAATCCACTTCGCATCCAGCCGAAACAGGAGTATTTTCTTATTTTAACTGTATAAAAGCTTTCTGGAAGGGACTTTTTTATTTGAAGTAAGAATTCTGCAATGTTACTCCAAATTACCAAAGTTAACTGGGGTAATAAACCTCTAGTTATAAAATAATAATGGTGTAATATACCCTAGCCTCTTTACTTTTAAGACTCAGTGTGCGCTCAAACATAGAAGCTCAGAATTCCAAGACCAGAGCTCTGACCACTGAGCTACTGCAACTCTTTCAAAAGTCATCTAAGTTGGTAAGAACCACCTGTGTGATATCTAAGTTTAGGTAAACACTGAAAATACTGTAGGCCTACTATGTTGAATAAAATGTATTATTATATATCTGACAATGTCCTCAGTTTTCTGTGTTTCATTCATGTCCGGACTGTCTGCTCTGAGCAGCTCACAGTTAATTTGTCCTAATATTTGTGTCACAAATGGATTTTTAACCAAAGTATCTCCACTATTGTGGACAGCATGCACACTTGTTCTGCATTAGATAAATTAACAGGGTCCAGAGTTACTGGTGATCATACCATTGAGCTAAAACCAGCAGAATGTGTCCACAGATCAGAATATTTTACCGATACTCCCCAATGAAAATTGATTGGAGCCACCAAAAGTACCAAGCACTGCCGATATGGCAATTTGATATATCCACATAAAAAAAAAAACTGTACTGCCCCAGAACTTAAAATAAGCAGAACTAAAAATAAGCAGCAGCCAAATAAAACGATTTACATTAGGAAGTACTTTGTGGGACATTTTTCAGTTGTGCCTCACCACATCTGGTCAGTCAGCAATCAAAGTCAGCTGCCATTTTGGGATTCTTTCATTTCCAGTCTGACCTTTAAAGTGAAACTTTAAGTTGAAAAGCCAAAGTATGAATAATAGGATAGGAAAAGTTTTATGCCAAAAATCAAAGTAGTTAAGTTGAAAGTGGTATAGTTTCAAGTATTACAATTTATTCTTCCTTTTTCTTCTTTCGGCGTTTCCCTCTTCAGAAGTCGCACTCCCTGTTTTTTATTTTTGTAGAACTTTTTATTAACAACATATAAACACAGAACACCGCTGTTGCTGGGTTGCCAGCTCTCGTTTTGTTTGCGACCCGTCAATCAATCCAGCAGGCGTGTCAGCAAATGACATGTTTCTTTTTATTCCTAGTTTTAAAGTGGATATTAAAGTGATTAATTTAAGTGATTGTTTAGTTATTTTATTTTTTTTTTAAATAAGGGGCAGATATAAGAATTATTTTCTTTTTTCTGCACTCTTTTCATTCAATGTTTTCTTTTTGATGATTTTTTTATTTTGTTTGTTTCATTTAAATTAATGAATAAATGAATTAAATTAAATGTTAATTGGTTTCAAACATCTGCTAAGTTCATGGCATAAACCAACAGACATGTTCCTGTTTTTAGTATTTTACATCACTTTATAATGTAGCTGTTTATGCTTTTAATATATATAATTTTCAAATCACGTTTTTTATGATCGTCTACTGTTGTACTGATAAATATCTCCTGGAGGGTAAACTATATCTTGACTCCAAGTATCAAGCTGTGAAATCGTTTTCTACAACTGATAGTGGTTGGTCATTAATTATGAAGTTTATCAACTTCTCTGTAAACATTTGAGCTCCATGTTTCAGCGATGTCTTCTTCTTGTTCAATCTGAAGCAGGCAGCCTGATTTGGGGCAGCCGCGCTCAGTCTGTCCCTCCTCAGAGACGAGCAGACTGATCGGGGCAGATTGGACGCGACTGGCCGGGGTCGAGTCGTCTCTTTCGGTTTGACCAAAGAGTAGCGCCCCGCTGAAGCCACGAAGCTCTAATGTCCATCATAAAACTAACTTTAACGTGGTTTAATGTGGCGCTATGGCTCTGCAGACATTGCACGTTGCTGTCTTGTTTTGTGGTGTTTCTAGTGTAAAATACTTCCACACAGCGGACATGTTTAGATGAAAAATTTGTTACCCAGATCTCAAGCGATCGTTATGTTCAAGTGTACTTGTAGTTTTAGCAAGAAGATTTTACGTCCCTGACAAACTCATTTATCTGGGCTCAGGACATGTGCTCCCTTGTGATTGGTTTCCATAACTTGGCTGATTGTTGTATTTGCAAGGTTCCATTTATTGGCAGCACAACAGCTCAGTGGTTTCTGTTGCCTCACACAAGAAGGTCCTGGATTCCATCCCCAGTTGGACCTGGGGTCTTTCGTGTCAAGTTTGAATGTTCCTCTTGTGTTTTCTCTGATTTCGTCCCACAGACCAAAAACCATTCTCATGTTTGGCTGCCTTCAGGCCACCGTAGGAAAACAGATGTGATACCAGTGGGATTTGCCTGGTTAAATAAAAGGTTAATGGGTGGGCTGTTAATAAAAGTTTACTGAAAAAGGTCAAGATTTTATTTCCATAAAATCCATTTCCTACACTGACATTTGGCAGAAACGCATGCAGAGACAAATTTTGAGTCAGCAAATAATGGGGAAAGAAAAATAAATAAACACCCCCACACACTTCAATGGATACTGTTACACAATGTCAGAGAAAAAAAAAAAAAAAAAAAAAACACTTATTGTTTTTGTACATCAGCATCCAGCCTTCATCTGGCTGTGGGGGGGCAGAGGCTTGTTCAGGTGGATGCCCACCGTCAGACCCAACTCCTCGCTGGCATGTTTTTCCTGAACATCAGGCGTCAGCTGGAAAGTCTTCTCATCAAAGCAGTCCAGAGAGAAGAAGGACAGGGGCTTCTCTTCCAGGAGCCCCTGCAGTCGTGCACGCCAGGCCTCCAGCATGGCTTTACGATCCTCCTCAGCTGCAGAGGATGGAGCCCAGAAGATCTGAGGAGCCAGAACCTGGAAGCCACAGTAGTTCAGGATGCCATTCTGTGGAGAACAGAACATTTGACCCAGTCACTTGGCACCAGTTTAAATGGAGGTCCATTTAAAGTCAGGCAGTACCTGCAGAGGCCACAGAGTGACGTTCATGTCTCCATTAATGCCAGATGGACTGAACATGGATTCAAGAGACCTAGTGGTGAAGGACAACATGGCCTTCTTGTCCTGAAATGGACAGACAGGTTAAGACAAGTTCCTTTGATGCCTGTCCAAGTCTTGTGATCCAAGTCTCACCTTGAAGACTCCCTGGCTGTAGCACTTCTCCTGGGAAAAGGCAAATCCATGAGTGAGCACCCGGTCAATCCAACCCTTCATGACTGCAGGAAGTCCAAACCAGTACATGGGGAACTGAAGATAGACACAGTTAGAGAACAGAAGCTGAGGAACAACTTTACTGCCAACCAGGATCTACCTGAAAAATGATCAGATCTGCTTCAGTGAGTTTAGTTTGCTCTGTAGTGATGTCATCTGACAGTCTTCCTTCCTCCCAGGCAATCCTGCTCTCCTTCAGGTAACAGAAGTTCTCAGCATCCTTCACTTCTCCTGAAAGCAAAAGTAAGATGAATCCACAAAGGATAACCACCAATTAAAGAAACAAACTTTAATGTATACCTTTGATATCCTCAGCAGTGGCTGTGGCTTTAAAATTCATGGCATACAGGTCAGACACTTCTACTGTGCAGCCCTGAGCAGTCAGAACCTCCACAGCAGCATTTTTAGCTGCAGCGTTGAACGAACCAGAGCTCTGGTGGGCATAAATGATCAGCACCTTCTTTGCTGTCAAAAACAAAGAAGGAAAAAAAAACAACACAACTTTAAAGCTAATCAGATTAGGAACCGTTTATTCTCATCAACCAATTTACTGATTTACCCATTTTGCTTCTCAAGTGGCCTGCTGAATATTAAAGAGCTGGTTCAGTGATGCTCAGCATGCAGCAGTCTGACTTTTTGCTGTTTATATCCACATTTAGCTAAGGATTACTCAGGTGTTGTCAATCAGCAATTTAAACCCAACAGGTAGTCAGATGACCTTTTAAGATTATCTTTAATTTCTCTTCACTGCAAATCTGAATTCTTCAACCTAGATGATTGCACCCCAATCAGATTCAAGTTGAATAGAACTTAATGTGGATTATTTATTGTAAAACTTTAGTTTTATGAATTTTGTTGTTGTGGTTGTTTTAAAGATACACTACAGATGGCGCTTTAGATAGTTTGCCTCCTGATTTCTGTCACGTTCGTGGAGGCACCACAAATATAGACACCCCAGTGCATATGCGTGCATTTCTAGTCAAAGCTCAAATGCTACAGATTAAAGGCCCTTCCTTCAGAACTGCTTCGTAATCTGCCGTATCTCCTCTGTAAACAGCAACATGTTCAGAACATTAAAGTTTAGTTGAAAGTCAGCCTCATTAAATTTAGAACTATAGTTTTATTTTTAAGTGTAGGTTTAGTAGATTTCTTTTTGCTGTGTGTTACTGTTTTATTTATTTATTTGCTAATGTACTTATATGTTATGTGCTTCTTTTTGTTTTCAGTACATTCAGAATCCTATCAACTTACTAATAACTAAAATAGTCTGGTTACACTTTAAACAAAACTAAGGTCAGGTAACACATTCAATACAAATTCAATTCATTTTAACTAGAACATTATTGCTGCTTGAGCCACAAAACTCAATACTATATATATATATATATATATATATATATATATATATATATATATATATATATATCACCAGCAGTCACATGCCGAAGTGTCCCTGGGCAAGACACTGAACCCCTTAATGCCTCCAATATGTGTCCCATGAATGTGATAAAGAAGTACTTTGAGTGTCTTGGTCAGACAGAAAAGTGCTATATAAGTACAGTCCATTTACATATATATTTAAAATCTTTTTTAAGCACCATCATATCATTGAAAACCAAGTTCTCTTCTGGTTGTTGTTTTTTTTTTTGTTTGTTTGTTTTTTACCCTTTATTTATCCAGGTAGTCTCATTGAGCCACAAGAACTCATTTTCAAGAGAGGTCTGTTTAGGGATCAGATGGGGGTTAGGGACCTTGCTCATGGGCCCAGGGTGGGGTGAATGAGGGTGGGGGCAAGTGTGGGTGCTTCACCTACCCCACCCACATTTTTTGATGTTGTCGGTACCAGGGCGTGAACCAGCGATCATCCGATCACAGGCCCACCTTCTCTAACCTCTGCACCACCACTCCCCTACCCTCCCTGTTTTAAAATACAATACCTGCTGTGTTTTAAAGTTTGACATGATAATATGTGCCAGCACAAAACTTCCAGCTTAAAAATCTGGCTTTTTTTTTAACTTTACTTTTAATTATCTCTGTTTTGTATCTAATAATAATAGTATTGGTATTTAGACAGCATGCTAAAAATAGCAAAATGGTGTTCAGTCAAGCCAAACATCCAGGTATTATAATTAATTGTTATAATTAATTCTAAAATTTTAATGTAAAATCAAACAAATCATCAAAATTAAAATAGGTAATATTACCCAATCAAATCTAATAATTACAGCCTGATGCCATTTAAGTGAATCCATTAAGGTCTAATTTAAAAGTAGATCTCTTTACAAAATTTTTAAATTATTTCCAATTCAGTTTAACTGAATTTATTTCCACTATAAACCAGTTTGATAGAAACTAAAGATCAAAAAAATAATTTAATCTGAGCCATGGACTGAATGCTGTCCAAATAAATAAACTTCTCATTGTTACCAGCAGATGGCGACAGAGCACAACTATTGTTGACGCCAAGAGAGTGATTTAAGCATTTTATAGCTTAATTACTACGGACCACCATCCACAGTGATTGATGGTCATCCAGATGGTGAGATGTTAATTGCTTCTGTTTACTCATGGATCATGATCATTGCAGTGGAAGCAAATGGCAACCTTTAACAGATTAATGTTGCTGATCTAATCACCAGGATGACAGTAAAATAAACAGAGCTGCAGGATTTACTGTGAGGCCTTTGGCTCCGAGTGAATCCTGCGTGAGGGGACAAAAACTGTCTGATGAGTCAAATCAAGGAGGACGCTAAAGGATTTTGTTTTATTTGTTGTTCCTTAACAGGAGCCTGAACCAAAGTTGGACTTCTAGATAGAGGTAATCGTTGTTTAGTTGGGATCAAACATAAATTAGGTGTTTCCTCTTATTTATCACAGCCAAGTGTTAAAAGTGAGAGCAAACACGCTGGTGGATTAAAAAAATTCATCAAAGAATTGTTACTAATTTGCTGCGTTTAACTCCTGTTCTGCTGCTTCTTGTTGCGAACTCAAAGTTGTTTTTTCCCTTTATAGTCTCATTGAGTCATGAGAACTCATTTACAAGAGAAATCTGTTTTAGACAAACATTCAGAGTACAGACAACAATATACAAAAATAATAGCAACTAAAATAAAAGTAGTTTTATAAAAACAGTCAAATCAAAGTACAGTACCAAATAAAACAAGGTAAAATACTAAAAACAATAAGGTATTTGCTTAGATTTTTCTAATGATTTATTTAATTTTTATAAACAATAAGTTTTACATGCAATAATTTAACACACACTTCCATATGTTAAAAAACAAAACAAAACAAACAAAAAAAACTGTAGTATGCTTTTTTATAACTGTTTATTGTTGTTGCTGTTGTCCATTGTTGTTCATCTTTCTTTGTTGAAATCAGGTCTCTCTTGTAAATGAGTCCTCGAGGCTCAATGGGATTTACCTGTATAAATAAAGGTTGATTGATATGAATAAATGCATTTAGGAGAAAGTGATTTTATTGTTTTATTTAACAGCTTTACTTAAATGCATTTCTGTTTGAAAAATTAGACGTTAACACACAGTAGATGCTTTATTTATTTGTTTGTTTGTTATTGCATTGGTGAAAATTTGTCTTTAATAATCAAGTTTTGGGAAAGTTCAGTCTGCTTTTTGTGGTTCTGATCATTTTTCTGTGTAATTGTCACAATACATGTGTACTTTGTTTTTGAGAGCTCTCCATGAAAAACTTTCCTTTGATCATAAAAAAAAAAAAAGACAAAAGTAGTTCTTTAAGCATCCACCTGCTGTTACCATGGTGACAAACTAAATTGATTGGATACGACCAGTTTTCAAATCTGACAAATCAGTTTGACAGCAGCTGCTAATCAGAAGGAGAGGAGGGAAAAAAGAGTTCATATAAAGGTCATTTTCCACAGCTGCTCTTCAGCCCGGTTTGGCTCGGTTCGGTACGCTTTCGAGCGCTTTTCCACTGTCATTTCTTGGCAGAACCAGCCCCTTTTTTGGTCCCTTCTTCTGAAGGGGACTAAGCGACTGGAGCCAGCACCAAAACTAAAACGTGACGTCAGAACACTGTCGATCACTGATTGGTCAGGGCGTCATCTCCCCGGCTCCGAGCTCCGCTGGTCACCACAGAAGATCCTCTGTGAAACCGGCTCGGGATCTCGGCCTTGTGTGCTCTGCGGGCTCCGAGCTCCACTGGTCACCGCGGAGGATCCTATGAGCTGCTGACTCACAGAAGGCCGTTGCCCGGGTCCAGTCCGACTGGACCTCAAGTCCAGGCCTCATCCTCTCCATGTCCGAGCCGTCATCGAAAGGTCCGCTTGCAGACAGGAAGGAGTGGATCTGCTTGAAGACATGTCACCATATCATATCAACTCTTTCATACACATCACAACATGAGCAGAAGGTCATTGCAGAACGTTCTCACAGGAGTTATTTATCATGATGAGAGCAAATAATACACATGATGCGGACAATAAGCATGAAGCTACTTCAGCTCTTTATTTACAGCATCTGGTTTGTTGTTGACACGTTTTGTTGTTTCAGAAGGTGACACACGAGTCTGGAACAAGGTCAACATCACTGGAAATAGAAGGAGTTCACACTGAAATGTGTGAAAAGTCCATAAATGATCATTTAAGACACACAAACAGAAGATTGTGGGTCCGTCCTTTGAAACAAATGATGAGTTTGATCCTGAAGCACCCGGTGGAAGAGGAGGAGGGAAACATGGAGAAGTAAAACTGCATGAAAACATGAGATTCAATGAGTTGAAAGTTGTTGCTTTTTTATTTTTGTGTTGGTTTTTAGTCCATATATTTTAAATGAAATAAAGCAGGATGTGATATATTATGAGCTCAGCATTAGTGTTGCATCCAAACATGCAATAATTAAAAAGGCAACTAGGCCATCTCCATTCTGTTTTATAAAGTTAAACTTCTGACAGACACGGAGGGAAATGTTTCCTTTCACTGAAGTGACAAAAATATGGCAACATAACCAGTATTTTGAATTTATTTAGCTTATTTTATGCATTTTAGTCTGAGCTTTTCATGAACTGGCTTTTTAAACAGCTTGCAGCATCCATTCTCTAATTTATTTTAGTGATATTTGTATTAATAACAAATGATAAACACAAATGGATGGGGACATTCACTCATGTCTTTCTTTAGTTTTAGATCTGAATTTGCTCTCAGTGCAGCTCGGAGAGTCTAACGGTGTTAACCATAAGTCAAGTCGTTCTCGGTGACTGCACACAATCCCCACTGAGCTTTTATGGAGCCATTTCTCACAGGGTTCAAGGAACCACTCAGCACAGAGGTGGAGAGCTGCTGATTCACTCACTGTGATAATGATCCTGATCACGTTTCACTTCTTTTAGAAACGGAGAACGCCACATTGTTACACCTGACTTCCAGCTACAACAACTGACATGAAATCTCTTCAATATTATTTTATTTCAAATATTCCAAATGTTTGTGATCTTTTCAAGCAGTCTTGATTAGTATTTTTTTCTAAGTTCTCTAGAAATCTTTTCAGCTGTCCATTGGACTTCTACTCATTCCTTGTATATTTTAAGTTTATTAAGCAACTCAATCATGATGTAAGCACAGTTCAATCATAAAAAAAGCTCCTAAAGTTAAGGCATGAAAAACAGATAATTCAGCAAAGAACCATTTTACAGAAGGATTTTTAGTTAACTCTATGATCTCCAGTTTTATCTCTTGCAGCTTTCCTCCACCAGAGGGCGCCAACAGACTCACACCTGAGGACCATTCTCCCAATGAGCTGCAGGAGAAGTTAAAGCAGTTGATGACTTCTATCTGACGCTGGTGCATTATCTGAGCATCAGTAGTTGTGTTCCTCACCTCTACATTATGCTTTGGGTATTGTGAATATTAATCTCTACTCTCCATGTTGTACTCCTGCAATCCTCCCAAGCCTTAGATCTCCCTGGTTTCTCCTGAGCCTCCTCGTGATCTTTCCAGCCATCCCTTGCCTTCCACCACTTGCCCACCAGTTGTATGAAGCCTTTTGGAATGTCCTCACTCTTTGAACCTTTTTGGTATTTCACCTCTGTGACAACTTTGTTTCTCTACAGTAAGAGAAGAATAAACATCAAAACCATCGCTATATATTACACTAACTTTGCAACCAAGTATGACATCATGTATTCTCTCACTCTCTCTTTTTTATTTTATTTTTTTATTCTTAAGGTGATTTTTGTATTTTTTTTAAAGGGGCAGATATAAGATTTGTTCTTCTTTCTGCTGCCATTCATTTTGTTTGTGATTGCATTTCTTATAATATACATATATATATATATATATAAGTGTTTTGTTTTAAAAAATAAACTTTATAATAGTAAAAATAATAATAATAGTCTATGAGAAGCCATCTGTGAAAGGTGGCACAGTTAGATAATATTTTAACCCCAACAAATTGATTCCCAAGTAGCTGAAAACTTGTTCTACAACAGAAAATCACTTGAAGGATGATAAATCTGTCAGATCTGACAAGTCCTTTCCAGATTTCCCTAATTTCTTCCTTTCTTGACTTTCAGACACAAATCATCTGCTGTGAATATTTTTTTAAGCCTTTTTTTGGCTTTATTGTCCCACTTTGCTCAATTTTAAAGCACACACAGCCCAAACTGTGGCCGGGAACAAGAAGTGAATTGAGAATTTGTGAAAAAGCAGCTGAAGTCCAAAGAAAAGTTTTTCATAACTCCAGTAAGTCTGGAAAACTCTTTGTGAAACATTACAAGAACGTCTGTCTCCTTGACAGTAGTTCAAAACCTTTGCTGATATTTCTTTCTGAGCACAGCTCTCATGGCAGTTTAGGTGTTTGAAAAAGCACGATCCATAAAGATATAGTGTCACGTGTTAATCCCAGATAAACTCTAATATATATGTGGGCCCTCTTTTATGAGTCTCCTCCCCCCTCTGCGTGTCTCTCCTGGTTGTTTTGTTCCAGTGGGGGAGCAGAGGTGTCTCACAGAGCTCAGACACGAAGCGAAGGAGGAGAAGGAAACAGAGTCCTGAAAACCGGAGCAACAATATGAGGGAAACTCCACGTGAAAGCCTCAGATCCACCTGATCGGCTCAGATTAACCAAAACACCTGAGTAACAGTTTCCACGTCTCTTCAGCTGTTTGAAACTTGTCTGAATGTGCAAGGTGAGTTGAACAATGATGTTTTTGTTTGTTTGTTTGTTTGTTTGTTGTTGTTGTTTTTTTTTTTTTTGGGGGGGGGGGGGTTGCCTTTCACTTTCTCTGAGGTTTTTGCTTCCTCTCTTGTGTTGTTTGACTGTAATCTCAGGTTCCATCTGGACATGTTAATCCCCGAAACCAGATCAAATTAAAGGCATGAGGAAGAAATTGTGAAAATCTTCTGTCATTGTTAAACATTGAAATAAAAAGAGGGGTGCATGATTATCCCTGTTGACAGGCTAAAGGGGGTCAATCATGTTATTGTTTATGTTTGTTAGCAAAATATTTAATGACTCAATGGACTAATTTTGATCGAACTTTCAGAAAGTAATTATTTAATGTATATCATCAACTGATTCACTTTTGGAGCCATCCCAGTTTAAGAAAGCTGCCTCAGACAACTGACTTTAAAGAACTAAATGTGTGTTGGGGATTAGTCGTAGCCACTAAAACACCAAAGTTACTCAAAATCTGTCAAATTAACTGAATTGTAGCTATTTGTATGAGTGTCAACAGATTGCACAGGATCTTTGTGTAAAAAGTTTTTCATTAACTATTTGATGTCAGCCCCATCTGTCTGTTAGCAATAAAATAAATCATGAATCACAGGACACATTTCAATAAAACTTACATAAAATAATTAAATTCACGTCTACAGCAGATTAACTTTTGTAGCCACACCTATTCAAGATGGCTGCCACAGCCAACTGACTTTAGAAAGCCTCAAAAATGACCAAAATTCAATCAATTGTATTGATTTTCTGTATAAATTTTGTGTAGTAGTTGTTGAGAATCATTCACAACACAGACTTACAATATCTCATCAGATTGAGCATAATATTATTTCCAAGGTGTGAGTCAAACAGCCTTGTCTCAACATAAATTATTCTAAAACTCTTGCATGAAAAGTGGCGGGAGATATGCATTATTCCTTCAAGGGTTTGTTTCCATCTTGTCCAGTTTCTTTCAGCACCTCGGACAGCGTCAGTCTCTGTTGTAATGCTGTGATTCACCACCAGGGGGCGACACACGCCGTTACATTTACCGTCCAACACGTTTAGTTCGCGTCTACAACTTTAGTACTTTTAAAATAACATTTTCTTTGTTGCTGTTGCTCATGAAACTAAAGCAGAGTTGTCTTCACTAACAAGAATCTGTCCACCTGTGGGGACAGAAGGAAACGGAGACCTGTCCTCCTGGCTCCATGTCAACAGTCGAGCTCGTGTGCAGCAGCAGAGAGGGCGGCGCGCGCTCCCGGGAGGAGAGGAGGCGCAGGAGGCGCGCCACCGCCGGGTATCGTTCTGCGCATGCGTCCAGGGAGCGGGTCCGGGTCGTGACCTTCAACGTGGCTTTTGCGGAGCTGAGAAAACTTCTCCCGACGCTCCCACCCGACAAAAAGCTGTCCAAGATTGAAATCCTGCGACTCGCTGTTTGTTACATCTCCTACCTGAAGCACGTGCTGGACAGGACAACGGATAATACCAGAACATAAATAAACACAGAACAATCAAACATCTGCAACTGTTCTCACAATAATGGGACTGTTGATAACAAGAGTCAAATAGATGGTTTGGATGTTCTAGGTATTTTGTGGAAAGTGTATAAACAGTGAATATTTTACCTGCTGTAGATGTTTTCACTTTGAATAAACAGAGTTTAAATCTGACAGGACTGAAGATCTTATGGTCCAAGAGGCAAACCAAGTGGATTTCTGCTGTCTCCAAATCTGACATCCAGAATTTCACAACAGTTCATGCAAGTTTTCATCACGTCAGTGTTTTTATTTCAAGATGATCCCAACAGAAATATGATGATGTTCCTGTTTGCACTTGGAAACAAACTGTTTAACGTCACGACTCTAAAAATGTCCATTACTTTTCTTGAATATGCTTTTTAAGTTTTCAAAGTTAGATGTTGCTGTTGTTTCATTTAATCAAATGAGAGCGTATGTGAGGAAATAAACCTTCAATATCTGAGGTTATGAGTGTTCTGTGTGTGCACGTGAACGCACACGTTCATGATCTTGTGCTCTCCACAAGCCTGTTTCCTTTATGTGAATCTCTGGTGTAATGTGACCCAGGGGGCTTCAGGTATTGTTCATGTCCACTCCAGCGGCAACACTTTGTGCACAAACTGCAAACATGACTTCAAGAGAACAAGGACAATGACCCTTTTTAACGATTAAAGAGATGGTTGTGAATATTTATGTAATTTATGTGTTTATTAAATAACTAAAGCTGGTTTGTTTTATTTTTTGTCAATAGTTTTATTTGTTTTAGTGAGTCAGATGTTTTTGGAGAAAATAATCATCTCTGGTGGTGATGTGGAAAATTACAAGATTTTTCATCAAGTTGTCCATTTAAAGAGGCTTCATTATAAACAAAGCTCGACTCAGTTATGTATATTAAATATTAAAAAAAAAACTTTGACTCATAAATGGTTTTATATCCTCACTTTCTGATTATCTTGGTCAAAAGTTTCATTTTTGTTTCTGCTTATTGTTTTTATCTTTCACCTGACAGGGAAGAATATTGAAGAAATTCGTCTTTTTAAAAATTGTACTCAACTTTGGTTTGGTTGTGAAACCCTTTAACCCGTTATAACTCCGATTTTTATTCACACTTTATAAAATCCCTAGATCTAGGTTCTGTGGTTCTGTTGGCATGTTTAGAACATCAGCGTGCACTGGAGCGAGTGTGGAGCGGATGGGATGAGTCAGCTCCTCTGTTTGAGGCCTTGGTTCTTCAAAGCCCAGAACAGGTGGACCTCCAGCTTTGTCTCAGGTGGAGGAGCTCAAGTATCTGAGCATTCTGTTCACAAGTGATGGTATGAACAAATATATAAACAGCACTTTTTTGTTTTTACTCCTATTGTTCATGAGCTGAACTCAAATATCTCATACTTCTACTATGAACACAAAAGGCCTTTTTCTTTCAAATATTGTTCACAGATTTGTGTAGATCTGTGTTAGTGAGCATTTCTTCTTTACTGAGATGAACCATCCACCTCACAGGTGTGGCTTATCAAGACGCTGATCAGACAGCATGATTATTGAACAGGTGCTCAGGCTGACCACAATAAAAGGCCACTCTAAAAGATTCTCAAAAAGAAGTCTCAGTTTTATTTACTTTTATTGTGGCCAGACTGGAGGGGGCTCAAGGGCCCAGAGTGGGGTAAACAAGAGGGGAGGCAAGTGTGAGTGTTTTACCTTTCCCACCCACATATTTGATGTTGTCAGTCCAGGGAGTCAAACTGGCAACCCTCCAGTCACAGGCTTGTCTTCTCTAACCTCTGCACCACCACGCCCCCCTACAAAATAATAATAATAATAATAACAATGATGATGATGAGGGCAGCACAGTGGCTTCGTTGGTAGAGCTGCTGCCTCTCAGCAAGATGGTCACTGGAGACCTGTCCAAGTGTCCCTGATGGACTGGAGACCTGTCCAGGTGTCCCTGATGGACTGTAGACCTGTCCAGGTGTCCCTGTGATGGACTGGAGACCTGTGTCCTACCAGTGACCCCCCACGACCCAAATAGGAAGAAGTAGGTAAAGATCATGGATAGATGGATAATGATGATGTTTGCAAAGCCTCTTAGTGAGCTACCTTAATGTTTACAAGTTTTTCTCAGAAACAAAATAATTTTCTCCTATTAATAAAGTGTGTTAATCAGAACGAAGTAGTTTAAAACGTTTTATTTATTTATTTATTTATTTATTTACTGTGCAGGGATGCGAGTAGGAAAACATTAAAAAGTATTACAAATGTGAAACATTTCAAACAAACAAACACAAATTATTGTTGACAAAGTGTTTTGACTTTTACATCAGTCTTGCACAAAGTAAACAAGTATTTACAAAGTTTAAAAAAAAACAAAAAAAACCAGTGACATTCTTAAGAGGGAGACGGGTTCCGGTTCTGAAAAGACTTTAACAATGACCCTGAAAACAAGTGGTCAGCCCAGACTTACCATACTTCCAATATGAGCTATATTACTGTGTTCAATAAACAATAAATGAATAAACAAAGATGAATCTCGAGATGAAACACCTTCTCTCGGTCAGGGAGTGACGTCAGAGACCCGGTGTTTCTGTCGCCCTCTGGTGGCTGATAGTGAAACAACACCCAGACTGCTCCATCCATCCTGCTGCCTCTCCCGTCCTGAAACACAATAATCCGGCTTCGAATGAGGGTCGGAGCTGCCTCTCGGTTCCACCAGGATTCACCGACAACCTTTTTGAAGGAATACGAGACACATATGAGTCGAAGGTGGGTAAATCGATCTTTTCTGGTAAGGTTTTATTTTTAGGGATCGGGTGTAGGCTCTTTGCCTTAAAACAAATTAAAAAAAAAAAAAAAAAGACGCCAGAGAAACACGAGCTCTTAGGAATCACTGAGGAAGTTCACCTCTGCTGTGGCGTCGTGAAGAATTAAAACATTATGTTTGCTTCTCTCAGGCAGATGCGTCCTTTACATGAGCTTCCATTAAGAGTAACCTTTTGTCTTGTCACCTTCCTACCTTCTAAATGTTAACAAACACACAGAATCTACAACGGAATGGGGTCATTGTGCACCATTTAGAACCGGTGTGGAGTAAAGGGGGAGTCAGATCAGCTCAGATAGAATAAAGGACATTTTGGAGCCTCTGCAGGGATCAGCAGCAGCTGCCTGCAGAGGCTGCACAGCTGGATGAGGTATTACTGTGGCTCAAATGTGCCTCCTCTGGCTCTGAAGCTGCACAGACCGTGCAGTCAGTGGTGGATTTTAGTGATGAGAGAGGAGGACTCGAGGAAACTCCTGATAAGATGAGTCATCTCATGGAAGATATCAGTTCATGCCAGGAGGGATCAGAAGAAAGCAATGTGCCATTGTTCTCTTTAAAACTGGCCTTTCTGGACGAGATGGAAGAAGTGTAACAAGAAGTGGTCCTGCCTTTAGGCTGCAGAGGAAAGTTTGGATGCAATGTGTGCCACTTTACTGTACACAGGCACTTAGAGGTGGACTGTTCAGGGTTATCTCTCTACAACCCCTCCCACTTGTACCTCCCCCCTTACTGCTGTACTTTTATTTAGTTCCACATGAACGCATCAGAGGAGGGTGAAGTTTGCATTCCAGAGGACCGTGTCAGGTCTTAACTTTCTCCCTTTTTCTTTCTGTGTGGGTGTGAATCAACAAAGTGGCATAAAGTGAGAGTCAGCCAGAGGCCGAGGGTTTGCTCCTTGCACGTGTCCAACAAATACCACTGAACAGAGAGTGAAAGAAAAATATACAGAAAAATGCATGTTTTTACTAAATACAAAACATGCAGCCATGTCAAGGGAATAAAATGTGTTGTTGTTTTTATGAATTAGGCTTAGTGTGTGATTTAAATCCTGTGTTTATATAAATTGTTAAAGTGCTAATGAGCAGGTGTTTCTCTGGGTTTATCTGAAGATTAGAGACTGTAGTCACAATAAATAACACGGACACACACAGATAAACAGATATTAGTGTTTGTGGCTTCTGTGCACATCTGCTTTTCTGCTGCCATGTTCAAATGATGCATTTAAACTATACAAAATAATTACAAAGCTAAAATAAAAATTACATATATGTAAGTTTGGGGTAGTTTCCATTTGCTTTGCTCATGAAAATGGAGCAGTTGTTTTAGAGTTTAAATGTTTAGAAATGGGATTTTGAGGAAATTTCATGAACAGTTAATATCTTGTTTATGTTTTTATTTGTTTTATTATGGGTGGGTTGATGAGTTAACAGCTTGAAATGTGGTCAAGACCAGGTCAGATATTTACTGGTTTAAAACAATGTCCCAAATGTTACAGTAGCTCTGCCTCTGCCGCCCATTCCACATCGCCGGGTGTTCCTGATAAATGTATTCCTGTCGGACGTTCCCACTCTGCACCAGACTCACCACATGCTGCGTAAATAACTGAGTCTGACACAAACGTAAAGGTTTGTGAAACAGTGTTTGCTTGAACCAGTATGAAACGATTAAGTATTTCTCCAAATCAAGGTAATTTTAAAAGCTATCTACAACAGGTAAGACAGTCATTGTTCATAACCCAACTTCAAAATAATCTAAGTTGGGAGTTTAGATTATATTAGGCTGGACTCAAGTCTTAATTTACAGTATTTCTACATTGGAGGTTGAGGTTTTGATTTGATGCCATGCATCAGACGGAGCAGATTATGGCAAAACACCACCGGAGCAGGGTGAAGCCAGGAAGGTAGGCACAATGGCTAATGGGTGTGGGGCGGGGGCAGATGCCATGGTAACCAGGATTCAGGATGTTCTTTAGCAGAGCTGTGAGACTGATACGTAAGACTGCACTGGGAAATGTGATGAAATATCTAGTTCTTCTGCAGATCAATGCAAAAAATGCATATCCAGCATTAATAAAGGTTACAGCTCTGCGTTGGAACTCACGTGCATTTTTTTCTGTTGCAGGGCTGGAGTCTTGTTTAATTTTTATTACTCTTCTTTTAGAATTGACGTTTAAAACGAGCCTGTTGCAACCAAGCAGCACCTTTCGGTCCGACTAGCTGCCACTGTGCACCAGGCCGCTAGACAAACACATTAATGAATGTTTGTTTTACATTAGTGTCACTTTCTGCCCCTGTGAGTCGCTCGGGGCGCCCGTGCACAACGATGTGCAGCCATGCAACTGCACTTCACTAAGGAGACTGTATTTCCTCTCCAGAACACAGCAGATGATTGGTTTTATGGATGTGGATGACTCGGAGTGGACAGACAGGCGCACGTGCATCTTTATTTATTATTTTTACGTGCTCTGTACGTACTCTTGGTTTGTAATTGATAGTTTTTCTTTGCCCGTGGCTGCGATTTTCCACATGGCCTGGTTCTCATGCCTCCTCCTCATCGTCTTGTGCATGAGCGGCTTTTCAGTAGCATCCTCCTGGCCCACATCCTGACAGCCACGCGCTCATAGATCAGCACTGGGGGGGTTAACAGCTTTCATTCACATTTTCAAGCTTATTCATTTAACCATATGGGTTCTGGACGGGATGAAAGACCATTGTTTGCTGTTTGGGTTCTCTCACTCAGCCACCCCCCGTCTCTCCTGCACCACACACACACACACACACACACACACACACACACACACACGAGTCTATCACATGAATTTTCTCTCGGCGGGGGTGATTGATTGTTGCCCCTAAATTGGGCCTTCTGCCTCGCGTGTTGCCAGGGCGACAGCGGACGCTCCAGATGTGTACTAGAGATGTGATGCATTGTAAAAAACTGGAACGCTGCACCATCATTTAGGCCTATGATTGACATGCTGAACCGCATTATTTATTAAAGTTATACGCTGCTCTACCTTCTATAATCCTGCTTTGAATAAAACTAAGAACAAAACAAACCATGCACATTACTGCAAGACATTTAGTGTGGATTATATGCATTGCGTGGGGATGTTTTAATCATAATTTTATGATTTACTTTATAAAAACGATAATTTCTCATGGTAGGTTGAAGAAAACAAAAGGCCCAGCCTATCAGATAGCAGACATGACATTCTCATCCTAACATGCTGGGAATGTCATGTCTGCTATTTGTCTGCATCATTGGCTGGAGAGACAACAAATAGCCTGCAAATGATGGGCAGAATAATTCCAGTTAATAAAATGAGCTGATGCTGAGGACAGTTATTGGCACTTGGTTGTCAGGACAACAGCTGGGAGACAGACAGGTCTAAATGAACGGTCATGGACGGTGAAGCACTAAGGCAGCCTCTTGGATGCATCACACAGCATTCATTAGAGCCCAGGAGAGTGTGGCAGATGCAGTCCCACGACTAATTGACATAATGCAGAAGTGGTCGTAAATCTTTCTCAGAAATATGTGCATAAATATTTTATTTAGCACACGATACTTCAGGATTTATCTGGCCAGAAGGATAAGGCGTTGCTTTACACATATATGTATATATATATATATATATATACAAAGTACATATTCTGTATGCTTTTTGTCTGTCAGGATGGAGTTGGAAAACAATTTTTAGGCAGTATATGTTTTATTAGTTAGTAGAAATACTTTTAATGTCAGTATTTTATGAATTTCAACTTTTAGGTCTTGTACTAAATAATTAAATAAAAACCAGAGGATTTATTTCCTAGATTTTTTTCCTGGTTCAGAGAGCTCGTCAACACATCTAAAATCTGTCTTTGCAAAAAAAATAAAATTAAAATAAAAACGGTTGGAAAATTTCATTGAACAAAATAAAACATGAAAAAAAAAACGTTTTGGTTGTTACTGCAATGCTTAGATCAACAACCATTTTAATTACCTTTAAATGATGTTTTAATTGCCTTTCATTGCATCATTTAATGATGGATGTGCTAATTGTGCAAAATTATTAGGTTTTCTCCTCCCAGGATTTTCTCTTTCTATGTTGAAAACAGCATTCAAGCACTTTACAATAAAATGAGGAGACGATCATATTTTAAGAGACAAAAACAGTTTGATTATATAAAATAGGAAAGTTTTCTTAGATCGTGTTTTTAACATTTTTTAATTTATGTTTTTGTTTTTGTTTGTTTTCCTAATAAATATTTTATCAAAAAAATATTATGAGCTGAGTTTAAAATAGCATTTTGACATGTTTAACATACAATGTAATATATATTGTGGTATAATAGGATGCATGATAGTACAATGCAGTATTTTTTTGATAAAATTCAATATTATACAATAATATAAATTGGTTACTACTTTACAGAAGAGATACATTTATAAAATACTTAGAAATGATATATAAATAGATCATTTATGAGTTTTTAAACATTTCACAAATCCATATTTAACATTTATTAACCATTTACAATTAAATGTTCTCACTCTTTGGCAATATCTAGTTTTGTACTTTTGTAAATGCATTTTTTCTAGTTTTTTTTTACTTAATAACTGAATGTGCCAAAATAAACGTTATGCTCATAGTGCTCACATGCAGGTAGCATATTTATTAATGTTTGGTATTTAATATCTAATCATGTCAGATTAAAACCTGAAACATTATCACTCAAAAACAACTCCTTTAATCAAGAGGCATGAAAAACGTTGATGAAGCTGGAAACAGAATAAACTGTGCATTTGGCCAAAAGTGAGCCAGTGTTGTTCTTTTTGTCTAACGTCTGCATTATATTGTGTTTTTAGCATAATAATATCTGTTTTTATTACATGTTTCTTATTATAAGGTACACATTTGTAAAGTTGCACCCTCTGTTGTCACATTGGGGAACTGGTTTTGGACTTTGTGCTGAGCCAAAAGCAGCTTTTACACACACACACACACAAAACATCTATACATAAACTATTAAAGCAGTTACACAATTCAAACACAATCAACAAGTTCAGATTAAACCCCAAAACTTTATCACCCAGGAATAACTCTTTAAATCAAAGCATTGACGGAGCTGGAAACATGGACTGTGCATGATCAGTCAGTTTAGTCACTTCAGCATCAAGAATCAGCACATTTCAGAGCAGGAACGTTTGACTCTGTTGTGTGTTAAATGTTGCTGTGACCCCCCCCCCCCCCCCCACACACACACACCCTCAGATTGCTGCACTCTGTTTGTCTCTCAGGTTCACGTGGTATTCGAAGCAGCTCTCTGGGATAGCTGTCAGTCACTGTGGAATCCTGAGGTCCGTCGCCATAGCAACCCATTCCTCCTCCTCCTGAGCGCTGCTGCCAGCTTCCTCCCTCTGCCACGCGACGAGCACCCCCCTCCTCTTCATCCCTCCCTGCCTAAATCACCAAATCTGAGCTCAGTTGGAATGGACACCGAGTCGACCCACTCGGGCTACTCCAGTCGCTCTGGGAGATCAAACCGTCATGGGTATGTTGTCTGCATGTGCCTGGCAGCTCCAGCTCTTTATTTTTATTTTACCACACAATGTTCAGTTTGAGTAACGTCACAGCCCTTGTTGTGCTGTTTTTACCTTTGAGTGAAGGTTTGTTGTGTCCTGGGCTGATGAGAGGGACAGCTCAGGAGATTGAGACGGGCAGAGGTTGTGGATTAGGGTCATCACAGCTGAGTCTAACCCATTCCACGGATCGACTCGGCCGACGTTAGGAATGACAGATTCATTTTATCCTCGACCCGATCAGTCCAAGGCCGGATTGTCTTTAAAGATGTCAAATTCTCAGCTACATTTTTACAGCTGTTGTTTATTTTGTTGAATAATCTTGATTTTGCTTTGTGTTCCATTTAGTTTTCATGGGTTTTTTTTGCTCGTTTGTTTATTTTTAACTAATGAATTTATCTGTAAGATGACAGAAAATTAAAACTACTTTTAGCACAAAGCTCTCAGATTAAGGTGGCATCTTTTGATGTCTTGATTGTTCAAATTAAATATGTTCAAATCCTCAGACATTCAGTTACATTGGTATTACATTTCCCAGGACATCCTTGTAAAAGAGATTAATAATTTCAATGAGTTTATGTCCTGGAAAAATAAAGGTTTAAATTAAAAAAATAGGTTTGCAGCTGTAGAGTCTTATAAAACCTTTTTAAAAAGTGGAATTTAAACACGATACAAACAGAAAATAGAGAATTTAATTTAAAAGAACAACTTTAAGAAAAGTAAGCTCATAAATGGGTTTTAAAATTGTATATTTTAAAAGTTGGACTTTAATGGAATGTTCTTTTTGATATTTGATGTAATATTTTGTTTTCTGGCTCAAACATTTTTCTGGTTTTAATATTTTCAGTTCAGATATGAACAATAAAAAAGCACACTTTTTTTTCATTTGAATAAATTCTGGACTTCTAAACAATATTTATTTTTGTTTGTTTGTTTGTTTAATTGCCATCATGTTCAGAATATTTAACAATGCTCCTACATCTTAATAAACAAGTTTTTATTCTAATATCTATGATGGTATTCTTCATTGTTTTGTCCTTGTTATCCAGAGATCGAAGCCGTGAACGACACAAAGCCACCAGCAGCAAAGACAGCAGTCGCTCAGAGAGATCCGTGGTCATCAACCCCCCCGACACCCCGTCCCAGGACTCCCCGGTCCACAATGAAGAGCCGCTGCCTGGAGAAGCCACACCAGCAGCAGATCATGGAGAAGATGCTCAGGTTATTATCATTACCCATCAAACACAGACTGGAGTAGCCAGAAAGCTGAAACTCACAAAGCTTGTTGTGCTTGCAGGTTATTTTTGCACACGCTGCCATTGTCCCTGCAATAATCACATTAGTTTAGAATAAATCCGATAATCCTTGTACGAACTTTGTATCCTGACCTTCTAAACTCCTGCTCCCTCACAGCTGCCTTACATGAAATAATGATGAAACTAAATCAAACGGGTCACGAGAAGAAACACTTCTCATGATGCAGCTGAAGCAGCATCAGTAGATGTTTAATGAAATCAGTGCGTCGAGGACCAGAGGTGAGGAAGTGGTTCCATACTTCACTGTTTTCTGTCAGGGCTTTAGAAGAAACATTTCAAGCCCCTTTGTTTGGTTTTTGTTGGTTTAGCCTGGCACAAAACCTGGAAATAGTTCAGCCTCGCTCCACTTACAAGCTGGTTTCCTTTGCCGTTCTTGTCACTGTGACACTGGCAGGCAGGTTTCCTCAGATAGAGGGACAGCTTGTTGTTTTTACATGTTAGTTTAAAGGTGTTTCCCTAAAAGGAGCTGACTGAAGCTAACGGAGCTGCAGAGAGAGGAAAAGAATGGCTGGATAGAGAAGGAGTAATGTAAAGGTATTTTCATGCAGAGCATGCCTGTGGCAGCCTTCATGTCGTCTCAGATAAAAGGTTTTGAATGTTAAAAACGGTAAAAAGGCTGTTTATTTGTTGCACAAACAGCGTTCATGTTGCATTCATCAGGATAAAACAGGTTTATTTTCTGTGTGGGAAACTGGTGCCCACATTTTCTGACCTATTTTGCCATCTCTCATCTGTTTCACCTCCTTATGGCGGGAAAGTAACATTCCACACATTCCCCACTGGCGTGTGATTGTCTGCTTGTGGCTTGTGATACTTTGTCGGCAGTGTAAGGTAATCTCCCATAGGAACCGCAAAAACACCACAAAAATGTGTTGTTCCAATGGCGGCAGCAGCGCTGTCGTTTCTGTCGGTGCCCCTCATCACCAAAGTCCACCGTTCCTGAAGTGTGGAGCAGCCTACAGCTGGCAGAGCCAATGTAACACAAACTGGTCTCCAGTGCAGAGAGATGTGCTCCCAGACTGAGATTAGCTGAGAGTTTCCTGCCAAAAGCCACTTTGGGAAAAGTGATATGAATAATCCTGCGTGTTTACATGCATGACATAAGGATATGGTCTTAGGGTGCAGCTGGTGTGTGAATGTGTGTGTGTCAGTTACTGAGACCATCCACGCTGCTTTGTGATGGACTTTGTGCCCGAAGGAGCAACTTGAGTTTCCTCACAGTGTTAGCTCCAGTAACACCAAACCATATGTTACCATGTTTAAATGCTTCACTGCCCGGTGTGTATTTTAGAGTTCAAAGGATGTGTTGGACAAAATATCCTCTCTTCGTCTTACTTACCCAAAGAAGCCACAGTCGACAGCAGGAGACTATTAACTGGTTTACTTGCAAGCACAGACTTTCACAATAGGTTACACAGATGCATGCATGGAGCCCAGTCATGAGAATCTGCACCAGG
This sequence comes from Nematolebias whitei, assembly GCF_014905685.2. Taxonomy (NCBI): domain Eukaryota; kingdom Metazoa; phylum Chordata; class Actinopteri; order Cyprinodontiformes; family Rivulidae; genus Nematolebias; species Nematolebias whitei. The sequence continues at coordinate 23,982,196 of NC_056510.1, forward strand.
CAGCGTGTTAGAATTGTTTCTATACACTTATCAGCTCTCAGCTCGCAGGCAGCAGACTGGTGTCCTTGGACTGCACATGCAGGATTAAATCAGCTCCTCATTCAGCCTTCCCCTCAAGAAAATAACTTCCTGCTAACTCCAACACATGGTTCATGGGCAGTTAACATTCTCAGCCATGGTAGTTAAAAACATCCATAAACCTTAACCTAAATCCCCTGACAAGATGCTAACACAACAACCAGTCGGTGGACATTCTGGATATGATTTGATATAAAGTGTTCTGTGACGTCTAAATCTTGAGTAGACGTCTGAATTTTTCCAAGGTCCACGAAAAAACAAGGCCCTAAATTTAAAATGCATTTATTTGAAACGCTTATTGCAATCTGCAGAGCTAAAACCACACACACTCTAACAGCAATGATGTAGTCTACATGATACGCGAGAATACGGAGTATACTCAGTAGAAAAGCTTCAGGATTTCTGTAGACCCACTTAAAAGTGCCCAGTAACACATGACATATCATTAGACACGTGTCATTGATATGTTAAACAGCAGCTTCCATAACAATCTACTTGTATGCAGCGCTTGTTTACTTATTTATTTATTCTCGAGTCATGAGAACTCATTGTCAGGAGAGACCTATTTAGGGAGCAGATGGTGGGGTTAAGGGCCTTGCTCAGGGGCCCAGAGTGGGGTGAATAAGGGTGGAGGCAGGTGTGGGTGTTTTACCTTTTCCACCCACATTTTGATGTTGTACTGGAAGTTGAACCTGCGACTTTCCGATCACAGGCCCATCTTCTCTAACCTCGGCGCCACCACTCCCTATTACATCCTCTTATCCAGCAAATTATTGTAGAATTAATAATTCTGTACTTACTACTTAATACTTGAACACGTTTTGCTTTGATACAGTTTTATAAATTCTATAACGTGTTTTTAATACAAAGCCAACTGTTGTACAAAGTTTGTTGTACATTCATTCAATTATAAGCATCAGAGAAATTTGGAAATGTTCAATACGCTTAAAAATCTAAATAAATTGACGATTACATTGTACTAACCAGTGTACTTTGGTTTCTAAGCACAGTATACGGACTGACCGCGGTAAAGTTAGTTTTACGTTGGACATTCACACTACGTGGCTTCAGGGGTGTCCACCGTAAAACTAACTTTACTGCGATATACCCACTAGAAAAGTGTGGACTAGACCACAGCCTAACAGACTCTTCAGTCTTTCTGAGCTGCGTTTTATACATGAAAGCAACCAGTTCTCAGTTCTTTACAAGCATAAATTAGATTTTGTTCTTTGTGACGTCTTATTGTCTGCACACTGTCTCCATAGTTTGATGTTTTCGTGACACATCAAATAAAATTAAATATGATTTCAAGTTTTTTTTTTCTGCCATTAAATGATGACTACTGTATATATATATCCTCAGATTACCTCCATGTCTCTATTGTCAATCCCAGCCGAACAAAGTAGTTGTGGTTTTTCTTTAGGTTTGCTGTCAAAACCACATTACAGAAGAATGAAACTGAGTGGAAATGAGACAAGTATGTTGAGTACTGGTTGAGTGTTTTAAATTTTTATTTATTGTATGTTATATAAATATTCTAGGGACTAAGCTGCTGGCTATAAATTAATCTGAAGACATTCAGAACTACATAAGAGCTAGGACTAAAATATTTTTGATAATGGTTAAAAAAAATTAGAAAGACAGTGTTTTGTGTGGACATGGTATTAAACTCTTTTTGTCTAAATTGAGGTTGTTCAAAGCGTTATCTGCGACTACCTGTTCATAAACTTCTTAAGATCTGAACTATCTTCTTATTCATTTCTCAGAATAGATGTGTGTATCTGTTTACATTTCATACACATGCATGTTATTTGATATCAAAACACGCCCTGCAGTAAAAGGAAAGCAGAAAAGTCAAGGAAGCCTTCCAGGAGTTATAAACATTTTCGTCTCACACTTATAATAAATCTCCCACACACACTGACACACACAGACACTAAATCATCTCCAACACAAACACTTCACACTGTACTTTGCTCTTGGCAGCATATTTGCAGAGTTGTGGTGTTTCACAGATTGAATGATAATCCATAATCTGCTTCTGTCTGATCTGAGAAAACTGGCAACAACCACATTGTTCTGTTTCTTTCTGTCTCTGTCAGTTTCTCTTAATTTTACTATATTACTACAAAGACTTGTCTGACTAAGCATTAAAATTAATGACATTGTGGCTGGTTTTAACAGCTTTATTGGTGATTTCTGTTTCTTCATATCTAAACAAGCCATAATTGCAGATGTTTGAATAGAAATCTTGGTTCTGGGATGGTTTGTCAGATTTTAAATCAATGCTTAATGCATTCTGAATTATTAAGCAGCTTCAATTTAAACTTAAAATTGCACTTCAAACAAGGCTACAAGAGTCATTTCCAAATTGAGGTAAAAACTACTCATATTCAAGTTCAGATCATATTATACTTTGTATATTTTTGTTTGCTTTTGATCTTACAATCAAGTGTAGGATGATGTGTTTTATTTATAGATCCGGTCATCAAACTGTGTTTTTATATGAAATAGAAGAAAACTTGAAGGGATAAGAGCTGAACTTAAAATAGCAACTAGAGAAATTTCACTTCCTGTGAAAATGCAGTGTGAATGCTTATTGCTGAAGAACTTGCTGAAAAACAGCTGAAATTAGCTAAAAACATGCTGACATGTAGCTGAAATGAAGAACTAGCCTAAAGTAGCTGAAGAAAGCAGAACGAACACATATTTGCTGAATTATGTTTAAATAATCAGCAATTAGCACAAAAATTAGGAATTTAGCTAAAAAAAAAAAAGCTGAAAAGAAGCTGAAAAAGCAGAAAGAAGCTTGAACTACCAGAATGAAGTGGAAAGAGATTAAATTAGTTTTTTTAAAAATGGAGGAATTAGCTGAAAAAGCAAAAATGAGCATAAAACAGATAAATATTAGTTGAAATAGCAGAAATAAGATGAAACAAGCATAATAAGCTGAAATGAGCGTAAATACGTTAGTTAGCCTGAAAGTAGCAGAAATTACAATAAAAAGCTTGAATTTATTTGAAAACAGCTGAAATTAGCTTAAAAATGTTAGAAATGTAAATGAAAATGCTTAAATTAGCATTTAAAATAGCAGAAATAACGTTTGCCCAATTAGGTTGAAAGAAGCAGAAATGAGCACAAAAATGGAAATTATCTGGAAAAAAAAGCTGAAATTAGACCAAAAAAACAGCTGTAAAGTAGCTAAAAGTTTAAGGAAGTGGAGAGAGCACATTTTTGCTGAATTAGGCCGAAAAAAGTTTAAATGTTTAAAAAATGTTGAATTAGTTGAAAAGGCTTAAATTAGCATAAAAACAGCTAATAGCTGAAATAGTATCAAGCTCAAACTTGCATAAATAAGCTGAAAGGAGCAGAACAAGATGAGTTTAGCAGAAAGAAGTAAGAAGAAACAAAAAAAAAATGTTGTAGTTAGCAGAAAGAATCTGAAAGGAGCACAAAACAGCTGAAAATAGCTGGGAAAAAAGTTTAAATTTGCACAAGGAAGCTGAAAGAAGCTGAAGCAGAGCAAAATGTGAAAGGAGCAGTAAAAGGTTGTAAACAGATCTAGAGATTTGAAGGAGGTAAAAATGAGCTCAATTCATTTCCTATGAGGAAAAGAAATGGCAGAAAAGGATAAATATTCCAAAAAGCTAAAGTTGCATCAATACCAAAAGTCTCAGCCTGATTGTCCTGAACGATCTGAAGGTTTTGATATATGATTTGTTGAAATGGCTTGAAAGCTGCGGGATTAGAATCGAGCCGAAATACGTACAGAAGAAAAATGGATCACAATAGAGTGAATGCTTCATAAACATTCACACAATTAAAGGAAGCTGATGCTGCTTGTGCCCAGCTGACCTCTGGTTTCATTACACACATGCAGGATAAAACACTTCTAACCTCCACACCTCCTCAGCCTCATCTTCTCCTCTCTTCTGCTGCCATATTGCACTACAGCCTTCCCCCTCTCTGACTTTCCTTCCTTTTTTTATGCTCATTTATCTTCTGGCTCCCGTTGGTGTCCCCCTCCTCCAGCAAGGCTGAGTTAATTGGTTGTTAACTGCAATGGAGGATGGAATCTGTGTGCATTTAGTATTTTGCTGCAATGTTGACTTGAAATGTTATCTACCAAAAATAACCCCAGTCCTCACTACACCTGCGCACGTTTATTTTAACATCTTAATAGCCCAGGCTTCATTTCTACACACACACTCCAGACAGGTGAGCTCTAATGTGACCGTCTGTTGTCTGGTTTTGCAGCAGCTTCGCAGCAGGCTGGAGGCTCGACGTGTTCTTGATGTTCTTAGTTATATGTGTGTGAGTGTGCACGTGTGTGAAGACAAGAAGGTGTTTCCGTGCAGCTTGTCGTTTTTCCAGCCTCCATCTGTCTTTCCACAGCAGCTCCAGAAGTGATTGGTTGTAGTTGGCTCAACACAGGGACACTCGCGGGGACAATGAATGACTAATTAGTTGTCTGAATTAATGACAGGAAAACAAAAAACAAAAAAACAAATGCCTCCTTGGAGTAGACGTAAATTTATCCTGCCCATGTTAGTTTGTTGGAAATATTTATGCTCATAATGACTGTTTGGATGAAAAAGAATTACTATAGATTGTAATGATGGGCATAAAAGCTACAGCTTTCGTGGTTGTGATCCAGTGTGTGTGTCTGCGTGCGCTTCATGCTGCAGTGCACATCTTTCTTGCTGCTTGAACCTTACTACCCACCCAGTGCTGTCGTCCTACATTACTTCAGGCTTACCGTAATGAGGCAAGACCAAAGGAAGTCAGACAATTTAAAATAAGATGTGCTGAGTGCCTGGACCTTGAAATCTTTTGTGCTTTGATGACTAAGAAGTGTGTAAGCAAAATTAAAATACTTCATGTTTGTCCATTTCCAACAGACATGTCTCATTTCGTCATGGATGACGTTTGGGCTTATTTTAGGGAACCTTTTTTTTTTTTACCACCATTTATATATTTAAAGACGGTCACTTTCTTAATTTATAGACAAGCAGTTGCTTCATGGTCAGCAACTGATTTAATTTTCCCTTTAGGTGTAGCTGCTACCACTGTTACATTTTCACAGAGCATATTCAATCTAGATCTGTGCAGTTCGGCCCAACAATGGGTTAATTTTCAATTAAACCTAGATTTTAAACCATAAAACAAACTTAGTTACTGACAATAGCTGCTGGATGTCCGGCCCCTGAGCTCTTGGAGTTCATTAACTGTGGCTCCCTGGGCGATTTAGTTGGAAGGCCCTGATCTAGAGCCATCCATCCATCCATCCATTATCTTTTACCCACTTCTTCCTTTTCAGGTTGCAGGGGTCATCAGTGCCCATATCCAGCAGTCACGGTGCGAGAGGTGGGGGACGCCTTGGACATGTCTCCAGTCCATCACAGGGACACAGAGACAAACGAGACCAACAACCATTCACTCTCTTACTCACACCTAGGGACAATTTAGAGTTACCAATCAGCCTAACATGCATGTTTTTGGTCTGTGAGAGGAAATCGTATAAAACCCATGTATGCACGGAGAGAACATGCAAACTCCACCCAGAAAGGCTTTCGGCCGGGATTCGATCTGGCGACCTTCTCGTTGAGGGGTAACAGCTCCCTCAACTGAGCCATCGTGCTGCCCAGTCTAGAGCCAAACTAAGCAAAAGCTTTCTTTTCAGGTGTTTAAGAAGCAGCAGCTCACCTGGATTTAAACCTGCATTTGGTCAGCAGTTGAAGGTTAACTTTGTTAAAGACCATTTGACAGCCTGTGATTTTCAAATGTGAGTAATGGCTTGAATTATTCCCCTTTTTTCCTGTTTTCTCCGTTCAGGATGATAACTGGGGAGAAACCACCACAGCAGTGACGGGGACTTCAGAGCTCAGCGTTTCCCAGGAGGAGGTTGTTGGCCTCGGGAAGGAGATACAGGACCGGACCCAGAGTTTCCGCCGCTACCTCCCTTTGGTTGTGGGTTCATGCGTGGGGTTGCTGGTTCTGGCCACCCCCCTGGTCTTCCTGCTTCTTCCAGCAGTGATGTGGCCTGACAGACCTCAGACTTGTGACACAGCCTGCGAGGGTCTCTTCCTCTCCATCTCCTTCAAGATCCTCATGCTCCTGGTTGCTATTTGGGCCTTGTTTCTGAGGCCGAGCCGGGCTTGCCTACCCAGGGTGTGTGTGTATCGTGCCTTCCTCACTACGCTTACACTCCTGCTCACCATGTCTTACTGGCTTTTCTATGGGGTTCGGATCCTCGATGCACAGGTAGGTTTGCAAGAATTCCTTCAAAAAGTAATATTATTTTGTGTATGGCTTTCATAATCAAGAAAAATATTTTCAAATTATTTTTGGAAATGTTTAAAACAAATAAAGCTTGCTACAAGCATATGTTTTTATCAAGAATGAAGCTACCTGTAATTCTTTTAATTAAAAAGAAGTTGTGAGCAGCAGTTTGGTTTCATGCCAAGAAAGAGCCATCTTTGATGCCATCTTTGCTTTGAGGATGCTGATGGAGAAGTACAAAGAGGGTCAGGAAGAACTACATTGTGTCTTTGTAGATTTAGAAAAAGCATGACAGGGTGCCAAGGGAAGAGGTGTGGTGTTGCATGAGGAAATCTGGAGTGGCAGAGAAGTATGTTAGACTGGTACAGGACATATGTGAGGACAGCAGGACAGTGGTGAGATGTGCTGTAGGAGTGACAGATAGCGTCAAGGTGGAGGTGGGAGTGCATCAAGGATCAGCTCTGAGCCCCTTCTTGTTTGCTCTGGTGATGGACAGACTAACAGATCAGGTCAGGCAGGAATCCCCATGGACTTTGATATTTGCAGATGACATTGTGATCTGTGGTGAGAACAGGAAACAGGTGGAAGAGAACTTGGAGAGGTGGAGGTATGCACTTGAAAGAAGAGGAATGAAAGTCAGTCGTAGTAAGACAGAGTACATGTGTGTGAATGAGAGGGAGGCCGGTGGTACAGTGAGGCTAAAAGGATCAGAGGTCACAAAGGTGCAGGACTTCAAGTACCTGGGGTCCATTGTCCAGGAAAATGGGGACTGTGGTAAAGAGGTGAAAAAGAGAGTCCAGGCAGGATGGAGTGGATGGAGAAAAGTTTCAGGAGTGATTTGAGACAAAAGGGTGTCAGCAAAGGTCAAAGGAAAAGTTTACAAGACCGTGGTGAGACCAGCAATGTTGTATGGTCTGGAGACAGAGATATGGACAAAAAGACAAGAGAAAGAACTGGAAGTAGCAGAAATAAAGATGCTGGTGTTCTTTTTAGGAGTGACAAGGATGGATAAGATTAGAAATAAGATCATCAGAGGTACAGCACAGGTTGAACAACGGGGAGATAAAGTTAGAGAGGCCAGACTGAGATGGTTTGGACATGTCCAGAGGAGGGACAGTGGGTATATTGGTAGAAGGATGTTAGAAATGAAGCTGCCAGGAAAAAGACAAAGAGGAGATGTATGGATGCAGTTAGAGAGGACATGTGGACAGAGTGAGATGGAGGAGGATGACTCGCTGTGGAGACACCTGAAAATGGAAAAGCCAAAATAAGAAGTTTACTTGGATTTCCACTTCATGATGTATGTGTCTCGTAGTCCAACTGTCAATCAAACTTGCCATTTTCAAAAGTTTTTTTTTTATTCTCAACAATAATTTTCTATTTTAATAAAGTTTAAGTCAAATGAAAGAACACAAACAGATGCAATTTTTTATCAAAATAATATTATTTGTTATATCCTGTAACTCATTATTCTTTGTTTTCTTTTTAAATAAAAAGATAACTTTTTTTTTGTCTTAGAAAACAAAAGTAAAATGTACACTTTGACCGATAATTTATTTAAGATTTTAAAGTGTGTCGAGGTTCTAACTCAGTACCATTAGAACCACTGACTGCTTGTTTTTATCGTTAGTTTGTTTCTGGGTGTAGGAATTTAAAGTAGTGATATCTACATTACTTAGTCAGCATCAAATTTGTAATCCACAAATCATTGACTGACTTTGTGGTGGATATGTTCATACACAAATACACCGTAACAAAAATATAATCTACTTAAAGTTGAATAAATCTCTTTTTAGGCAGCGAAACGTTTGACCAGTCAGGTCATGGACAAAATTATTATTCAGCATAAGGTTGATCTTTAGTCTTTGTTTAGCAATATATTTAATGTATTTTGAGTGACGTGGGGGTTGTGGGGGACTTGCAGGGATGGAACATCATGTAGACCCTTAAAGGTGAACAGAAGCTCAGTTCAGGTTCAGTTTGAAAGCTGCTTGTATTTCATGAAACTGGAGATCAAAGATGAGGAGTTGGCTGGTATCCAACAGCCATGATTTTTATTCCTAACACCTTGGACCAAAAAAACAACAGGAATGTATTTAAAAAAGCTGAATCCAATATAACGTTTTGTGTGGTGCACCCAGGATGAGGATTACCAAGGTATCGTCCAGTTCGCCGTGTCCCTGGTGGACTCACAGCTGTTCGTTCACTACCTGGCGGTGGTGCTGCTGGAGCTCCGCCACCTTCGGCCCTGCTACAGCGTTTGTGTGATCCGCTCCACAGACGGAGAGACCCGTCACTACAACATAGGACAGCTCAGGTATGCAAGAATGCTTAAATCATTCCCACAGTTACACAGATGCCCTCAGCAACTTCACGTGAATTTGACCTTTTTGCACACTCTTACACACTCACACACACTCATACACACACACACATACAGAGAGGCTTTCTGCCACACTCCCCTTGCTGAAGTATGTGTGTAATTGGAGGCTCATGTCCACAGGGAAGATTGGCACAGGCAGTAATCGAGTTACTCAGGAGTCTCGTCAGAGTGGAAGATATTCTGAGAGTTTGGGGGAGGGATGAAAAAGGGCCGGACAGGGTGCTCGCTTTGTGAATGTCTTGCTTTGTCTCCTTTTTGGCATTAACGCAAAATGACCTGAAGATTGGCATTTGCGTTCGATTTATGTGATATGAACTTGAGAGTTATAGAAAAACTGGTTAACAGGGAGTAATAAACAAAATGAAGTTAATCCAAAGCTTCTGACAGCAAACATTACATTGAGTTTAAGTTTCCTCATTGATCTCTTTAGTTAAAACTTGATTAGAAAAGCAAACAAAGGGAGTTTGCTCCATTACTTCAGCTCATTATTTGGGGTTCTCAGTCCAAGGTTATCTCCACCGTTGGTCTAATACAGCCAGTTTTCCAACAGAGTCAGGGAGCAGGTAAATGATGAAGATGTGTGAGGAAAAAATAGATCATTTGTCTGGTTCAGGTCACGGCTAAATGATAATAAATTACTCTTGTACATCTTTTAATCAGTGTACCAAGAGAGAAGAGAAAAAACAGCAAGCAGCAGATTCAAAGAGCTTCTGTTGGTGGATTCAAGATTATTATTAACTCTTATCCTGTATAAATCTTCTGTAATGTAAACTCTACTAATCTTTTCTGTCTCTTGTGTCTTGCAGTATTCAAAGGGCTGCTTTGTCCATTTTGGAGTATTACTACAGAGACTTTCCACTACACAACCCAGCCCTTCTGTCTGCCTCCAAACACCGGGCTGCCAAACACCTGGCTGGGTTAAAGGTCTACAACGTAGACGGTTAGTCACTTCATACACATGTAATTTCTTGCTCTGCTCTAAAGTTTTTCCATTTACCGTATGTCCCTCCTGCTATTACCTAAAAAATAAAATAAAACTCCAAATCATACTGGTCAAAGTTCAAAGTTTAGCACCAGACGTGACATATTTCACAGCTTGTCTCAGTAAAATTGCACACTGAAGCCTTCACTTCCAGAACAAAGTATTGCCTCTATCAAGCACACTCCATGTGCAGCGCCATAATGCACTTTATACGTTGCCTCCCAGCGCCCAGATGCACATAATCTGCAATGCTTCGTATTGTTCTCTTGTCTGTGGACAAAAGGATCTTCTGCTCGCCATCCATTAGTCTCCCGTCGGCTCCAGAGCACTGAAGCTTTCTGGATCTGTTGCAGGGGTATAGTACGGGATGTGGTGCCCTAATAGCGCATTCCATGCAGCCCATCCCTTTCCCCATCGTGGTGCAACAGAAAGGCCTCCAGGGGCCCGCAGAATTTCAAGCCTTAAATAATTCATCAGAGTAACGCTCATTTCTCACATTCTCCCACATCTCTCCTTCCAGCCGTTCAGCCTGTCTCCAGCTCCTCCTGTTCAGTCCTTTTTCCCCCTTGCTAACCCCTGCACGTGCTTCTTTCTTCCCCATTCATTCATCCACAGTCACTGCTCTTATTATAACGGGATATGTAGGCCAGGAGGTAAAGAAGTGCATGTTCACGTGTTTAATCCATAGAAAATAGTTACAAAGCTTCTTGCCACAAACATCTAGGATATTTCATATCCAACTTTTATTACAGTGTCAGCTGCTCACCTGCGTAGAAAGATGCTTAAATACATGTAAATGCAGATCAGACTATTAATGATTTATATCCATACCTGACCTGCAGCATTAGTCTGTTACCTCCCCCTAACGCTACTGATCTTCATGCATATGCACCAAGTCCTCCATAATATAACCCTGGAAAACATGCGCTAATAGTTTTTTACGTTTTTTTCTCATAAACTCAAACATCAAACATGATTTTTGGACTTTGATGAGCAAAATAATTAGTCCAAGCCACACACAGTGAAATGATTCTGCAACAGAGTGTTTGTGAAGAAGTCTGACCAAAATTTCCCAGATAATTATGATGAACATATCGTGGCCCAGAAAGGTTCACGCTCACTTGTTTGGCATTTCCAGTGATAAGATCTGAGTTCCCCTCAGATGTGAGTTTTCACCACCGTGCTCATTCATCACTGGTGGTGGTGGTGGGGCTGCAGGGTCAGGGGCTGCTTTCCTTCAGCTGATCTAATCAGTTTGTCCTCGCCCTCCGTTTGCAGCCCCAGGCAGCACAGCGATGGCTCAGACCAGTGATGGAAATCAGTCGCGGTCCACGGCTCCACCTGCCGCCAAACGCAAAGACAATGCGCACAATGAGCTGTACTACGAAGAGGCCGACTATGAAAGGAGAGTTCGCAAACGCAGAGCAAGGTGAGTCAAACCACCTGCACGTTAGAATCTGAGCCAAGAGGATACACGAGGGAGGAACAGGGAGCATTTGAATTTTACACATGCACCTTTTAAATTTTTTATGAACATTATGCATGCAGCTGACATCTATACGAGTACATTTTATGTAAATGTTGCTATGCCTGACACGCCTAGTTTAATTTTTGTTGCAGCTTGACCCAACTGGTTGTTTGAAGCAAAACATTTAGTTTTTCATCATCAACCACTTCAGATCCAACACATTCTACAGTCCCAAATAAGCTCTTGGTTTTGAGCCATGTAGCCGCACAGAGCAATTTCCAAATCCAATGTTTCACAAATCCTTGAAGGTCAGCTTTATTATCCACAATTTACTACGGTTTACTTTATGGGATAAAACTGAGTCCATGCCTAATGAGGTCACAGCATCAGTGACTATTTGCAGAAAATAGATTAACTACAAAAACGTTATACTTTTTGTTTAGTAGAAATGAATTGCCAGCAGTATTGTAATGGGTGCTACACAATATCTAAGAGTCTGAACCGCATTCTCCGTACGAGCGATTTTATTTAAAAACAGGTGAATCAGGTTAACTAACTGCTGTGTGTCCATGTGTGTCAGGCTGGTGGTGGCTGTGGAGGAGGCCTTCACGCACGTCCGCCGGATGAAGAAAGAGGATGAGAACGCAACGCCGTCTGACATCATGGATGTTCACGAGGCCGCTCTAGCTGTGTTTCCCTCCATGGCTCGAGCTATGCAGAAATACCTCCGCACCACCAGGAGGCAGCACTGCCACACCATGGAGAGCATCCAGAAGCACCTCGCCTTTTGTCTCGTTAATAACATGAGCCCTAAGGTCAGGATGTGATGGATGGAGAACGGCATGTGACTAAATGAAATAAATAAATACATAATAAATTAATGTATTACAAAATGTAATAAATTAATGAATCATTAAATAAAAAAAATTATTGTGTATTTAATAATTTAATTGTATGTTTAATGATTTAATTATGTATGTAATAATTAAATAATACATTTCATTATTATGTATTTATTTCATTTAGTCACGTTCCGTTCTCCACAGACTCATAAGGATGTTTTTTTTACAACATCTGATGCATTTATTGAGTAAAAGTTTGATTTTAATGTGAAGTTTAATCATCATGGTTGCTGAAACAATCTTTTTTTTTTTTACTTGCTTAGGCTGCTTAAACTGGTTTGATTAGATTTTATTAGCACTTAAGTCTTTATTGACTGGAATTTAAAAAAAATATATTAAAAAGGCATATAGGCTTAAAATAAAATGTGTCCAATCAACTAGAACTCCAAACATGCATGCATTGACATTTTCTTAATCACCAAGAGCTTCTTCTTGGAACTATTCCAAACTGAGATGGTGGATCTTATTGTTAAGATCTTTGGAATTGAGGTTCTGTGGAACAGTTATGAACAATTAATATCATACCTGTTATAGATAGCTCTTTGAACAACCTCAATTTGGATATTTAGAGTATAATTCTGAATATAATTTAAAAAAAATGAGCAGCTAATCTGAGTGGAACCAAGAATATAGTAGATTACTGGTGTCTTAAAACAATACTCTAATATCATAGCATTTTAGGCTAAGCTTATTTTATACACTTTTACTTTGCTGGTAGTTCCACATTACATTGTTATTCTAACAGAAATAATAAAAGATTCTTGCAGAAATGTCCCGGACTGCACAACAAGTGCTATAACTAGCTGGTATTAACACTATTTGCAAATAACCATAGATTTACTGGTATATGTAAAAAACAAAATGCAACCGTGAACCATAGGACTGGAGGCAATGTAAGGATATTTAAAAGAGGTTTACTATGAATTGCTATGAAACTTTCTTTCTTAGAATATGTGCTAATTATTTAAACTGAGGGATTTCTTCACGTAAAAATAAATAATGGACATCAAATTGTTGATTTTATATATAAATAATGGGTTTTAGCATAAATCTACTTCACATTTCAACTTTTAGCTATAAAATGGTTGTAAAAAGTACATTTTTATCAGACTATAAAGTGCACCAGATTATAAGGCTCACAGTTGATTTTTGAGAAAATTAAAGGATTTTAAGTGTGCCTTATAGTCTGAAAAATACAGAATACAGCTTTAGACGAGGTGTCCTGTTTGTTAGACGAGGTGTCCTGTTTGTTTAGTTAATTCGGCAGTGACATTACTTTTTTTTGCATTCAGGCCTTCCTCGAGGCTTACCTCGCTCCTGGTCCGACCCTGCAGTACGGCCCGGAGCGCTGGATGGCCGATCAGTGGACTTTGATCAGTGAGGCTTCTGTCACCAGTGCCATTAAGGAGGGGACCGAGTTCCTGCTGAAGTGTCTTGACTTTAGCTTAGCTGTCACGGTCAAGAGCATCCCATACATCCGTCTGACCGAGGAGTACATCGACCCCAAGTTACACAAGTTTATACTGCTGCTCCAGTCAGAAACCTCCGTGTAGTAGCAACTCAGTCGAGCAGAACTGTTCATGTTTTCTGACTGGATTTTTTTTTTTTTCAAAATGAACTTTTTATACTGTTTTTTTTTTTTTTTTTTTTTGTACTTCTGTGTAAGTAGTTTTCTCATATAAAGTATTTTGTCTTTGTGATGGGAGACTTGAAGGATTATAAACGATACAAAAGAAGGAGGAAAGACGCTTGACTTTCTGTGTGGATGTACGCAGGGCACAGTTTCGTTCTTCCTCTATGCACAAACATCTCTCACCCTTTGTTTGCGTGCGTCCGTGTGTGCAGTTGTTTAGCAAAATGTGGCATTTAGGATAAAAGTGTCAAGTGCTTTTCTTGGAGGTCAACACTGGAGTCTGTTTAAACTGATTTACTGGGACCACTTTTTTATTATAACCATTATTTATAATCATTCTTTATTACAAAAGTATGTACAGTATTTATATGTGAATACACATTAGCCCAAGTGATTTTTTTTTATACTAAAACTGCATATCGTTGGAATATTTTTTACCATGTCCAAGATTTTTTACCTTGTGTATTTGTTTTGTTTGATTGACTCGACTTCAGAGTTGTGAAGAAAAACAACTGATCAGCTCAGTGTTGCCATGTGCATTGTTGTAGGATAATAAGAATGAATTAAAATTTAATCTATGGTTGTTTATTTACTGTTAGTGACATTAAAGCACATTTCTAAAAGATCCTTTTTTCAGAACAGATTTCTGGGTTTTTCATAAAAGATGTAAGGATGCTGTTACATAAGACCGTCTGAAAAATGTATTATTTGTGTTCTCATGCTGGCAAATGTTTAGGCAGGTGTTCAAAATGAATCATTTAGTTTGAATGAAGTGTCTGATGCTCTGCTGCCACCTGCCTGCCATGAAAGAAACAGAGTGTTTGTGGCCGAACAGCTGGAGTGTCTTTTTATAAACTTTTTGTATTTGTGAGGCTTGTTGTGTCACATTTTGACAGTATTACTGTGCTCACAGTGTAGTTGTGTTCATGAGTGTTGATGGTTGTAAATACCTTCTCTGAACTACACGTGCCTCAGTTATACTTCATTTACAGGATCTGCTCAGCTTGCATTTGCAATTGTGTGTGTGTGTATATGTGTGTGTGTGCGGGGGGGGGGGGGGGGGGGGGATGGATAAATGGCACTTCCCAAATCTCCAGCAGCTGACAAGTTTCACACGTTGTCCCTGTCTTCTTTTATACAACAAAAACGTGTACAACCACAGCAGCTGTGGAAAATTTTTAAGAAGTAAATAAATGCTTGTAATTACCTTTTACATTGTTTTGTACTCTGATTGTTTTTTAATTAGCTAATAGACCCTAAATAGGGATCGGGACTTTTTGTTTATGTGGCCAAAAATGTTGGAAACCAATCATCTGTCCATCGATTATATTTTACCCACTTCTTCCTTTTCGGGGCATGGGGGTCACTGGTGCCCATGTCCAGCCATCACTGTGAGAAACAGGGGACACCCTGGACAGGTCTCCAGTCCATCACAGGGACACATAGAGACAAACAAGACAAACAACCATTCACTCTCTCACTCTCACATAGGGACAATTTAGAGTTACCAATCAGCCTAACATGCATGTTTTTGGTCTGTTTGAACAATTTACTTGATTTCTAAACCTTTTCAGAGTCTAAAACGGATTTATTTTACCAAACTGGCTGATTTGTGAACTAAATGATCCTTAAAGCTCAAGCATATCATTTGTTTCAGCCTAGAATGTTAAGGTTTCTTTATTTGTCGTTCCACCACATGAACGAAATTGTGTACACAGGGTCCCAGTTATTTCCAACAAAAGTATAAATTGTAAAGTAAAACAGTAATAAGATCCAATATATGAACTAAGAAATATGCTAAATTAAGAATACACTAAGCACTAATAGTACAAAAACAATACGCCTAACAGCAGCACGAACATGAGTCTGTGTGAGCAGATGAGTACGAATGAATACAGCAGTGTGAAATAAATCAGCAGCATGAGATCAGCAACATGGATATCAGCAGCACGTATCAACAATCAAGTGGAATTACAGTGATTTTTCACAGTGATTATTCTGGTTAGATATTCATGAGTCTAACAGCCTCAGGGTAGAAGCTGTTCCTCAGTCTAATGGTTCTACACTTAATGCTCCTCAACCTCCTTCCTGAGGGGAGCAGGGCAAAAAGTGTGTGTGCTGGGTGAGTGTGGTCCTTCATGATGCAGGGGGCCCTCTTCCTGCATCTGGAAGTGTAGATGTCTGTGGTGGTGGGGAGGCTGACTCCAACAGACTTCTGTTGTGGCAGATGTCTGCAAACAGGTGCGTGCATGCACACAGAGCTCACCCCAGTGTTTATGTGGTGAGTTTGATACAGTAAAAATAACAGGTCAGTGTGATTTTCTGTGCTACTATTGTTTCCAGAGGAATAAAGGCAGCACAAATCAGTACCGCTCATAAAAAAATCTTTATATTTACATTTGTTTGCAAATCTGCATTTGTCTGTTGGGAAATGTATTGTGAACTCTTTTTAAAATTTAGCCAACAGAAATAAGAATTAACTGCAAACTCAACATGCTTCTCTGCCATTTGATTGCCAGTTGCATCTGCAATAAGCAACAAGTTGCCATGGTTACCGGCACCTCCAGCTGAGCTGCATGCTCCTCTAATTGCTTCTTGCAGCTGCTGATAGAGATCTAAAGGAGGAAGAGCAAAGCGTCACATGATAGTTTTACTTGTAAAGCTATAAATGATGCTGCATCGTTAAAGGAATTAAAAAGTTCTTTATTATTATCAGGCATTTATTAAAAACATTTGTTGTCCGATCCCTTTTAGAAGTTTAAGTGTACAAATGCTTCTTCTTTTTATAATCTCCAAACCCATCCCAGGTTTATTTACAGAGGCAGAATAATAAATAATTAAGTGTATTTTATGTATGTATGTATATATATATTTAATTATCAGCAGGAATATATTCAGTATGTACTGAATTGTTTTTATTGATAAATTATTTAAATTTATAGTAAATTGACTGAAGAGAAGGCAACTCTTGGGTAATTAATTAGTTTTAGCTATATCTTAATCATCATCCTCTTCATCATCGTCCTCTTCATCATCATCGTCTTCATCTTCATCATCTTCATCATCTTCATCATCGTCATCATCGTCATCATCGTCGTCGTTGTCATCATCAACATCATCATCTTCAGTGTTTACTTTGCCAGAGAGAACATCCTGGATCCAGTCCTCGAGCTCCTGAGCCGTGGGCAGATCTTCCTCATCCTCCATTTCTAGCCACACACTGTCTGCCTGCAACCGTGCGCACACACACGCACACACACACACAATGATCAGGCTGTGTCATAGAAACTTGTCATCATTTTCAACAGGCAGTCAGGGGCTCACGTCTGTAACATTGACGACTCCAATCTGCGGCCTGAACAGATCCACCTTGAAGGTTTTCTCCCAGTAGGGAATCAGCTGGAAGTGGTCAGCAGGATAAAAGACAGCATCAGATATGGACCCACACACATTTTTTCAGTTTTGTTTTGTTAATTATTATCTATGTATATATCTCTCTCATCTCTGTTTGTTCCTCCCGTTAATGATGTGTGCGGCTCACCAGTGGGAAATCGTCGGGATCGATCCAGATGATGCTGAGCTCAGGAAGTTGAGTGTTTTCTCTGGCAACCTCCTTCAAGATCTCCAAGAACTCATAACCATCTGGAATAACAATTAACAATTCTATTATAATAACAATTTATGTAAACCCTTCATGTTGTTATCGACCAACCAAACCAAGATTTGGTTTCCCAGATTAATAAGTGACTAACAGCAGCATAAACTTCCTAAACTCATTGCTCACACTGAGATTTTTTTTCTTGTTGTTGCTGTTTTAATGACTAAATTAACTGAGTTCTATTTGTTTTTATGCTTTTCTATTATTTCTGACAATGTTTTACATATGTCTTGGTGCTTTCAATTAACTGGCTGCATGACAATGGTCTCACATTGTCTTTTTAAATGTCTTCTATAATTTAACACATTCTCACCAGGATCCTCCTCCTCTGCAAAGGCCACGATGTGGATGCCCTCAATGTCATCCTCCTGAAAATAACGAGATATACAAAACTATAATAAAAGTTTGACAAAACTAATCAATTATGTATAATTGGTGCTCATGACTGACCCATGTCTCAAACATGTCCTCTGCACGCAGCTTCCTCAGGGTTGGTCTAGTGCCACAGTGAAAACACAGGATCAGGACAAAAAGCCAACAAAAAAAATCCAATAATGAAGAAAAGAAATCGGATGGAATAAACGCAGAGTAGTTTGTTTACCGTCTGTGTTCATTAATGAATTCTATCAGCTCCTCCTCGGAGTGAGGCTTGCCTGGGATGGTGACAGGCTCCTCCATGAAAGGCTCGTAGAAGTCTACCTCGTTCAGCTTCAGAGTCAGCTCTTTGGCCACCTGAAGCACATCAGGGGGGTCAGTCAACTGCACCTGTTTCTCTACAGCATTGTTTGTGTTTGCAACTTACAGATTTCTCAAACGTGGCAAAGAATTTAATGTAGGGCTGAAAGTTTTCTGCAGCTTCTTTAAATGCGTCATAATCTAGGAAACAAAGGTTTAGTTGTGCACAAATCTTTACTGGCCTTGTCCCACAAGCATGGATAAATCAACTATTGTCCCGGTGCCCAAAACAACACATGCAAAGTCACTGAATGATTTTAGACCAATTGCCATTACATCAAATGTATGGGGTGTCTGGTGAGCAGGTAACTCATGTCTTTTGACTATATGGACTCCATGCAGTTTGCTTATAGGGCTAACCGAGGGGTAGAGGATGCATCTCTCTTCCTCCTCAACAAGGCCCATAATCACGTAGACAACCCAAAGACATATGTTTGCATATTATTCATGGAGCTTTCATCAGCTTTTAATATGGTTCAGCTGCATATTCTTTTAAAACACCTGTGTGATTTAAATGTTAGCAGCTATCTTGTGTTGTGGATTATAGTTTTTGAGAGAAAGACCCCAACAAGTCTGTGTTGATAACACTCTATCTGACTACAGGGTTTTGAACACTGGTGTTCCACAGGGTTGTGTGTTATCACCACTTTTATTTTCTTTATACATAAACGAGTTTCGACATAACAACAAAGGCTTAGCATTTATTAAGTATGCTGATGATATAGCCCTAGTTGCTGGGCTGAAAGACACCAATTGTCTCTCCTACTCCCAGCTCATAGATCAGCACTCTGCCTGGTTTGATGACAGTTTTCTGGACCTTAATGTCAGTAAAACCAAGGGGATTTGTCTGGGAGGTGGATAGGGAGGAGCCAGCACCAGACATGGACCTTCTGTTATAAAAGGTCTGGAAGTAGAGCAGGTAACTGAATTTAAATACCTCAGAACAGTAATTGACAACAAGTTGACCTTTCAGCTCAACACTGACTGTATTTACAAAAATGCCAGAGAGCATCTTCACCTTCTATATAAGCTAAGCACATCTAATGCTAGCAAAATACCTTGCAATTGGTGTACAGGTCACTGGTTGAAAGTGTTACTTCCTTTAATATTGTTTCATGGTATGGGAACCTCCTAGCCAACAAACAGAACAAGTTGTCCCGGGTGGTCAAACAAGGTAGTAAAAT
The DNA here is from genome assembly GCF_014905685.2 of Nematolebias whitei. Taxonomy (NCBI): domain Eukaryota; kingdom Metazoa; phylum Chordata; class Actinopteri; order Cyprinodontiformes; family Rivulidae; genus Nematolebias; species Nematolebias whitei. The sequence goes on from NC_056510.1 coordinate 24,001,501, forward strand.
CATTGGTCATCAACAAATGCAACCTAAAGACCTGTACCATCAGGATCTAGAAAAAAAAATGCAATGCAGGTTTACAATGACCCAACTCATCCACCGCAACCATTATTCAGGTTGGTACCATCTGGCAGAAGACTGATAGCTCCTCTTGTAAAGAAAAATGGGTACAAAAAGTAAATAATTTCCTCTGCTGTGGGTGTTCTTAATAGGCCCCTGATGTAGCTTCACATGACAAACCATTGTCTGGTAAGATGTTTTTATGTTTTTAACGTATCATGTATTTTAGAATTGGTTTTATTGTGTTAGCAAAGCTTTTTAAAGTGTTGTGGTATTTTTAACTTGTGTTGTTTTATATGTATGAGCCAAATGTCAAAGATAGATTTCCATCTCATGAAATGTTATTTATTGATTGAAATATTGTTCTCTTGTCATTGTGGTCACACACTGGGGGTGGAAGTAGCACAACTTTGACTGCAAAGTTCCCACAGATGGTCAGATGGGATGTAGCTGCAGCTCAGAGTAAGCCAGCATGTGAGAGGACAGCTGTGCTAGCAGCAAGGGTAAAATTGGATCTGTAAATTTATGAAGATGAGCAGGTTAAAATGGGCTCATGTTCTAATGAAGGGCACAGGAAGTCCATCTCTGAGCCATCTAACAAAGGCAGTGAGTAGGGGAAAAGGACCGTATATTTTACAAACTTAAACACTCACACTCAGAGTCTTCACTCTTAAAGTAACCAACGAGACGAATGTCCTCCTCCATTCTGTCAAAGGCTTTCAGCTCCAGGGCATTTTCAATAATTTCCACTGGCTCCTCCATTAGCTAAAGACAGAGAGAATCAAAGTTGATTGGAAGGGATCGAAACGACCTTTGATCCAAGACAGCTGTTGATTAATGCTAACAGCTGGCAATCTGCTCTGAAACAAATCCACTCACATCCAACAAAAACTCCACCAGAGTGTTAGCAGACAGCAGCCCGTCGAACTCAATCACCCTGTCAGCCTTGAAAACATAGACACTTCCTTCCTCCTCCAACTCTGCAATGAAAGGAAAAAATATATTTGGAAGACTGATTTGACTCTTAAAGACATATTTAAAGTTGTTTAAAGTGGGGTTCAGAGAAAAGGTTAAGAAGCGTTAATATCTTACCTGCTGTAGATAGTTCTATAAATGGCCTCAGTTTGGGAGTGTTTATGTTAAAGCTATTTTATTAACCATAAAATTTCTGTATATATATATATATATATATATAAAAAAAAAAAAAAAAAAAAAAAAAAAAAAAAAAAAAAAAAAAAATATATTTATATTTATTTATTTATTTATTTATTTATACAGGTGCTGATAAATTTGTTGATACCCCTTCAACTCATTTAAATAATGCTCTGTTTCTCTTTAAAATAGATTCAGTAGAAAGCATGTGTCTATTGCACATCTGCATGCCTTTAGTGTGTGAGAGTATGCAAAACGTGAAAAGAAATGATTTATTGTTTATTTGCTTTTTTTTAAATGTGCTAAAATTGTATAACAGATTTAGACTTAAAAAGGTATTTGAATTATAGTCATGCTTCCAATTACATGTTTGACCTTAATTAGCATCACAGGTGCCTTCAAGCTTTTCATCAGCCGTTCAGATTATTTAAAAAGAACAAAAATGCCACCGGGTAGTTTAATATTGCTGTGTGCACCACACGGAACATGGAGCAGAGATAACAAAGGCGAGAGCAATCTGAGTAGCTCATAAAGAAGATTATAGATATCCATGATCATTTACAAGCAGCTCCATGCGCCTCTGACCACCACTGCCAATAATATTAAAAAGTATAAAGTTTAAGGAATTGAACCCACGTAGGAGGTGGACACAAAATAAATGTAACCTCAGGTTGATCAGATGTGTAGCGCAGATGGTTCAAGTCACTTGCTGATTGCACAGTTCGTCACATTTTGAATCATAGTGGGCTTTATAGAAGACCCAGTTGAGCTCCATTATTGAAGGAAAAACACAAGCAAAAAACTGACTAGATTTAGCCAAAATGCATGATGGCAAGGCCCAAAGTATCTAAGTTTCTGGGACTGACGAGACAAAACAAGAGTTTATTTGGCGAATCACATCCGATGTGTTATTTTGATTTTTGTTAAAGAATACCAGCAAATCTATTGATATCTGTAGTTGTTTCATAGTGCAAATAAAGTTAGCTTAAGCTAGCTGGTGCATATAGAGATAATACCAGCAGAAATATCAGATTTCTGCTTGAACATTTGTGTAATGCATGTGATGAAATGTTTATAAATTGGTAATTGCAAGACCAATGTTGAAAACTTGGAGATTAAGTTTTTTCAGGACAGTGCATCTTGGCCTTTTCTGCTCAGACTAGCCTTTACCTTGTCAATATGGTAAGAAATAAACTCTGTTATTCCAATCTGAGGCCATTCATCAAGCTATCTGCAATGGATAAGATATTAATTGTCATAATCTTTCCACAGAACCCTGTTTTAAATCATCCTAATTGATCAAAGATTGCCATAAAAAAAACTAACAAAAAGATACTCACCTAGTTTTTTTGCAACTTTTGCATCTTTTTTTGAGTCAACCATCCCAAACCCGATGTCCTTCTCTTCCATTACCTGAGCCACAAGCTGAAAGATATATCGTTAAAGTTTAAACTGCAAGGAAATAATTTAAGCCTTACAAGACAAGTCGCAAACAAAATCATTTGTTCTATTTCATTTTCTTCTCATAAGATTTCTCTTAAGATTCTCTTTTTTATTCCAACAGGCGTTTAGTACTTAAATATGTGGTGACATTTCTGGTTTTCTTTGTGTTTGTTTTTTTTTTGTTGTTGTGTTTTTCTTGCTTTTAATTTGTTGTCATGTTAATTACTGTTTTTGTTAAGCACTTTGGTCACCATCTCCATGGTTGTGTAAAGCGCTATAAAAATAAATGAATGAATGAATGAATGAAGATTTCAAGTCAAGACATCCAAAAAGGCTGTGAACAGAAGATGGACAGCAGCAACATAGTTGACAATATGACAGAGGTACTCAGGGGCACAGAGATACATTTACATAATCACTCAGAGACATTCTAAATATAACCCAAGTAACAGTATACTGTATATAATAGTTCTGGTATTTGTTGTGCACAGTACAGTAGAAGAGCTGTGGGAGTGTTTGACCTCTTCTGCCACCGAGGATGGAACATGCGGATAAAATTAACAGTCTTGTGGAGAATCAGGCTGATAATAACGCAGTGGAGCTAAATATTTACATAGAGTTTAATATTTAAATTATTGTTTATTATTTTGGGATTTTAATGTTGTTCTGTATGAAAGGACACGTGCATATATGTACCAAAAGTATTAGTAAATGATATGCTGTTCAAATCTTTTGTCAAGCCTTATTTGCCCATGTGGATAAGAATATTCAAAATAAGTTATTGATGTGAAATATCGAGTTTGGAAGCTATAATGTTGGTAATTCTTTGAATTGTACTGCAGTAATTATTTATTAGAAATGAAATACATTTTCAGCTGAGGCCTATAATTAATTGAAAGCACAAACAGTGGCAGCAGCAGCTAGCTGTAGCACTTATAATGCAGCCTGAAACACTTTTTACAAGATTATTTCAACATTTTTGTTTGAATACTCAAAATACAAAATTCCCAGCCGTGTAAACTTTTTTTAATTTTTTTTTTATGAAGCATTTTTAAGATTAAAGTCGTAATGGCTTGACTACCTTTTTTGTTCATCAATTATATCAGAATCAAACTTTGCTTTTATTTATTTTATTTTTTGCAAACTAGATCATTCAAAAAGCTATCTACAACAGGTAAGATATTGATTATTTATAACCTTTTGACAGAATCCTAATTCAAAATTTCTGAACTATTCTGTTTACATTAATAGTTAGGTGTTCACCCTATACTGTGATCAGCTACAGATTCATTGCATGTTGTTTTATGGGTGTCTGGTTAAAGTGCATCTGCACACCTGTGATGCGTAAAACAAGCCGCTAGAAAAGCCGTTTGGGATCAAATTACTTCTAAGTTTAAAAGGAGCTCAGCTTCAGCTGTCTGCAACAGGAACAAGACATTATACATTATTTGGCATTTAAACAGCAAGAGATCCATTTACCGGTAATCTTTTAAGTAGTTTCCAGGTAAACACAAACACCTTCAGCTCTTAGAAGGGAGTTGTGTGTTTCAGTTCAGATTTACTCATGATTTCATGCCACTTCTTGACAGCAGCAAAAAGCCACAGGATGATCACAGCTAATGCATTTTTTATTGGATGAAAATACACAATAAACTAGGCTAAAATAATCTAAAGCGACGCTGCTGCATCTTTTGTTTTTTGCTCTTAGAGTTGCTGATCTTGGAGAATGTCTAAAAACAAAGTGAAAAACTAATTGCCACTTTTCACTGGAAACCTTTAAATTTAGATATATATTCATCCTTCTTTACCTCCAGCACCAGCTCCGTCATCTGGTGCTGTTTTTGCAGCTCCTTGCTGTCTGCTATGGGCTCATGGTAGAACAGGCAGAGCATGCTGTACTTCCTCAGGGCTCTCTTGTAGTTCTTGTCGTCGATGTCAAGAACGCGGTCCTTCCCATCGTACTGTGGGAACTCCAAACCTCTTTCGGCCGGCACCACACTCACAAGGCCCAGGCAAGGGAGCAGGAACAACCACAGGGAGCGCATGGTCCAAAGCTGCCTCACACCTCCACAGGATGACTTGGATTCAGTGAATGAAACTGCAGGAACAGTTGGCCAACGCCTGCAAAGGGATAGGGGAAATCCTCCAGGAAGAAGCAGAATGCAATCTGTCAGTGGAAGCTTTTAGGCATACCCCAAAGAAATCCAACAATTTTTTAAAAACTTTCCCCCGTTCTCTGATTACACCGTCATGCCCTCTGTGTGGACACAAAGGGGAAAGCAGAGAGCTGTCAGGCCTGTGTGATTCTGAGGGTGGATACCATACATAGTCGTGCTCCTCTTCCCCAACCCATTCAGGACAGGCCCATTTTTAGGAGACCAGTTGTTTAACAGCTAAAAATAAAACAGCAAGTGAGAAAGGGAAATAGCAAAGGATGTCAGTGGGGGGTTGTTAGGAACTGAGTTCCCTCCTTCTGATATTTTCTTTAAGGGATTTGGTGATGTGGGTGGACAAAACTGAACCATAAATTAAGTTGTACTATTTGCAGTATTTTACAGAATCGAACATATTGATGCCAGTAATGTGGTGTGAGTGTGGAAGACGTTGTGTTTTAGGAGATAGCTTACAAGACAACCTGCTAACAGGTGTGCAACGAGCAATTCAAAGAGTCTGCAGGTAAAGCTTGAGCTCCATGGGTGTGACATCCTAAACAAGCTCACTAATACCATCATTTAGCTTTTGTATGAGTTGGAATTTTGATAAGGTTGCTGTAAACTGCAGGGCTCCATTTTAGCCCCCCTCCTCTTCATGCTGTACCTGCTCCATCTTGGCTCTATTTTTAGGAAATATGGAATCTCCTTTCATTGTTATGCAGATGATACAAAGATACATGTCCCACTAAAGAAAAAGGACTGTAACTCTCTGTGCTGTTTTCATGTCTGGAGGACATAAAAGCGTGGATGGATGTGAACTTCTTGAAGTTCAAGACTGAGGTGATGGTCTTTGGAAGCTGATACTCCCAATGTAGATGTTGATTCCTTGGCCCAGTATATCAGGCCAACTTCTAGGGATCAAAGTCGATGCTGGACTAAAGTTAGAAAATCACATCAGAGCTGTTGTTAAAACTAGGTTTTTCCATCTTCGGCAGCTGGCTTAAGTAAAGCTGTTTCTTTCTCAGCGACATTTCGAAACAGTAGCTCACGCCTGTGTGACCACTCTGGATTACTGTACTCTAATCAGTGGTATATCTCTCAGCTTCAGAGGGAACAGAATGCTGCTGCACAGCTTTTAACCGGCACACGAAAGTTTGTCCACATTTCTCCTGTTTTAGCCTCCCTGCGCTGGCTGCCCGTACATTCTAGGATTCATTTTAAAATTATTTAATTTGCTTTTAAAGCTCTTGATGGACTTGCCCCGCCCTATCTGTCTGAGTTGCTCCATCCCTACATGCCCTCTCATCCCTCAGGTCATGTGATCAGCTGCTTCTGAGTGTGTCGAAGACAAAGCGTAAGCTCAGAGGAGACCGTGCTTTTGCTGTGGCAGCTCCTAAACTGTGGAACGACCTTCCCTTGAACATCAGACAGGCCTCGTCCTTGTCTGATGTTAAATCCCTTCTGAAAACAAATCTCTTCTCCCTGGCCTTTGACACCATCTTAAATGTTGACTTTTAATTATTTTAATCATTTTTTTATTATCTGACTGTATGATTGTTTTATTATGTGTACAGCACTTTGTGTAGGAATCTCCCTGTCTGCAGCCCTGTTCCAAGATGGCCGACCAATTAACAACAGCTGACGGCCATCCACCTGATGAGGAACGCCTCTACTTAAGGCTGCAGCCAAGTGTGACCGGACGCTGGAGCATTGAGCCTTATTTGGTATTTATGCCTTTAGCCTGAAATCTGTAAGTTGAGTGATTAGACTTACCTTGTTCTTTATGCCTGCAGTATCCTGTCTGCTCGTATCCTGTTCCTGTTTCCTTGCCTGTCGTCCGCCTGCCAGACCTGCCTTGCCCATCCAACCTGTTCCTCCCCTCTGGAGCATCTCCCACTCTACGCTGTCCCACGGCGTCTCCACCTGTAAGACAAACAAACGCATTACCTTCGACAAACCATCGCTTTAAAATGGATCTACTGACCCTGTTCTCCTTAGGCACTCCAGAGAACCAGCGTACATACACTCACTGTATATAATAAACACTGTTCCCTTTTCTAACGTCTGAGTCTGGTATCGTACCAATCTGGGTTCTGCCAATCATTACACTTTGGTCCTGTGGGTATATTTAAAGTGTTCTCGTAACAAAGCTGGTATGGTAAATCATTGTACTTAATCTGTTTACTCTTCACATGTTTAATTCACTTAAACTTCTTTTATTCTACTACAAAAAAATAAAAACAGGGGCAACTACAGATCTGCTTTAGTTTGTTCATCTTTTCTAAATAAAGCTGTTGCTCCCTCTGTAGATGAAACCAGCTGCTAACTCTTCAGTCGCAAAATTACAACTTTCGCAGGCATTAAAATGATGATGTGGACTGCCTATATAGCCAGCTAGTGAATCTACCTATATATTCACGTGTTTTTGTTTTTTTACAATGAGTGAAGCCAAAAATTTAAACTATGACTAAAACCTTAATCAAATGCTTCTATTTAATGTTGATCTCAGATTATAGACATTTTCATCACAATACAGCGCTGTCTATAAATGATGATAGGAAAGGTGTATCCTCAAACATTTTATAGTATCACTGCAAATATCACTTATTGTGACAGACATAAAACTATAGTACAGATATTTGTATCTGATTTTAAAAAAAATTAGGCAGCGAGTCAAACCCATTTAAAGTGCATGTGCAAACATCCACTACAAATGCTGGATTTGATCAAAATGCACAACAGAGGGACAATATATCCTTACACAAATCATGTAAGAGTTGCAAATTCACTAAATATACTTTGAGTCACACAATGGTTTTAAAATCAGGGATTCTAATTACTGGGAATTTACAGATAGAGTTTTATCTACAGAAAATTATGAAAACTAAAAGAAATTCAGTTTATATAGCGTCAAATCACAACAGAAGTCATCTCAGGACACTGAACAGAAATATTAATGTACATAAAGTAAGTTAACATTATTTATCTGAGGAGCAGACTGCTGTGAATTTAACTCCATCACAGAACTCTCATCTTGAGCAAGCATGAAGGCGACAGTGGAAAGGAAAAACTCCCTCATGAGGAATAAACCTTTAGCAGAACCAGGCTCAGGACAAGTGGCCATCTGCTTCGACCGGCTGGGTTTGAGAGGAACAGATGCACAATGGCAGGTCAAGAATCACATTCCCCTAAACTACAAAACTTGGAAATATTAAGACAAAGAACCAGAATTTTTAAAGCAATTTGCAGCAAATTGAGAAGCTCTAAAAATGTTCAATAATTCATAATCAGCTTTTGAGTTAATGCTACAAAATCATGTGTAATTCTTCTCTCAGATACACAAATGACTTGTAACTTGTTTTTAATCCTGTCTGTACTCTACAATATTAGCCTTTTTGCATTATTTTTTTCCATTTGGATCTATGTTTTTAATCCTGTGTCCTTTGCATGTTTGTTTTTCCTGTACAGCACTTTAATTGGCCTTGCTGCTGTTCTAAGTGCTTTATAAATAAAGTGGTATGGTGGGTTTTTGAAAACCACATCAGAAAATTACTCAAAGTCCCACAAAAAACTGCAATGAAAGCAGAATGGACCAGAACTGTCAACTTGTTAATTCACAACCTACATGTAAAATTGAGAAGAATCAGTCTTCATCCTTCAGTAACTGTTTTGACTTTCCCTAGAATAAAGAAGGGAGGTTTTAACTGTGTCAGCACCGAGTGGATGCTTGAACAATTTGATGTAATTTTAAAAAATTTGCTTTCTTTTTTTTTTTTTGCTTCAAGTAATAATAACTGGCACGTGTAGAAATTGTCTTGTAACCAGTGACTGAAACAGTAGATGGCAGTATAATGCAGCATACTTAAAACAACTTTCTCCAACTTTTTAGTAAATATTTATTAGACTCTCATTAACAAGATGACATTGCTTGTCCTTAAGTTCCTGTTATTTTATTTTATCTTATTTTATACAAAGTGGGGTTTTTCATATGTCTTGCTTTTGCAAGTAGAGTCTGCTGATCATCTTTCTGTAGGTGTGAAGTAAAAAAAAAGAAAAATGCAACTGTCTCATGGACCATGTTACAGTTACTAATACACATGCACAAAGTCAATATTTTGCGATGCACTGAGGCCTACTTCTCGTTCCTTAACATGTAATCAAACAAATTTGTTTGTGTATATTCATTACTATGGTAAATGGACTGTACTTATATAGCACCATCTGATCAAGATACTCAAAGCACTTTACACTACAATCTGTGTCCTCATTTACCCATTCATACAGCACTCTACTAGATCTCTACATAACTAATTGAACAAATCATTCTAAAGAGACTGATCAGAGCTTTAATACATTCATACACTGATGGGACACACATCAGAGGCAGTGAGGGGTTCAGTGTCTTGCCCAGGGACACTTGGGCATGTGACTGCTGGTGGATTCGAACCCCCAACTCTTGCATTGGAGGACGACTGCTCTAACCACTCTGCCACAGCCGCCCGCATGATAGGGCCTCTTGATCTGACTAAAAATTATTTGAAATCATACATTTGTTTAATCTTTTTGTTCACTTTAATCAACGATTAGTGTGGATCTACACTTAATCTGAACAGTGTTCACATCTACCTCTGTTCCAGCTGTGCTCTGCCGCCATTCTTCTGACACTGCACATTGAGCACGTTCTGCTATCACAACATAAAATACCATTAAAACTAATGTCTGTATATACAAATCAACTAAAACTAAAATCAGCTAAAATAAAACTGGGGGGACAGGTTGCGCAGAGGTTAGAAGATGGGCTTGTGATCGGAAAGTCGCAGGTTCACCTCCTGGTACCGTCAACATCAAAATGTGGGTGGAAAAGGTGAAACACTCACACCTCCCTCCACCCTCATTCGCCCCACCCTGGGCCCCTGAGCAAGGCCCCCAACCCCCACCATCTGCTCCCTAAACAGGTCTCTCTTGAAAATGAGTTCTCTCAATGAGACTACCTGGATAAATAAAGTCTAAATGAAAAAAAAAAAACGCACAAAAGTAGAAAATGGTACTTGAATACCTGAAATAATTGTGAATGGGATATAGTGCCTGATTTTATGTATGCACAAACTGTGAAAAAGTTCAATGCATAAAGTAATAAATAAATTAAATTCAGTTTATTTATATAACACCAAATCACAACAGAAGTTGTCTTGAGGCACTGTACAAAAACACTCGCATACAAAAACCAATTAATAAAGTTCTCTAAGAAAGCCAGCAGACTAGTTGAATCTTCACTTTCTTGCAGTCTCCCATCCTGAGCAAACGCAAAGGCAACAGTGGAAAGGAAAACCTCCCTTTTAAAAGGAAGAAACCTCCAGCAAAACCAGGTAGGTGCAGGTGTACGTCCTATTGGAAGAAAGACAAAAACACATGTCAAGGATAGAAAACATTACAAATACAAAAGAGGTTGTGCAGAGTAAGTAAAAACAGTAGCATAGTGAAGAAATGTGGGCGTTATGTCCTCCAGCAGTCTAAGGGGCCGTTTACACGGCACGTATTTTGAGTGCATCTGCAGCTTTCTCTCTGCAGTTCTGCTGATCATTTACACGACACCAGTGGCCCCCCTCTTTGAATCCAGAGGTTTCTGAAACCGCCTTCCAGAGTGGAGGTTTTTCGCTGACCCCCCGCTGATAATGTAAACATCTACCGCTGAGGCTTTGTGTTAAACCACATGCGCATACGCACCCGCAGACAGACGCTATATTTCTATCAACATGGCGGCGGACAGTGCTTTTAGAACTACGACTGATGGAATATATTTTGCACATTAGGTGAAGGTACAAAATTCACAGCGCCATCTAATGACCTGGCATGGTAACTACAGCAGATTCGGGAGGGCGAGGGGGAATCCTCCGGATGCATGTAAACCCAAATGCGACCGTGTCAACGCAAATCTTTTCCTCTAATTAACATACGAAAGAACCTACGTTTCCCCCCATCGTGTATGTGTAAATAGAGCATAAGCCTACAGCAGCATAACTAAGGGATAGCTCAGGAAATCCAAGACAACCCTAACTATAGGATTTATCAAAAAGGAAAGTCTTAAACCAAGTCTTGAAACTGGACAATATGTCAGCCTTACAAACAGAAACTGGAATTTGGTTCCACAAGAGAGGAGCCTGATAACAGAAAGATCTGCCTCCCATTCTGCTTCTGGAAACTCTAGGAACCACAAGTAAGACTGCAGTCTGAGAGTGAAGTGCTCTGTTGGGAAAATACGGAACAATAAGATTTGTAATGTAGGCTGGAGCTAAGTTGTTGAGTGCTTTGTAGGTTAGAAGTAAGATTTTGAATTCTATTCTGGATTTGACAGGGAGCCAATGGAGAAACGCTAAAACTGGAGAGATATGATCTCTCCTATCAACTCTCATTAAAACTCTTGTAGCAGCATTTTGGATCAGCTGAAAACTTTTTAAAGAGGTTTGTGGACACCCAGACAGTAAACAATTGCAATGGACCAGCCAAGATGTGATAAATGCATGAAGCAGTTCTATTTCGTATAGGCTTCGCCCTTTAAGGCTATCGCTAGTGGGTTTATCCCTTCGCGCACAGCACAGCACTGAAAACTTTAGTCCACGCCCACCTGCTGTGTGGGCCTCACCCCCGGTATAAATTACAGTGGGACCGGGCAATTGGCTCCCATTTTTTCTCCAGCAAGCAACAAGCACTGTTTTTCGAGAAGAAGATGCCCAGCACCATCCGCCTGTGCCCATCCTGCCAGACTGGCTACATTTTGAGCTTTGACTGGCACGACATCTGCGAAAGATGCCTGGGTCCCCGTCACGCCGACCTCGCTTCCTCCTGCCTTCTCTGTGACCTCCTCCCTCCTGAGGAGAAGCAGAGACGAGAGCCTTGTTCAAGGCTAACATCGAGGAGTGTTTTTCCGTGGCAGGGGATTGTTCGCTGGATGACGCCATCGCCTTTTTTGACGCTGAGTCACGGAGCGAATCGGATGATTCCTCCAGAAAAGGCGATGTCAGTATTCCCTCCTGGAGAGCATAGTGTTGGAACAGGGGAGGCAGGGTGGATACTCCCACCCCCCACGGGCCTTTCCGCATCGGTGAACACACCTATCCCAGCTGTCAGTGCCCTCCTCTCGGAGCTGCCCCGGCATAATCTAGGAAGCGGCTGACACAAAGGGACTTTCCATCCCTCTCCTTCCCCCGCCCAGATCGGATGATCTAGCGGGAAAGTTTGGCTCCACCCCGGCTCGCCGCACTGACCCCATCTGGCCTCGTTTCCCAGCAGTGACATCCTACTGGAACGAGGCTGCAGCCGGAACTGGTAAGCTGAAGGCGCCCGTCTCCACCTTCGCTCCCATCACCAGAGTGGAGGGATTTACTGAGCGTAGCTTTCCCTCTTTCTCAGATGCATTACTGCAAGACAGAGGAAAACATTGATGGAAGAGATTGTTTAAATTTGGTTACAGTGTTTTCTGACACCTGCTAAAATGAAATTTATACTCAGTGGCTGTGTAGTCAGTTAATGTAAACTCAAAGGTTATTAAAAAAATGGTCAGACAGAACAGGATTTTGAGAACGTATTACTAGGTCCTTACTCTCTAAGCCATAAGTCAGAACCAGCTCAAGAGTGTGATGATGAGAATGAGTAGATGTGCAAAGATTTTGGGTAAAACCAATTGACTTTATTAAATTATTAAATGCTATGCTTAAGCTATCATTTTCAACATCTACATGAATATTGAAATCCCCCATTATTGTAACTTTATCAGTATTTAGTAATGTGTCAGATAAAAAAAATCTGAGAATTCAGACAAAAACTGTGTAAGCGCATGTTGGACGATATTTAACAACTAGTAAAAGAGGTTTTTCTAATTTCCATTTTGGATGAGAAAGACTGAGGGATGACTCAAAAGAATCGTAACTAATAATTGGTTTAGCATTAATTAATAATCCTGATTCCACCTTGACAGGAGACGCACCCAGGTGAAATGAGAAAACAAGATTGTACAAGTTCAGAGGCACAAATGGGATAACTGTCACAGACTTGAAAAGATAAACACAATAAATGTAAGAGTTTAATCTGAGATGACTCATACTGTGATAGCTCAGATTTAATGTGCCAACAAGATAATAAAATAAGGGCTATATACATTGTAAATCTTCATTTAAATGCCATGAGCTACTATCTTTCACAGATGGAAAATTTCATGTGCCAGAGAAAGGAAATTTTCAAAATATTCAAATTACACAAAAATCTCCACAAAGAGCCCGGAATTTTTCTTTCTCCTTCCACCCGGTCAGCTTTCAGCAGTCACAGTGTGACGAAAACTCATTAAAACATATCATGTGTTGAAACCAGCTGACAGCAGGGACCATCTGATGCTTTTTGCAATAAATGATAAAGATACCATCAGCCTGAAGAGTCCTGGTACCTTTTCTATTTTGTAAATGAAATAAAATCCCTCAGGGCAGCAAAGGTTTGCAGATGAGAGATTTTATAAGCAAAAAATATGAAAATTATTTTACTGAAACATTTACTATTGATTACCTTTAGGAGTCAACCGGATAAAAGATGACAAGCACAACTTATTGACCTTATAACTCATGAGAATGACTATAGTCCATTTTGAAGCTAAAAGAATAAAACTTGGTCTAGGAGTGGCTGAGACTCATCCTCAACACATATTCTGAGTGCTATGTAATCCTCCAGGAAATGCTTTCACTTATTTATGTTTTGCATTCAAGCAGCCGTACTTTATTGCTATCTTTAAACCTTGGTCTTTAGTAATAGCTATCCAGACATTTTGTGGTTATTTTCTAGATTTATTCATTTATTTATTTATTGAGGACATTGGCAGCTTTTTCACTCATTTTCTGTCCAGTCTGACCATGAGTTGTGTTGAGTGTGCTTAAAAAAATAAGAAAGTGGACAGATGGAGGACAAAAATAAAGAAAGGTCATGGAAGAAAGACAGAAGAAAAGTCATGAGAAAAAAAGATCTAGCAAAGACCTGAGGAAAGCCTCATTCTTCAGTTAATTGTCTACTGTTAATCGGGATTTTAGTAACTACTGCATTGCACTACTATTGAAAATTGCCTTATTGTTGATGAATTACTATTTTATGTTGAACTGTATTGACATTTTTATTGTTTCAACTAACAAAATGGAAACAATTTGCAATTTTATGGAATGTTTGTATTAATGTAACAAAGTTATTATCTAGCATTGTACTTGATAGCTAATTAGTAAGTACTTTAGCTTGTTACTGTAGCTAAATATCTGATTTAACAATGATTTTTGTTAAGTTTTCTGTCATGTTTTAATAAAACTGGTTTGTTCTTTGAGTTAAGGACACTTTTTCTGTTTGAATACAATAAATCAAAGATCAGAGTAAAGAGGCTTAACAAACAAAAAAAGTATTTATTTGAAAATGACTGGATTTAAAATGAATGAAAAAGAAGCCAGAGTCCAAACTTTGAAACCACAGCTCAAAACCACTTTAAATAACTATAATAAAGTCTGACTGACTGTAAGTTTTAGTTTTACTGTATACCTTAACGTGTGCATCAATGTGTGTTCCAGCATCAATGTGTGGCACAGGGGCTGCACAGCTGGAGAGAGAAAAGCACTGCAGAGAGTGGTGACGGCTGCACAGAAGACGGTTGGAGTCAGCCTCCCCACCATCGTAGACATCTACACCTCCAGATGCAGGAAGAGGGCCACCTGCATCATGAAGGACCCCACTCACCCAGCACACACACTTTTTGCCCCACTCCCCTCAGGCAGGAGGTTGTGGAGCATTAAGTGAAGAACCACTAGACTGAGGAACAGCTTCTACCCTGAAGCTAGACTCATAAATTCCTAACCAGAATAACCACTTTAATGCCACTTTAATTGGTGATATGTCACTTTGTGCTGCTGATTATCCATGCTGCTGATTTCTTGCCTTTAAGCTGCTGTATTCATACCCAGCTGCTCACAACAGACTTATGTTCTGGCTGCTGTTTAATATACTTTATTATATTGCATTATTAGTGTTTAGCGTTTAGCTTAGATCCTTGCATACTGTTTCTTTTTTTATACTTTATATTTTTGCTATTTTTGGATGTAACTGGGACCTTGAGTACAGAGTTTTGCTCCACCGTATGTACCACATGTGATGCGAATGACAGTAAAGAACCTTGAACCTTTACTCAGTGTGACATGTTACTGGTTTTATTTGTGTTAAAAATAATTGAAAAATGCATTTCTCAAGGAATACTCCAATACTGGCTGTTGTTTAAAAGGTTAGCTCTTTGTGTAAACAATTACACAAAGAGAAGAGATAGGAAAGATGATGTTTTGCACTGAACATGCAACTAAACCAACACTCAAGTGTTTTCTTCTCTGGCCACATTTCATCAGGATTTTCAATAGAAGAAAAAAAACAAACTTTACAGGGATTTTACTGTCCTTTCAGTCTCCCAATAGGCCATTGCTCAGAAAAAACACATACCACAAATTTAAACTAATCCAGTCCAACAATGAACACACCTACCCAGTATTGTTAGGGTTCTTATCATAGAAAAACATCTCTAATCCATTGGGGCTTTTGCTTGTTCTGACACATCCTCTAAATCCACAATCTGACTGGAAGCTGAGGTCAACATCATGTGATCTTATTCTGTGTCCCTTGAACTTGTCATGAGCAATTTTTAAGAAACCTGTCTCACTGGTGTCAAGGAGTGTTGATTTAGGGAGGATTGTAATCTTGTTATGCAACAATGTTATGATGATGGAGTTAAAGTAACAGAGTATGAAAGCAAGGAATCACTAAAGTTCAACATTTGTCACATTAAAAATGAGTTTAGATATTTCTGTCGAGGTAATGTTGCCTCTAAAGTAAAGTGCTATGTGTTGTCATCATTGTATGTTCCCATACTATGGCAAAATTGGTTCTCTGCATTTAACCCCTCGCACCCGGGATACACCCAGGTGGAGCAGTGGGCAGCTATGTAAGCACCCGGGGAGCAATTGGGGATCAGGTGTGTCTCCAACACATGAAACATCAGAACTGTTTGTATAACCATGCATATCTAACAAAATGTGGAAAGTTCATTTTAAACACACCTTATGTACAACATGTGCATAAATGTGCATAAACTGTAGAATAAAAGCTTTTCAAAAATATTTGAAAAGGCCTTTATGATTCAAATATATATTTACGAAAAAGGCAATGCAAACGGTTAAAACTCGCTTTGAGTGTAAACAAACAGCGAAACCGTAAAGGATCTGTGTGACCAGAAGCCGTCTGACATCATCACAGGCATGGTTGGATTAAATGCTAGGTGTCAGAGACGAACGAGAACAGCAACAGAAAGCCCAAGGCCAGAGTGACATATGCAGAGGATCCTCAAGAGCCAGTGGACCATAAACTCAGGGGCAGGCTGGACTGTTACATAAACGCCAAAATGCAGATTCCTACACAAACAACGATGAACTTAATGTTCTTAATTCTGCGTATATACCACCCCCCTGTGTGTGTAGCATGACCAGTAATGTGTACAGCAGTTTTCTGTGAGTCACAACTTTCAGCTTCCACGATTGCATAAAGTGCATGATCTCGACAGGAATGTTGTTTTACATTTTAAGTTCACTTGGCCTCACCTCCAAATTTATAATAACTTTCTAAGAATGACTCTCCTCGCAAATACAAATGATTCATTTAGGAGTTAAAAGAATGGAAATATGTCTTGTTGTGACTTGTTTGCATTGGGAGTCATCCTGTATTATCTTTCCCTTGTTTGTCCTTGAGAGCGACACTGCTATATTTTTCCAAACATGCCCATTTCTCTCTAAAATTACCACTTTTCCTTCCTGGAACAGTTCAAGATCGCTCCTGTAATCTCATTGACCTGCGACGAAGGAAATTACTCCCGACTTGTGGGGAAAAAATCATATCCTGAGTCATTTTCTTAAAAATATTTTGTCAGAAACAGCCTAAATCCACATTATGTTGTGACCACCTTTTAATGTTTGTTGCTCTACAATAAAAATATTTGGGTTTTAGGGTATTTGTAATATTATTTGAGTTATTTATTTATTTTCTAAGAGGTTATTGAAAATACAAATTTTGATATTGATTTCACTTCTGCAACTCACCTATTCAATAAAATGTTTTAGTCAAAGTATACATTTCAGATGTAGCGTGGTGGACGGTGTCTGATAGGGCCATTTGAGCTGACTGTCAAACAAACTGAGCTTTTGGAGAAAGTTTCTGCCTCCCTAGCTTCTCATTTTACAGGTAAAGGACAAAAGGACACATACAGATCATTGAACCACAACCGTACTGGTCACCACTTCCTTTCTGCTTTCAGGTTCTGGAGATTTCCATTGCAAAAGAACAGCTAAAGCTGTGAGTGAGACGAGACGATAAAATGGTTTAAACTTTGGTGCCCTTGGTGGTAATATTCAAACTAAAATCCCTCCCTTGCTGTTGTATGCTTCCTCCAAAGTATCATATTACAGTTTGTGCCCAAACCTGTCCAGAGGTACATAACACATGAAGGGCCATTTCCAGCTAAATTCAGTTCAAGGTCCTAAGTCCATTCACTTGAATTGGCGATAAATAATGACTGGTATGTCAGGTAAAGTTAGGCTTCTTGTTTTACCACTTAAACAGCTATACCTAATAACAACTCATAACGGCAATCACAAAAGTAAGCCCTTCTTTGGTCAAATTATATAATATAACCAAGAGTCTGAGGTTTTTTATTCTAAAAACTTCTTGGATACTGATTAAATCTGGTGGCACCAATGAAGCTCATACTCAGTCTACAGACCCCAAGGGATCTCAGGTACCAAACGCTCCAGAACAATAGCAGAGGTTCTTTCTCTATTCTCTGTCTGGTCAAAGTTGCTTTGGTGTCAAAAGAGGGACAAAATTTTAGGTTGGCACTTGGCGGTCCTATCGTTATGGTTGTCCAATGTTAGTTTCACTTGTGAAGCTGATTCAAAGAAAACACAAAGTCTTTGTAATTTTATGAAACATTGAGTCAAACAAAATTAAATATATAAACTTGGTGTATGCTATACATGCCTGTTAGACCTCAGCGCTGCATTTGATACAGCTGATTACAATATTCTACTACAGAGACTTGAATATGTTATTGGGATTACAGGAACGGCTCTAAAATGGTTTAAATCATGTTTATTTGATAGTTTCTAGTTTATAAATGTAAATAATGAATCTTCTTCATACACCAAATTCACTCATGGAGTTCCTCAGGATTCAGTGCTTGGACCAGTAGTCTTTACTTTATATATGCTTCCATTAGGTAAAGTAACTAAACAGCATGGGATACATTTTCACAGTTATGCTGATGATACACAGTTATATTTGTCCATGAAACCCATTTAATCCAATCAGTTACGTAGATTACAAGCATGTCTTAAGGACATAAAAACCTGGGTGACCCTACTGCTTTTAAATTCAGACAAGACAGATGTTGTGGTTTTTGGACCATGTGGATTAGGAATAAGCTTTACATCTTTTCATTTTCTCTGGATGGCATTAATTTGGCCTCCAATTCTAATGTTAAAACCTTGGTGTTATTTTTGACCAGGATATGTCCTTTAACCTCCACATTAAAAAGTTACCAGAACTGCATAATACCAGAACCAGAACTGCGTAATGTCAATATAAGACTTGAAACATCTAGTTCAAAAATTAGATGCAGAAAAACTGGTCCATGCGGTTGTCATGTGTCTTGACTATTATAATAGTATATTATCTGGGTGCCCAAAAACTTCTCTTAAAAGTCCTCAGTTGATCCAAAATGCTGCTGCCAGAGTCTTAACTGGAGTAAGTAGGAGAGATCATATCTCCCCAGTTTTAGCTTATCTCTATTGACTCCCTGTCAAATTCAGAACTGAATTCAAAATCTTACTTCTAACGTCCAAAGCTCTCAACAACCTAGCTCCATCTTATGACAGATCTTATTGTTCCATTCTTTCTTAAGAGAACACGTTGTTCTCAGACTGCAGATTTACTTGTGGTTCCTAGAGTTTCCAAAAGCAGAACGGGAGGCAGAGCTATCTGTTATCAGGCTCCTCTCTTGTGGAACCAACTTCCAGTTTCTGTCTGTGAGGCTGACACATTGTCTAGTTTTAAGATTAGACTTAAGTCTTTCCTTTTTGATAAATCCTATAGTTAGGGTTGTTTTAGGTTTCTTGAGCTATACCTTAGTTATGCTGCTATAGGCTTAAACTGCTGGAGGACAAAATGACCAAATTTACTCATTCTGCTACTTGCTCTACCTGTTTGTATTTGTAATTATTTATCTTTAATATTTTTTTTTTTAATCTTTGTACCAACAGAAAGTACATCTGGACCTGCAGTTCTGTGTTTGTCAGTTCCGCCTTCCTGTTCCTCTCAAACCCAGCCAGTTGAAGCAGATGGCCGCTCGTCTTGAGCCTAGTTCTACTGGAGGTTTCTTCCTATTAAAAGGGAGTTTTTCCTTTCCACTGTTGCCTTTGTGCTTGCTCAGGATGGGAGACTGCAACAAAGTGAAGATTCAACATAATCTGCTGCTTCCTTAGACAGATAACTTTTAATAATTGGCTTTTGTAATTTATGTTAATGCTTTAGTGCCCTAAGACAACATGTTGTGACTTAGTGCTGTCAAGACTCGAGGAACCCAGATGGAGCGAAACCAGAAAAGACAAGACTTGGTTAGAAAACGTAGTGATGTTTATTATATACAGTGTCTATTTACAGTGGGTCATCTTTGGAAGATCCTGGAAGAGAGAGTTGAGTAAGTGGAGTCCAGTTGCAGTTCTTAATTTCTTTGTTTTGTTTTTCCTTACAGATGGTGAAGTAAGAGTTTGGCGAGGACGTTTAGTCACCAGGGTTGATCCAAAGGGAAGGCGGGACACTACTGGAAGGACAGGCGTGTGGCTGGAAGGCGAGGCACGGAGAACATGAACCAGGACCATGGAACTCAGAATCCAAACGGGAGCCAAGAAAACAGGAGGACTGTAGACACAGAAACAAAGGTAAGTACTTCTCATATATTTTTCATATAATGGCCAAAAGCATAAATACCGAATAGGGTACAATGCTCCAGTGATGAGTCACACTGGACTGCAGCCTTAAATAGTAGCAGGAGCTCTTCAGATGGATGGCTGCCAGCTGGTGGCAATCAGCAGCCAATTAGAGGAGGAGCTGCAGGTAGTGGAACTCTCACAAGTGCTACATAAAGAAACTGAACTGAATTTTTAATAAACAGGTTTAAAGAAACAAAGAAACTCAATTTGAAAAGACAAAAAATTATTAAAACTTGAAGGAATGCATTTAATTGGAGAAATATGTTCTACCAGTTCTTTTCAGAACTCACTGTATGTTGCATCTCATCCATCCATCCATTATCTTCACCTACTTCTTCCTTTTCAGGTTCCGTCACGGGGTTCACTGGTGCCCATATCTAGCAGTCACTGTGTGAGAGGCGGGGGACACCCTGGACAGGTCTCCAGTCCATCTGAGGGACACACAGAGACCAATGAGACAAACAACCATTCACTCACTCACACCTAGAGACAATTTAGAGTTACCAATCAGCCTAACATGCATGTTTTTGGTCTGTGGGAGGAAACTGGAGTACCCGGAGAAAACCCACGCATGCACGGAGAGAACATGCACCCAGAAAGGGTCGGGGCTGAGATTTGATTTGACGACCTTCTCTCTGAAAGGCAACAGCTCTACCAACTGAACCACCTGCATTGTTGTTCACTTGAAGACTTTTCAGAGAAAATCTTAATCATCCTGGGTATATACCTGTATTTATTAAAAAATATAAAATCAATAAAACTATGAAGTTTAGAAGTAACAGTTGCATTCATTGTAGACAGGATTTCCTTTTCAAAATTAACATTGCATCTAACATTAACATTGCAAAAGAAGTAAGTTGAAAAAAAATCTCCAGAAATTTGTGTTTTTCAGATGTGCTTATGATCTAATGTTTACATCTCGCCTGGTAAATGGAGTATAAGTTAAAACAAACTAAAACTATAAAACAATCAATGCTTAACTATCAACAACATTTTAGATTATGAAATCCTTTCAAGCTTCTAGCTGTGGCATAAAACAAAACATGGTAACCTGAGTTTTAAAACTAAAAAAGCTATTTACCCTTATTATTTAAAATGTGTCATCATTTGAAGTTTATATGAAAGTGCATGTGTACCAGGAATGTTCTTTGTCAATAGTTGCAATCTAGTTTATTGAAATAGTGCTAGACAGTGCAGCACACTGTTAACAAGTGGATAAAGGATGTTGTAGCAAAATACTCAGGAACATGGACAATTTTCACATCCTGCAAATGTTCTAGGAATGTTTGACCCTTGACCTTCATTTACTAGATATTTAAGATTTATATTCCAATAGAAAATCATGGTGTTTAAGTTGTAAGCTCATTTATTGGTGATTTAAGATCTGTTAATACACTCCATCTGTTTCAAACTGATGAATACACAATTTTATAACTTGTCTATAAAGCGTCTCTCATAATCAGTCAATAATTGTCTGCTAATATGTCTTTGAATTTAATTTTAATGAGTTATTAAAGCAATAATTCAAATATATCTGAAATAGGGTTCTGTGGGAAAAATGTTTTAACAATTAATATGTTACCTGTTATAGATAGCTCTTTAAACAAGCTCAATTTGGACTAAAAGAGTTTCATTCTGACCAGATTAGGCAGTTAACATCTAGTCTGAACAGGGCCAAGAGCAAAGTGAATTGCTACCATCTTACAACCAGTTCAGTCATAAAACTGTCATAGCAGCCCACGCACAAACTGTTTTATAAATGTTTACACTGTCATTAATTTTAAAAACACTTCCATTCACAAAAATGTGTTAACACAAATGGCAGCAGGAGCACGAGCACGTTCTAATATAATATTTCTAACAGGAAAACTGTGTAAAAGGAAAATGACAGCAGCAAAAAAGTTCTACAGTAGCTTCACAGTAACAACTATAAAAGTTTTGAGATTGGCGTTGTGATGGCAGCGACACATTTTGGTCATGGCCCTGCACATACTACATATTAGCTTGTCAATCTGGTCAGAAAAATACTTTATTGTTCCAAAATGTAATCATTTAAAGCGCTATCTACAACAGGTAACATATTCATTGTTCACAACTTTTCCACAGAACCCTACTTTTAAAGAGCTGAACACCCTAAAAAGTCTTTAAAAACAAACAAATTTACCCTAAAATATTAAAATTACAAAAACAAGACCTGATTGAAAAAACTATTTAAGTGGACAACTTTTTGGGCAGCATGATGGCTCAGTGGTTAGCACTGTTGCCTCACAGCAAGAAGGTCAGGATTCAATCCCCGGTTTGGACCTAGGATCTTTGTGTGTAGTCTGCATGGTCCCCTCGTGTTTGCATGTTTTTTTTTTTTTCCAGGTTCTCCAGTTTTCTTCCACAGTCCAAAAACATGCATGTTGGGCTGCCTTTAAAGAGAGATCTGTGACATCACTGGGACTTGCCTGGTCCAATAAAGGTTAATAAAACAAACTCTTAAAGGCAATTATGCTCAGATTTTTTTATGTTATTTTTGATATAACTGACAGGAAGCGTGTAACTACACATATAATTCTGTTGAACATAATCTGAAGACCACTACAACCACGATTACATCATTTCTTACCATTTATGGGGATAAAATCATGGTTTTATATTACAACACTCCTGCAGTGAAACCCCTCTGCCTGGGAAATGCAAAACACTTGACTTCAGACTCTGTAGGGGCTACTCCAGAGGAAAAAAAAGACATGATACGTTACACAGTTTTAAATATTTCCATACACCCTCACCTATTTTATTGCAAGCCGTGGTATTGAGTTCATGGTCACATGATCATACCGGGCCATATTATATAAGTGATAAGGCTGTTTTTCCTAACATATTATGGCAGAATGAGGGGTGTTTATAAGTTTGTTTCATGTGTCGGTGCTATTTTCTTGCATATGATGTTATTATTAACTCACTGTTTCATTATCAGCATCTGTATCAACAGTTCACACCCACAGTCAGTGTTGTTCATCTGACAGGAATGAAAAACGTTTTTTGTCACTGCTGAGTTTGACCTGGAAAACAAAAAGGCCTCGTTGGTGTTTGTTTCACTGAGTCGCAGATATTATGTTGTGGCGCTAGACACCATTCTTCCTATTGTTATTTCTAAAGGAGGTAAATATTTCCTTTTGCCATTGAAGCCCTATTCAACAGATTAATGCCAGAATCCCAGGCATGCCGCCATAGTTTTGTCGGGGCTGTGCACGGGGAACGCCAGGAATGCGTTGACTGTGTGTTTACGGTATATCTGAAAGGTCACACCACATTCCCTACACGGCTGCTTCCGTTGTCACCCAAACGAGAATGAACAAGAGAAACAATTTTAAACCTTCACATCTGCTTAGCTGTGATAATTTAAAAAATGCAGAGGCATAAAAAACATGGAGAATTGTCAATGTTCATAAGAAACCACTAAAATAGATGGAAACAAATAAATGTTAGCTTCTTTATTGAAGCTGTAGGTGTAAATAATTTAGATAATAAAGTTAGTTCCATTTATGATAGAAAATCATGTGTGAAATGTAAATGTGAACATAATATATTGGCTTCAAACCCCATATTTTTCTAATCAGTTAATCAAGCATAAACCGAAGGACATTTTGTATTTTTTTATTAGTTGTGGTTAGTTTTAATTTGATTAAAGTAAAAGTATTTTACAAAGTTGGAACAGAGTTCTAAGGAGTTGCTTTATCTTATCTTTTTGAAAAACGTTGTAAATGTTTTGAGGAGGCATCATTTGTTTTTTCCTTTTTTAAGTCTTGAAATGACTGTGAAAAAATATATGATGAAATAGTAATATTATAAATGTCCGCTCTATCAAGTGCAAAAGTCTTGAGTCATTTCTTCTTTTTTTTCTTCTTCGAAGGAGCCAGACTTTCTTGTAATCTTTTAAAGCTTTTAAAGTTTTTTGGGGACTTTGGCTACTTTTTAACTCTATTTCATTCATGTCGATGACTTTGTTTTTCCTTTAAGTTTTACTCATAAATCTTTCAAGCATCTAAATGCTGCTTTTAAATCATACTAAAGCTGATTAGAATTGGATGGTTGTCAGTTTGTTGAGAATATTCCTGCAGTTAGCAGCACGATGACTGTCAGTGAACAGCTGCCTAAATACTTTAGGACTGCCAACAAAAGTTAGTGATAGAGAAGTTTGGACAGTTTCAGTTACAAAAACTTCCTCTTTCATTCCACAGACTGCAAACTAATAAATACATCTTAAATGAGGGGGTCTAGTTAAAAAAATAAAGCTTTATACTTGTCTTCATTTAAGCTCTTGAGGTTTTTTTTTTTTTTTTACAATAAACAAAGCTGGAATCTTCACAAAGAGGAAATAGGAAATAACTGTAGTGTCAAATATGTCACTTCCTGTTTATTCTGGTTGACTTTGTGATATTTAATGTCCATGATTCTGTTCACAGAGTGAAATTTGTATGAAATGTATGTAGAACTGTGGACAATCATGCCTGCACATCATAAACAAACTGAATTACAGTAATGTTTGCAAGAAAGAATGCTAAAATAACCAAAGTATGTTTTAAGAAACATTGCCCTTTTTCATTAAGGTTGTTTTAATTATTATTTTTTTCTTCTTCTTCTTTTGGCTGCTCCCTTATTCGGGGGTCGCCACAGAGAACTAAGTTGCACGAAGACTTGGTAATTGTTTTTACGCCTGATGCTATTCCTGACACAACCACAGACCATCGAGCTACCACAGCCCCGTGTGGAGCAGAGAGTTGCTGTCTAGGGCGCCTGGAGGAGCAGATGGTGGGGGTTAAGAGCCTTGCTCAAGGGCCCAGAGTGGGGCAAATGGGGATGAAGGCAGGTGTGGGTATTTCACCTATCCCACCCGCATTTTGATATTGTCGGCACCGGGAGTTGAATCGGCGATCTTCTGATCACAGGCCCACCTTCTCTAACCTCTGCTCCACCACTCCCCTCATTAAGGTTTTTTAATTAATGATTTTAAAAATTATTAACAATAAGATGTTTTGAGAATCATTATATGATTCCTGTTAATCAGCAATGATTCTGAGTTAATGATCTTGGTGGAAGACTCTGTTCGTTCCCATTCCAGTAAGAGTGAAATCACACGTGAATAAACATTGTTGTTCCAAGCAAAGACAGATTCTGCTGAGTTAATAGACAAAAATAATAATAATCTGAAAACTGTCAGGAGAATAGATCGTTGTGGAAAAGAACAATCCTGACATTACCTAGTACAGTTTGTCCAAAAAAATGGGTCCTGACACCCACAGTTACTCACCCCTGAGCTGCAGATATGCCACTATTCTTCATTAAACCCTAAACTTACAGTACTTTTGAATAGAACATGTTCTGCTGTTCTGTTGTTTCAAACTTGTTAAAGATATTGTAACATGTTTTGTAAGTGCAGTTTTTTAAATCTCGTCTTTTAAACTAAAGAAAAATTGTAATTTTGAAGAAAACTCTGTACTGTTGCTTAAAAAGTTGGACTTAAAGAAATGTTGTGGATTCTTTTGTAATAATTAAGAAGTGTTGAAACCTAAAATGTGTATGTGGTAATCTGGTCTAAGACACAAAGTACAATACAGTAGTGCCTCTTTTATCACGAGGTTTAGGGGACCACGTCCCTGCGATAAGTGAAAAACCGAATACAATAGTCCAAGTTTCACTTCCAATCTTCCACCATCTGTGTAAATAAACAATTAAAATTTAAATACTGTAATATTTTAGATAAACAATCCATGCAGCGTGGATTGTTTTAGTATTTAAATATTTAAATTTAAATTGTAGAGAAGAGAAGCGCAGCAGGACAACAAAGGGTTAACCCTTCACACAGCCCTGCAGCACGGAGCAGAAATGTACTTCTTGATCATTTAATAATAATAATAATAATTTTATTTGTATAGCTCTTTTATAAATACTCAAAGATGTTTTACATAAGTTAAAAAATATATCAAATCAATAATGCATAACAAATAAAAACACTGTAAAATATTTAAACAGGGAAATTTTAAGCATTAAAATCAATTTTTAACAGGTGAGTTTTGAGTTCTTTCTTAAAAGTGAAGAGATTTACACAGAAACTACTGAACATAGAAGTTCTAAAATAAGTAAAAATAACTTTTAAAACTTATATTTTGTGATTATGACGATTTTACGATGTGACATACTTGGAATTTTAAGTAGGAAGACAAAAGTTGATCGGTGCATCTGGACAGAAAAAAAAAGTTTGTGTTTTGAACTGGGAGTCTGTTAAGGGCTTGGACATTGTGCTTTGGTTGTACTTCAAGTTTGCTTCACCTTTCTGTTTAGCTCCTGGCATGTTAGATCCTATAGTTTGACCTTTCCTGGCTTCGGTTAACATTCCAAGGAAAATGTTATTTGCTGTTCTTCCAGTTTTGTTTGTTTTAATGTGCAATTAAAGACAAGTTTTCTATCTGACTGCCTCGTGAGGTCTACAACTGGCTTCTCTTAGCTGAATTTCTTACATGACGTTTCTTTGGGTGAGTGTAAAACCACTCTTTCCTTTCTTATCCTAGCCAGACATAATGTCATGCAAACAACATGACAAAGACTAAGAATTAAGGTTATAATTAGGTTAAGGCACTTAATTGGGTAATCTAGGGCTAAGTTAAACCTTTAAACCTGCCGATAGACTCTAACACACACTGCCTAATTCCCTCTATCTAATCCATCCATTTGAAGCATTCGTTTCAGACTATTGTTCATGTTTTCTCTCTCCAAAATAGACAATGAACAAAGCATGGCCTGGATGCCAGTACTTTTCCACAAAGACAATATCATTTGTTTCCTCTTGGGGAAAGAGGCTGGCCATGAGTCTGGTGGGAGTAAGTAAAATGTGAGTGAAATATGACAGAGAATTCAAATTAATTTGATAAACAAGATGGCCTAACTCAAAACAGTCTGTAAAACAGCAGCACTTTTTGCTCAGTGTCGAAGTAGTCTGTACAGGTTGGAAGTCTGCTCAACTAGTTGTATACACCGTCAGTAATCTGTGATGAAAACAACATGTATTCACAATTAGCACTTTAAAAATCCTCATTGCATTTAAAGAGTTGTACTGATTTAACTGAACACACTATAACTCTTTTTGTCTATTGTTGTAAAGCTTCCTTGTTAAACTACAGTACTATTTTTGCACCTTATTTCATGTTGGATGAAATTATGTAATGCTACTGTCACATTGTTTGGCATTTTGCCACATAGGTTGGAGTGTTTTGAGCTTTTTTTAAAAGTGGAAAAAATGTGAAGGAGTGAAGCATATCTTGCAAAAGAATAATTCTTGAAAGTTTCAGTGTATCAACATTGGTGTAACATTCATGTCGTTACATATTTTGCAAAAGTACTGGGTAGAAGGGTGGGAAAATTACAGCGTGCTGAGGTGTAAGCGTGATATATGCTACATTGACGTTAAAGAAATAGTCTGGTCATTTTTAAAAGGATGTTCTGCCAAGTTATTATCAGTAGTCAGTATCTTGTTGTGAGGATTCCACTTTCTGTGCCACTAATCACCTTCCTTGCAGACTGAGCTCCAGTTGATGGGTTGACAACCACATACTGACAAGGATCAGGGTTTTGGATTTGGTACAACAACCAGACAACAAGAAGGGGTAAACATTTTATTGATTTGCAGCTGCTAGTACGGGTGTGGATCCAGAGCTGGGACAAATCTTCTCAGGCAGACGAGGTGGGAGCCACCTGTTGAAGCTTGATCTGATGACGTCACCGTAACTGGTGGAAGAGCAGCTACAGGTTAACGCTGTGATTAATCTGGACAGTGGGGCAATGCAGGGTCGTGGTCCAAAAGACGAGGCAGGGGTCAAGCACATGGAGTCAAAGGTCCAAAAACAAATCCAGTGGGCAGTCCTTAATCCAGAATCTGTAGGCTAGAAAGAGTAGTCGTTACCAGGATCAGAAGGGCAGAACGAGACCAGATGTGGAGGAGGCAGAGCGGTAAATCCAGAAGACGGGTGTGGGGTCAAGATGAGAGAATCAGACAAGAACATGAGCAAAGCTCTGGATATCTAAAACCTGAAAGGGTTAGATTATCTGGCGGAGACTTGGCGTAGATGGGACTCTTAAATAGAGTGTGCGGCAGGTGTAGGGCATGAGCGCTGATAGAGGCGGGGAAGTGGGCGTGGCAGGTGGCAGAACGGTGATCATGACACATACCCCTAATTATGAAAACATCTCTCCAGAAGTCAATGCTGGAGCATTTGTTTCATTTGAATGAATAAATCTACAACCTTTAACCCTTTGTAAACTTCAAATGAAAAAAAAGTGCCTTTTTTCAGACTACCTCCTGAGCATCTTGCCTGACTACCTGGTTTTCCTGGTCTTCTAATCTTCCTCATCCATCTGGTTCTTGAAACATGGTTCATTTTCTACATGCAAGTTTGTGAAATATCAACATCAGCTGTTCTCCTCTGGTCCCACCTATTCTTCATCAAAGGACTACTTACCTTTTGGACTTCTTGATTGTTTTCTTCAGGTTATTCATTTGGTTCTAGAATCCTCCCTCTACACCTAAGAAGATAAAACAACAAGAAAGCATAAGAGCCTCTCCTTCTGTCCAACAATGTCCTGAATCAGACTAACGTACCTCCTTCCCCACAGATTTCTGCTTCCCGTTTCCCTCTTTTCTTTTAGTAAATAAATAATTTACCCTTTTATCACAGAGTTTTCGATGTGTGTTCAGATATTCAACTCTGGGCCTAAAATAAGTATCTTTGCCCTGCAAAGATGATACTTATACTTATATATACTTGCTTATTGCCTATTGCTGGAGATCATACTATATAGAGCATCAGATGAGTAAGGAAGCAATGTTAATGTTATATTCTCACAGTATGTACCTCAATATGCCACAGAAATGCAAGGAAGAACTGCAACTCTACCATGGGGAGTTAAAGTTACTTCTAGTTTCAATTAAATAACATAACAGTAAAAACAAACAAATTACAATTATAAACCTAGTAATAAAAATAGGTATTCAAATGCACTGCTGCAAAAATAAAATCACATACTGATACTGTACTTGTGGGAATATTTTTTGATGACTTAAAACCACTAAAGACAGATGAACTCAGTAAAGCAGACATTGTTTGGAGAAATCAATTACAACATTGTTTATTGTACAATAATCATTTATTTGACATACAGTATGTCTGCAGGTGCAAAGCGAATCTTCTCCCTGAGAAGCAAATATCAAGATGCAAATATTGTCTGTCAGTGTGTGGTTTTGTAATTAATGTGAACTATTATCCATGCACAGGTCAACATGACACTGATTATAATAAAACTATTCAGGTTAAAAGAGAAACGTCAAACTCTGTGTTAATTGACTCAGAGTTACTCATTAATGTGCTTTAGTTGAGGTTTAAAGTGCACAAGAAAAAGGGTAAGTGATTTCTAAAATTTACTGTACTGCATGAACTGCTCCACTCTTCCCCTAATCGTGCATTTCAGCTTGTTGCTGCGGGCGTCATTGAACATATGGGGTCTGAGTCATCATCTAAATACTGATCATGACCTCTAAATGTCACGCTGACTCAAAGAGATTAAATCAACAGTGCTGATCGTCCGTTTTATATTTTTTTAAAGTGTGTAGCATTGCTTAATTTAGATTTTCGCGGTTTTGTTTTAAACTAAGCAAACCAAAAACCAGTTTTCAGGACAGTGTCCGTGAGATAACTTTTAATCCACACTTAATTATGGAAAAGTACATGTGCTGATAGGGGATAAAAAGATGTATGGAGTTAAACTGTAGATCGTGGGGGCTCATAAGCCTCTGATGTTGGCTCTTTGATTGGTTGACTGTTCACTAAAGAAGCTTGGCCATAACCAATCCACGTTCTGCTCTGAGCAGATTAATACAGCCTTGCTGGGGTTTATGTAATCCCAGTCAATAATACCAGAGAGCTCCATGTACTGTATAGAAAACACAGAAAAATGAACACAGTATGATGATGAGTGATGAATTTAAAACTCCTCCTCCTTCTTTTTCTTCTTTCAGCTTTTTCCTTCTTCAGGGGTTGCCACAGCGAGTCATCCTTCTCCATGGGGTAGAGGCAGGGCAGCCAACTGGAGACCAGAAAATTGCGGTTCGACTCCCAGCCATTCTGACATGCCGTGGTGTCTCTGAGCAAGACACCTAATCCCCAATTGGTCCCCGGGCGCTTACATAGCTGCCTACTGCGCCACCTGGTTGTATCTTAGGTGTGATGGGTAAAATGCAAAGAACCACTTTTGCCATTGTATGGGAACATACAATGATGACAATCCCAGACTTCCCTCCCTCCATCTCAGTCTGTTCTCTGGATCCTCTGTCCTCACTCCAACTACCTCCATGTCCTCTCTAACTGCATCCATATATCTCCTCTTTGGCCTTCGTCTTTGTCGTTTTCCTGGCAGCTTCATTTCTAACATCCTTCTACCAATATACCCACTGTCCCTCCTCTGAACATGTCCAAACCATCTCAGTCTGGCCTCTCTAACTTTATCTCCCAGTTGTTCAACCTGTGCTGTACCCCTGATGATCTCATTCCTAATCTTATCCAGCCTTGTCACTCCTAAGGAGAACCTCAACATCTTCATTTCTGCCACTTCCAGTTCTTTCTCCTGTCTTTTTGTCAATACCACTGTCTCCAGACCATACAATATAGCTGGGCTCACCACTGTCTTGTAAACTTTTTTGTTTGACCTCTGCTGACACAATTTTGTCGTAAATCACTCCTGAAACTTTTCTCCATCCACTCCAGCCTGCCTGGACTCTCTTTTTCACCTCTTTACCACACTCCCCATTTTCCAGGACAATGGGCCCCAAGTCCTTGAAGTCTTGCACCTTTGTGTCCTCTGCTCCTTGTAGCCACACTGCTCAGTTCCACTTGCCTCCCGCTTTGTTGAACTTGCATTATAGTTTTGGCAAAAGTATTTTACATCAGATGCCCTTCCTAGCACAACCCTCACCATTTATTCAGGCTTGGGACCAGCACAAAAGATACACTGGCTTGTGCTCCCTTGTTATAAACAGCTTGGCCAATTAATAAAGTTTCTTAAATTCTACAGTGGCTGGTTTGTGATGTATTTAAAACCCCTGCACTTTTCACAAAAATGTTGTCAGGTCATCTGGAAAGATTCTTCTTTGGTTTTTTAGATGAATGTATAAACAAATATTATTTAAAATTAGAAAATAATTAACTGCTGGTGAAGATTCTCAGTCATCCAGGACATGATGAATTCAAAAAACGTTCAATACAAAAACAAAAAGCTCCTCGGATGAGGAGCGAAACGTCTTCTGT
The DNA here is from genome assembly GCF_014905685.2 of Nematolebias whitei. Classification (NCBI taxonomy): domain Eukaryota; kingdom Metazoa; phylum Chordata; class Actinopteri; order Cyprinodontiformes; family Rivulidae; genus Nematolebias; species Nematolebias whitei. The sequence continues at coordinate 24,032,731 of NC_056510.1, forward strand.
TACAAATAAAGTCCAGTTGTTTTTGTATTGAACGTTTTTTTTTTTAATAATTAACTATTTTGAATTTAAATTTAAAATTCTGTAGATTAAAAATGACAAAAAACAAACAAACATTAAATACCTCAGATTTAGAGTTGCACTTGGGTCCAAATAATCTGAACCAACCCGGCCCCAGCCCGCAGTCATCATCTCCGAACCCTACCCGATCTGATGAATTAACAGTAATTACAGGAGAAAAAAAATGACATTTTAATTAAGCTTTGACTGCTTATAGCATCGACTATTATTAACGGTCTTCGGACGCGCGCAGCTGAGAAAAGGGGCAGAAGGTTGGAGCTGAGGAGCCCTCAAAGTGCATTAAATGCTTCCCCTGCTTCTGCCTACATTGAACCCTGCTCTGACATGTCAGACATTTTGTGATCTCACCTGTTGGGGTCATCGGTCGCGTGCGTCCGCTGAGTGCAGTGGTTGAATGAACGTCCATTTGGGCTGATGGATCACTGGCAGTAGTCCATCTGAAGCTTAACTGAACTTTTTACCTCTTTCAACCGGACGGTCAGGGTGCGGTCAAATGGCCGCATGCGGCAGATGCAAGAGCTCCCTCAGAAAATTTTGAATAAAGTAGATGCCATTTCCTGCATTCTGATGTATTTTAACGGGTTGTTAAGCATCTACGTTTACCTACACATGTAAACACTTGATTCAATAACTATTTCAGAGTAGCCTGACCAACAGCTCTCCTTGTGTGAATAGAGCATGCTTTGCTTCTCTCAAGCATCCTATCTATCCCATTGGCAATTTAGTTGTGTTGTTTAATTATATTTTTGTGTTTTCATTAAATTTCCCATCACTGTCCTTTTAGGGGCAGAGATTTTTAAGGGTAGAAGCAGAAATGCCTACAGACCAGCTCATCTGATATCAGGAAGCTTGTAAGTAGCTGTTATGTTTACAATTAGTGGTTATGTAATTATTTGCAGATTACATATATAGGTTTTATTTGTTCAAGGCAGTCACATTTGTTCATAACTTTAGCAAACAGTTACCGGAATGCACCCTGTCAAAATAAGAGGGTTCCCAGATCCTATTCCAGCAGGATCTGGCTCAAATTAAGTCCTGAAACAAACTACTTACACATATTTTGTGCCATTTTAATCACATTCACACAATATTTGGCTTGATTGGGAAAAGTGTGCTATGACTTTTAGCATGTCTTTCTACTTTTGGCTGAGTAATTAAACTTTACTGACAAAATTATTTTCCATACAAATGCATTTAGATTCTTCCAATTTTTTCAAAAACATTGCTCTCAGAATCTACTTCACACATTCTGATTTTATCTATACTGTCCATCGTTTAGCTTTTGGCTAGTCACAGTTTAACTAATTTTTAGCTTTTAGCCAAGGTTGGGAAAACTTTAGCAACGTTTTAGTTTTTTGCTGCCATTCTGCTACTTTTAACTTTTACAACTCAGTTTTCAGTCTGCATTCACACTGTCATTTTTCAGAAAATGCTAATTTATTTAAAGCTCTTCAGCTGGTAACCGAAATTAAATTAAGAATAAAATTTAAGGAACAGTAATTAGTTGGCTCAGTATCTTAAACTGGTTACAATAAATAAAACTGGCTTTATATCAGTTAATTTTTATATTTTTAGCAATTCATTCAGAAAATAATGAATGAAAAAAAGCATTTGGTCTCAGCAAAATCTTTTATTTGCATTCTCTAAAAATAAAGTCCATAAAAATAACAATGTATATTCTCTTGAGAAATTTTTTAAAGCTCTTTTCCGTACAGCAACCATTTTATCCATCAAACATGGGGTGACACGAGTAAAGCTCGGCCCATCACGTTCACTCTGACATTCTGCACTGAGGTAAAGTCAACACTGGTGTCAAACTCAAGATGGTTCAAGCAGCTTTTTTCCTTTTTGTCTGTGTGTTCTGGGGAGTTAGGTTTTTAAGATCTGGACATGCTACATGGTAGAAATGATGACCACAATCCAGAAAAGTCAGCCAATTTACAAACCAAAAATAATTCCCACTGATAACATTATGACTAAGCTCCAGCAAAGTGCTAATGCTGACATGTATGTCATTTTTGTTTTGTCTCCATTAAATGAAAATACATGAAAGCAAAAATATTATTTTTCACACGGATTCAAAGAAACGTGGTATTCACTGAACAAAATCAAGACATGAAACATGTGTTCTTCGTATTTTTCCCATATAAATTTTGTCATGTTAGCGTTGCACAATAAGACACATTTGGTAGTTTATAGAAAATGCACTTGAAAGGAGAATAAATGTCATCTCAGCACTGAAGTGCACTATTGACACACAGAAGGTATACAAGAGACAGCTAACTAATAGGGTTTGATGAAATGAGCCCTGAAATCTTTGTACAGATTGACAAACAAAAAAACTTGGCTTTATTTTTATGTGGAAACAGAAAATGAGAACAAATAAAAATTTACAGAGTCATAAAGCATCAGTACTTTAGTTGGTACAACACAATAGTGCATTAACAGCTGATGTGAACTATAACGCAAAATACAACCACAAATATTTAACAACACAGTAGTGGAAAACACATTATAGACACCATTAAAAATAGCAATAGAGCTCCAGTTACAACTGGAATTTGGTCATAAGTGACACTCACTACACGCTCAATCCAAATGTACCATTTATATATTCTCATAAGAAACTGACTAACCTTCAGTATTCATATTGTGCTTCTTTTTCACTTTGAGCTGCAAAACCTGAAAACATTTCTTAATACTAAGTAATAACGGTATGCTTGAGTGCAACTATGCAGCACATTGAATGGACTAATCAAACCAATAACTTCAATAATCAATGAAACCATTACAGAGTATGCAACACCATCAGTGAAAGAAACCTTTTAGTTGTTTTCCCCTTTGAAAAAGAGGTCTGGATTACACTTGAACTTGTTCTCTCAAGCACAAAACTAACAAAAACTACATTTTTTAAAATAAGGCAAATATTAAATTATCTTATAGAATATTTCTAAAAATCCCAGATGTTTTGAATGCAAGTTTAAAAACAACAGGATTCAAAGTCATGTAGAAGTATATTTTTAAGGTGGATTCACCTCACTTTACTCGTTTATAAATTATAATAAGCTTATACCCACGTTAGAGCTACGAAAAACAACTGTAAATATTACAGACGAGTTAGTTTTTTTTATTTCAATGGTGTAACAGCTCAAAACTCTATTCTGACATATCTTACACCATAATAAAATTTCTCACAACAGTCCCAGCTAATTCAGTGCAAGGTTCGGCTACAGTGAGAAATAAACAAACATAAAAATGCCCACAGAGCAGACAACGATCAGGGCCAAGTTGAGGAGAAGTTTTATTCTTGGCGGCTCGTACAGCATCTTTGCAATAACTTGTTCATCTTCTTGCAGAACTTTCTGTGGAGAATTCTGTGGCTCTTCTTTATATCCACAAAAACATTCAAGTAAACGAATGAGCTTGTGTTTCTCAACTTTTCCCTGACAGCCTTCCTCGGCTCTGGTCGTCTCCATCCTTCTTTCAGCAGGGGTGCTGGCGGGGGATGTTTCTGTGCTGGGGGTTGCTGGGTCATGATCTGTATATGGGACCAGAAGTTTGACATCAGCTCCATCTAAGCACATCTCCTTTTTGACATCTGGGGGCATTTCTTTGTAGATACTTCCGTTGCCGTTGCATTGGCTCTTCTCACTCAGTCGATAAGTTTCACCTTGGTTGCTCACGGGAACCTTCTTGATGTAACGGAGCCCCCAGACTGTGGTGGTGCGAACCCGTTCAACCTCTGGTGGAGCGGTGAACACACTGACCACCACCGCCACCAGCCCTGAAATCCAGAACAGCCCAGCTGCAAAATACATGTAGTGAACGTGAACAATGAAGGCAGGCCTGTCATCTGGCTGGTCACAGCGTGGCTGACGGTAGATGAACGCTAGGATCAGTCGTAGAGATCCAAGGGTGAACCCCGTCATACCTCCCCAAAAGGCACCCGTCTCATTACACCGCTTCCAGAACACACCGAGGAGAAAAAGGGCAGCAATTGGCGGGGTGAGGTAGCCAGCAACTTCCTGAATGTAGAGGTATGTCTGGCCACCTTGCATCTCAATAATAACAGGGACCCAGGCAATGCTGATCACCACCATGACCACTACGAACATACGGCCCACAATGAGCAGCTCCCGCTGAGAGGCCTTCTTCCAAATAGTTTGGTAGATGTCCAGGGTGAAGATGGTGCTTGCACTGTTGAAGATAGAGTCAAGATCACTCATCAGAGCAGCAATCATGACGGCCATCATTAGGCCCCTGAGTCCCACAGGCATCACTGCCATGACCAAGCGTGGGTAGGCAATGTTTGAGCAGCCAGCTGAAGACCCACATACGGACATACAGTGTTCTGGCCCAATGCAGGCAATCTCATCTACAAACATGATGCGGGAGATCATTCCTGGAATGACTATCACAAACATAGGCAGGATCTTGAGAAATCCAGCCATGAGAGTTGAGCACTTAGCGTGAGCAATGTTCTTCGCAGCCAGTACTCTCTGAACAATGACTTGGTCTGCACACCAGTACCAAATGGATGCAGGAGTCTGACCCAGAATGAAACCTGGCCAAGGGATATCTTCATCCAGGGGACCACGAAGGATGCGTAGTGAGTCTGGTTTAGGATGAATGCGACAAGAAGGCGAATAAGTGAAGTTTCCAGTTGCCATGATGGCAGTAACATTAGGAACTGCCTGCATGTACTTAGTTCTGACACCTTCTAGCCCACCCACCTTGATAAGGCTTATGATGGTTAAGGTTAGAGCTCCACCAATCATCAACACAGCCTGAAGGGCATCTGTGTACAGCACTGCCACCAGTCCACCAGTGACAGTGAGCAGAGCAGTCATACTGATGAGCAAAACAATAGAAAGATAAAGGTTCCACCCCAGAGACTCTTGAATAAAGAGAGCACCTGCGTACAAATCCACAGAGAGCTTGGTAAAAATGTAAAGTAGTATGGACAGGCATGCAAAGTAAACCTTTAACCTGTTCCCACCAAAGCGTTTAGACAGGTAGGCTGGCATAGTGTAGACTCCTGAGTGGATGTACACGGGGATAAACACCCAGCCGAGCAGCTGCAACAATAAAAGCGCATTGAATTCCCACGCTCCTACAGCAAAGCCGCTTGCTGCTCCTGACCCAGCCAACCCTATGAAGTGTTCACTGCCAATGTTGCTGACAAACAGTGATGCACCAATCACTACCCATGTCATGGAGCGTCCAGCCAGGAAGTAGCCGCTCACAGTGCTACGATTAGCTTTCCACATGGCGAAAAGCCCGATGGCTAGCACCAGGACAAAATACACTGCTACCACTGCAATGTCCGCTGCTTCCATTCCAGAACGCATTTTTACAGATTAGGTCTTGAAGCTCCCAGTTAAATGAATGCCTCCAAAAAATATGGGAATGTGCTGAAGGTTTTAGATGCGATGTAGATAAAAGAAGCAATTGATGCGATTAGTTTTGGTTTGTTGTCGAACTGAAGTTGGAGAGGGATCCACAGTCCGATAAAAAAACACTCAAGGATGTGTTCCACGGGCACAGAGGTCGTTTTAGTTTTAGGAGAACGTTGCAGGCCACTGGTCTAGAAAAGCTATGGTTGATTATTCCTGCAAAACAGGAAAGACAAACACTTCATTAGAATCTTGACTTGAAGATGGAAAAACACTGAACACAAATGTATCACGAGGTGCAGTGTTAAGCACAGAACAAAAACATAAAAGTAACTAAATTACAGACTTTGAATGGAAAGTCCACAGACACATAATTCAAAACACTCAAAAGCTATTAATAAAATAGATTATGAAATATAAAAAGATAAATAGGATTTCACAGCTGTAATTGAGTTGGGTTTGTGTGTTGCAATATTTTTCCAGTAGCACTCAGAAGTGGGCTAACCTCCCTTAGATTTTGCGGTTGATCTTTTTAAATCCAAGTGAGACCATGCCATTGTTGAAACATTATGCAAGATGAGTCAAGAGAGTAGAAAACTATAACTGCTACACATCTCCTACACTGCACATGCATGAGGACTTTTGTCTTCAAGCAATAATAAACTTGCCTAAATTTAAAATAACCAAAAAAATCTCAAAACTTTATACATAATCATTGTATAAAGGTTAAATTTTTTAAATAATGTTTATTTTTAGAATCTATCTCTTGTATGAACCTTGACTGCAAAATAAAATTTTATTATTTTATTTGTGGATTTCTGTTAAAAGTGTTTTCCTTTATTCCTAGGATGGTTTCTCAAAGATAAGTGCCGCCCTTTGATGTACAGTTAAAAATATGTGAAGTGCCTCCAGTCTCAGTGACTGTGGTCAGCATTGCCCAATTGGACTGAAACTAAAGAGACGTTCAGTTCGATGCAAGTTTTTGCAAATGTAACATCAAGTGACTAAACTGACAGCTAAATGAAACACAAACTAATAAACGTGTCATAACTTTTTGTTATTCCTCTGGAATTTCACATCGTTCTTGCACAGTAAGAGTTACAATAGTCTGAATTAAAATGTTCAGACTCGTGACGTCCAACAATGACGACACTGAAGTGTGAGTTTGGAGGATTTTGATGCTAAAAAGTGCTAATGACTCAACTCTGAGCCAGAATACAAATTCAACACGACTCAAAGAGATAGCTTGTAATGTTTGAAGTGAAGTTCTGTGTAATGGTTTTGGATTATTTAAAAGCTTAACTGTTTTATATAGCTCTTTGAACAGCCAGAGTTTGGAAACAAGATTTTAACGAGCTATCAATCTGAGTGACGCCAAGACTAAAGTGGATTTCTGACGCCACAACTACCCACATTTTTTTTTATTTCAAAACAGTCTTGTGCAGCCACTATTTTTAAACTTTTCCAGCATTATTAACTTTCTTTTAGACATTAAAGCAGGTTTTGTTGTCATACAAAATACATATTGATTACTGATTTCTAGGGATGCACGATATTGGATTTTTGGCCAATATCCGAATATGTTAAAACTTATTTAGCCGATAACCAATATCAATACTATTATATTTCCCCCCAAACCTACTTACAGAGACTACATAGCTATCTCTGCTGTGGAATTAAAATACTACATTACTACTATTACTACTACTACTACTACATTATTACATTACTATATTCTGCACGGTCTTTTGTCAATTTGGCTTGTTACCAAACGTAGACGCCAAAAAGGAGGCTGAAAGTGATGCAACACTATATAAATATGCAATAAATTTTTTTTAAAACAGCGCCTTTTATATCGGCGAGTTATTTTGATGGAATGGCCGATGTCCGATATTTTACTTTATCGCTAATATCGGCCGATACCAATACCATGCCGATAATATCGTGCATCCCTACTGATTTCACTAAAAGGCTGGAGGGGGTTCAAGTTCAAACAGACCTGATCAAAAATAATGGCTCAGTTTTGTGAGTGTAGTCATCCTACTGTACCTCTGGAAGTGCTGAAAATATTTGGGACTTGGTTGACCGGAGATTCTTGGAATAATTCAAAAGAAGGCATTCCTACACCGCAAAAAGAAGCAAAGGAACTGGATGAATAATGAATTCAACATACTAGTATTTTTAAGAAGAAGCAAAATTATTAATTCATTAAATCTCTTAATATTGTATAAAGTAATTGTGTTTATTTACATGTATCAAGGTGACTCAGCACTGGGCTGTCATAAAGCAGGTTCAAGTGCAAGAAAATGTGTAAATCTTCCCCTTCCTGGTTGTTTTAGTAGCACCTTATCTTAAAGCAAATATGTGAATACGTTATAACAAATACTTTAAAACAAATATGTCTCAAACAGGTCTCTCTTGTAAGAGTCCTCGTGACTCAATGAGAAAAACGTGTATAAATAAAAGGCTGAATGAATGTGAATATTGAAACACACGTATAACAAATAACATGACTTATATTCACATATTTGTTTTAAGACAATAAAGTGCTACTTAAACTAACCTAAAATACACCAGACACGGGAAATGTTGCCTTTTATGCCCTTTGTTTAACCAGTAAAATCCCACTGCGATAAATTATTGGCATTACCAAGGAGTCCTGGGTGAGTGGGATGGGGCTGGGATCGAACCCGCAACCTTCCGATTAACACTTAACCCAAACTTGAAAGCTGCTTACTTTATGCAGGTCGTGAATCAGCTAAAACACTTTTAACAACGCCATTTTCTGTTCTTGGAGTTTAAAAGCGAGCCGCTGGTGGCAACACAACACGCGGCCGTGGAGAACAATGACGCTTTAATAAATGGACAGATGCGAATGACAGCCAGAGACTGCCGCGGAGAAAACGGAGCAGGAGGTGACGCCGTCGACCGGACGCTGATGCACCTATCAGGTGGCAGGAAGTTTCGAGAACAGACACTCATTCATAGACAGAAAACCCTGCGCGCTCCTAAGCACCTCATATTTATCACTGTCTACCAGTTATGTCACTCACGTGCGGATATTTTAGCGCTGCACGCTGAAGCGGCGTGCTTCCTTTGAAGCATGCTACGATTTTTAACGGCTTCCGCGTTAGAAAATAGTCCCAATACGTTTAATGATGGCTGCCCTGACAGAAAACACAGCTTCACGTGTTCACCGTTGACGTTTTAGCATACATTTCAAATTAGGGGGAAACACACTTAAACTCACTCACCGGCTGCGTGGGTAAAGCACTCAACAGACGCGTCTGAAGAAGCCTCTCCACGCCCCTTCAAGTGGATGAGGGGGGAGAAGAAGAGTCCCGTCCCTTCCGGGATTAACGTGTCGCAGATTTAAGATGGTTTTCTTGCCAAAAAAAGATGTGGATATGACCCGGACGTACGTCTTCCTTCTATGTGTTCCGCGCCTTCAGTGATGCTCGTCTGACAACGACGCCAACACGCCTCCTCCAGCTGCTTATAGGCACCCGTACTATTCCACGCCCCGCACGTGCGGTAAACCCGTGACGTGTTGCGCCGCAGCAAACACCTCGGAGTCGCTCCAGCAGTCACTCATCACTAGCTCTACCTGCTGCTTACATACGGGTTTTTTTTTTTTTCATTCTACCTTTATTTATACAGGTTAATCTCATTAAGTCACGAGGACTCATTTACAAGAAAGACCTGTTTTAGACAACGTATAAAGTACAGACAATAAACCACAGTAAAATGCAATTAAATATGTTATAAAACAAGTTCAAAGAAGAAGGGCATGCGCGTTTTTTTTTTTTTTATTTGCTGCAGTCCAAACGGAGCAGGTGGTCTTCAAATCCTGCTGCTTAAAGTTTAGATTCGTTTAAGGTCAAATAACTCATAAATCACATGAGATTAAACTCTCTGCTAAAACATTTAAAGTAAATGCTTCTGATGAATGAAGTTGATGTTTATCTTTGGGCATTAATTTCTTATACACCCAAAATTATTATTCTTGAAATTACTACTTTTACTGTTAAGCACTTTGGTAACAGCTGCTGTTGTAAGTGCTTTATAAATAAAGTTGACTTGTACCTGGGGAGAGTTGTGTAAGTTTTCATTAGGCTGCAAACATTGTAGCCCTGACAAATCCTTTCAAAGCCACGCTGCTTATCCTACAATAACAGTAATCTATCTCTGAGCTGTTGCAGGTTGCAGAAACTACTACATGCTCTGACTTAAATAAGCTATTAATTGAAGTCTGATACTTAATCAGGTTTGGTTTCAAACGTGGAAAAGTCCAGAAACTGCCATTTGGAGCATGTTTTAATAAGCTTATTTTCCCCTATCCTCCCTTTAAGTTTATAAGATTGGAAAATTTTTCCCCCAGATAATGGAATTATATTGAAAAAAATTACACAAAAAGTTGAAAGTTTTAGCAGCACATGTTTTCATTGTATAACGACCCGCAGGCACAGTTGAGGGATGGTGAGGAAATAAATGTTGGAGCAAAGAAGGAAAAGAAACAATCCTGCAATGACAAATAGCTTAATTCATATTTGCTGCTGTGCAATTGTGTTGCAACATAATGGTGATTTCCGGGTTTGTCAGCTGTTTTAAAAAAAAACGTGTTAAGCATAAAGAGAACCATATTGTTTGGATTAAACAAATAACTCATTAGCATTTTTTTGTTTTTTGTATAATGTCAGACACATGTTGCATTTGTATACTAAAAGATAAGCAGCTGCAAATGATAATAAAAAATGTTACAATACTATAACTCTCCTATTATTAGCATTATTAGTGATAATAAAAACAGAGCATAACGCAATATGATATAGCGGTAATAAATGTTGCTATCCTTGTCATTTGTTTGTGATAGTAATTTTATTTTTATGGCCTCAAAAATCAGGTGAAAATATGACTTTCCACGAACATCTTGCAAGACAGATAAAGCTTTGCACAAAACGGGGGGCGGAGACATTGGGGTAAATTTCCACTCGCTCCTAGATATGTTGGAAAATTCCATTTCGTGTAAAACTACATTTCCCAGAAGCCTTTACGCGACCGTAGCCTGTTAAGAGCTGCTGCGTAGAAAAAATGTCAGCCACTGAATAAAGAAGAGGATTCATTCATTGTTTTGTTTTCCTTGTTTGACTTTCATGTTGGACTTTTCGATACGTTTGTTAGTCGATACATTATGTCATTTGTCTGAATAAGTTTTATGGACTACAGTTACACTTTTTCGTCATTAAATAGATTTAGAGTAGCTATTGCATGAAACTGGCAAGTGGTAAAAATGAGCTAAAAATCTGTTATGTCAGTATATTTGTCTTTAAAGTATACAATGTGAGTTCCAAAGCACATTTCAGTGAAAAATGTCGTTTTGCTTCATTATTTTCATTCAGAAGTGCCTAAGACAAACAAAAAAAATTAATAGACCTAGTTGGTTGTAAGTAATTGTTATAAATAATTACAAACAAAGGAAAGAAATAAAAAGATTTAAAGCGTGGTGTGGGTGCACCTTAATTAATTTCATTTTAGAATTTGTATAGGCACATCATTTATATTTATAAAATTTTTTGACATCAAACACTTTATTTGTTTAATAAGTTATGAAATGTATGCAGCGAAACAAATCAGTTTTTTTCCACCTTCAAAAATATCTAATCTTCTGAATGATTAAACTTCTTGTTAAACTAAAGAAAGGGTTTAATTATTTTAATAAATGAAACGACAAAACAATTTTAAAAATTGCTTTAGTTGCAAGAAAATTTGTTTATGTTTAGCAATTCTGACACCAATTGAATAATCAAAAGCATTTAAATATGTTTAAATACCTTAATATTCTGGTTATAAATGTTTCTGTCAAACAAGAAAGTTATATAATGAGGATTAACATCAGCAAAAAAAACATTACTTATGTTATAATGAAGATGGAAAATACTAAATCAAGTTTATAAGAAGGTTTCACATCATATATTTGTTATTGGAGAGCTGTGCAACCTGATGTCATTCATCTGGTCAAGCTTTTGTTTGACCAGATGAATGAAGGTAAATGTTTCGCATTCTTTAGTGAGTCATTCATGCTATGCGGGTGCAGCTCATTCCCACCAGCCTCATGATCTGAAAACTGTCAGAGCAACAACATTTCAGAGCTTACACTTTGGCTTCATGACACACAATATGTGCACGATACGATTTAAGTTTGATTTGAGTTCATATCAACGGGCTATTTGTTTTGCAGGGGATGTTTTAAGATCTATTAGACAATTGACTTTGAACGTGTTTCAGTAAAAGATGCTACTAAGATGCTAAAGTTTGTGCTTGAGCAGTAACAAACCAAGTTTCGATGAATTTGTGTCTTCTTTTATAAACCTGTTAACGTTTTGTGTTCAGAACAACTTTATCTGCGTGTACTGACTCACTTTTAATGTTCAAGTGGCAGTTTCATTCAGCCTTTATTTATACAGGTTAGCCTCACTGAGTCAAGAGGACTCGTTTTCAACTTTAATGTTTACAACCCTTTTGAGTGGCTCTTTTAAACTCTTCTCTAATTAGCTCAAAGCTCATAAATCTGCAGCTTTCCCCTTTGCTACAAACATTAAAACTGAAACAGATGATAAAGGAACAGGTTCATGGTCATCTTTTATGTTTTACAAACCAGGAAGTATCTTTACAGAGACCTTAAATAGTAGATAAAAATACTTAACCTAAACCATGTTTTATTTTTGGAAGAAGAAAAAAATTACAGTAATGGCGATTTAGGCTGAACTATACTCCCTGCCACTAATGTTTGATTAATAAGAATGCCTTTAAACTGACTACAAAAGAACAATGTTCTCCTTGTTGTTTACCATCAAAATGGCTTAAGTCAATGGTTCCTAAACGTTTTAGTTTCTGACTATTTTAGATTAAATGTGCAAACATTGCAATTAGGCCTATCAGTGCATAAGAACTACAATTATCAACAATTTTGAGGGGAGAAAAGCTATTTGCAATCATTTTAAAAGCCTTTTTTTCATGAAATCATCTGAAGAACCTAAACTTGATGTTTTGGCTCATAACATTGGAAACCACTTTTAAACTAGCATCAATGAAAGTTTTGCTCTTTGTTCAAAAAGCAGAATTACTGCTTTTTTGTTGTTGTTGTCTTAGCCACGTATGCTGGATGCTATTTTAACTAAGAAATTTGTTTATTTTAATATTCCAGTTAAACACACATATAAAAGACTGAACAATGTATCAATACACACACTCATTATTTACTGTTCCTAAAGGTGAGTTGAAGGGATTAGCTATGGTTGACAGTAAACATGCAACATGCAAAGGAATCCATATTTACCAGGAAGCTGCATAAAAGCTGCTCCTCAGCGAGTAAATTTAGCTAAGGATTATGGTAACAACATGTCTTAAGGCAAGGTTTCTGAAGCACTCAGGCCAGTTTTTAAAAAAAGCATTTTTCCTGCCATTCAAGAATCAGACAAAACTACCGTAATTCTACAAAGTCTTTTGAATTCTTTGTAGAGCTTACTTTACTCCTGGTAGACTTCAAAGTTACAGGACTTACCAGACCCTTTATGCACATTGTGCTCTCACACCATAGAAACCTACATATTTTGGGGAATGCCGACCAGTTGCCTCTTTTTTGTCAAAGGATCGCAGCCCAGTCATCAAAAGAATTCTTTTTGTGACTTTACTCACTTTGTTGTTGAATGAGATCTCACATGTCTGCCCACTTCATCAGATTAAAAGTCATAGTTGGTTTCACAGCTGCCAAGAATTTAGTTGCAACACAATGGAAAGATCTTAGTTAACATGGAGCTCCTAGAGTTCCTAGAGTTTCCAAAAGCAGAATGGGAAGAAGATCTTTCAGTTATCAGGCTCCTCTCTTGTGGAACCAACTTCCAGTTTATGTCCGTGAGACTGACACATTGTCCAGTTTTAAGACTGGGCTTAAGACTTTCTTTTTTAATAAATCAGTTAGGGTTGGCTTGTTATGCTGCCATAGGCTTAGACTACTAGAGGACAAATTGACCACATTTCCTGAAATGAATTGTTTTATTGGAATAGTTTTCATTTGAAATTATTTCTATCTTAACATGCAATTCTCAACCTGCCATTGTGTATCTGTTCCGCCTTCCTGTTCCTCTCAACAACATATTCTCACTCCCCACTCGTCATATATTGACGCACGTGGTCAGGTTCCCTCTGCGTCAATATATGACGAGTAGGGAGTGAGAATATGTTGTCCTCTCAAACCCAGCTGGTCGAAGCAGATGGTCGCTTGTCCTGAGCCCGGTTCTGCTGGAAGTTTCTTCCTCATGAGGGAGTTTTTCCTTTCCACTGCCGCCTTCGTGTTTGCTCAAGATGAGAGTTCTGCGATGGAGTTAAACTCAAAGCAGTCTGCTCCTCAGATAAATAATATTGTTAACTTGTTTTTAAATATATATGACTGTTTCTGTTCAGTGCCCTGAGATGACTTCTGTCGTGACTTGGCGCTATAGAAATTAAACTGAATTGAATTGAATATGTATATGCACAAGCAGGCATGTGTAGGTTTAAAACATGTTTCTGTTTATCAGTTTTGGATTAATAAACTTTAGGCGGGCCCTGGTGGATGTGTGTATTTTTTTTTTTTCTTTCATGCTTTTTATTTTTCCACTTTTTTCAGTCAGGTCATCTGGACAGTTTTTTTTTTTTTTACTGAAACGTTTCGCCTTTGGTCCAGAAGTCTTCATCAGTCAAGGAAACACACATTAATTATTGAGCACATTGGATTATTGAGCATGGACTTTGTTGTTTTCAACCAGTTTGACAAGACTGTCAACAAGGAAGAGGGCCAGCAATGGAGGAGGGGACGTACCAAAGAGACCATCTTATCACAAGCAGAACTGGTTTGTTCCAATTTGGAGTAAGCTGTTGGGGGAAGAATCAGTTTGTTGTGTGAAGCCTTCCGGATCGAAGGCGAAACATTTCAGCAAAAAAAAGAAACTGTCCAGATGACCTGATAGAAAAATGTTGGATTGTATACCTGGATTATTGAGCATGGACTTTGTGTTTTTCTGTTATGTTACTTTTTAGAAGGTAAATAAATTTAAACAAATTTCTGATTAAAGAAAAAAACAGTGAAAAGGGTGATGGAAAAAAACATTTCTTAAAGTTCATGACAGTTTTTTCCTGTAAAATCAAAATTAACCATTTCTAGGTAACTTTGTAGTTTGGCCAGCTGCTTTATTGCCAAAGAGAAGGAGCCTCAAATCTATTTATGGGGAAACTTTTAAATAATGAGGGCTATGCATGAAAGAGTCTTGGTGTCATGTGCGAAACAGGCCACCAAACTTTGTTATTAGTACCAACACTGCACATGGAAGACACGTGAAGAAACGTGACGTTAAAGGGAAAGCTCAGACAGCTTCACTGTGACTAAACATGTGTCAGTCATCATCGTTTTGATATTTTTGTGTATCTAACTATCAAATTATCATTAAACAATTGTGCAGCTTTAAAAAGGCCACCTAAATCTTGCTTTTGACACAGTTTAATGATAACTTGGTGTAAATTCATCATGTTGCCATAAAGGGTTTTGCAGGCCCGAAACATAGACATTTAAAAGATCTGTGCCAAAATGAGCATTAATTTCCCAAACTGGATTGTAATGTAAGCAATTATAAGTCAAACGTGCAACACATCCAAGAATCTAACTACCAGATGGAGAGTGATTAGTAGACAGATTGTGTGAGCATGTCACAGGAGGAGGTCTGATCAGAAGATTCTGGGATGTTTCCATCACTGACAGACAAGAAGTGCACAGACAGCCCTGTTTCCACTGCTTTTTGTTTGGCTTCGTAGAAACAACAGACTACTCTTTTGTGTGTGCAGTGCATACATACTATGACTAAAGTTGTTACATTATGACACACAACTTCTTAAAGAGGTATAGGTTACACTTAATATGGTTGCACTTCTTTACACCAAACCAAAGTTTACAAAGTAGCAAAAATATGTGGAAAAATTACAAAAAAAATTAAGAGAGCATATACAAACCTGTAAAATATGTAATTAAAAAAACCTACAGTAAAAATAATTTGTTAGGAGAAAGAAGGCCCACCAAATAACACAAATCAGCCGCATACAAAGAGAACTGCAATAGGTGACGTGAGAAGCACCAAGTGTCATATATTCTGTTATTTTGAATTGTGAAATTGATGTAAAAGCCACTTTGAAACATTCACACAAGGCACACCTCACTTGCAAGAAAGTACTGCCTCGCCCAACAAAACAAACAGTTGAAGTGTGCCCAAATATTTGCACATACCAACAATTAACTTTAACGGAAAAAAACATAAATGTCACATCACAGAACAAGAAACGGTTCAACGTGTCTTTACTTGTTTTCAGTTTACAGAACAAGCAAACAAAGAGTTATCTCATTCCTAAATAGATGGCTAAAAAATGTGTTTAATTTACATTAAAAGTGATGTTGCTACACTGTTTTGTGCTTTTATTCTGTAATTTAAACTGCCTAAGTGTGCAGGACACGTTTTCATTTTCATCACCAGCACTGTTACTTTCTTTGCATGTGAGGGAGAAGGACATACAGAAATGTAGACAAATGCAGGGGCACCATCTACAGATAAAAACTCAGACCTGCAGCTTCTGGTTACTGATTTTAACAAGGATTTAATGTCATTATATATATATAGTCAAACAAGTTATATTCAAGACGCATTATATAAGATGTCATGCATAATGTTCCAATTATTGCATTTGTTACGTGCAAGTTTGTCCAATGACTACATGCTAAAACAACTATCTCATGAGAATTTTGTGATATAAAACATACAATTAAGTGACAAGCTTCAATACGGTGATAGAACAAGATAGAATGTAGAAATGTTCATTCTTAATTCCTCAATTTGCATTTCAAAGGTTTTAGAGGGTGCAAAATATTTCTCATCCAGGCTGTAATATGTTAACATAATCCAATTTAAATATATTATATATTGTTCAGTTTTACTGAATTATATTCATAATTGGGAGTGGCGGCGCAGAGGCTAGAGAAGGTGGACGTGTGATCGGAAGGTTGACGTTTCAACTCCCCGTACTGACAATATTTTTTTTATGTGGATGGGAAACCACACCTGCCTCCACCCTCATTTGCCCCACTCTGGGCCCTTGAGCAAGGCCCTTAACCCCCCACCATCTGCTCCCCTGGGCACCATTGATAGCAGCTCTCTGCTCCACAAAGAGGGCTGTGGTAGCTCAGTGGTCTGTGGTTGTGTCAGGAAAGGCATCTGGCGTAAAAACAATTGTCAAATCTTCGTGCGACTTAGTTCGCTGTGGCAACCACTGAAGAAGGGAGCAGCTGAAAGAAAAAATAAATAAATATATATATATATATAGTTTAGTTTTACAGGTGAATAGGTGAGGAGATAATCAACAATACACAAAGCATTGCTTGTGTGTAATAACATTTGAAAAGAACTTGCATGGAACCTTCATAAAGTCAGAGATCTTTTAAACTTTAAAATATTTGACATTTGAAAATGTGACTTGCACCAAACAAGATAGATCACAAAAAAGATAAACTTATAAAAAGAAGAAAAAAAATAACAAGTTGCAAGCTGACAGGATGGATGGATGGATGGATGGATGGATGGATGGATGGATGGATGGATGGATGGATGGATGGATGGATGGATGGATGGATGGATGGATGGATGGATGGATGGACTACAACAAGATATGAAAAAGAAGTCAAAAGAAAAACAAAGATACAGAGGCATCCTAAAGAAATCCTGATAATTATACAATAGATGCAAAAATACGCACTAAAGAAATTAGACATATACAGTAACATTATTGATGAGGAATTCAAGGGAAAAATTACTTTAAAAAAATATAAAACTAACAATAAAAACAGACACTAAACTATATTTCAATCCATCCATCCATTTTCTTATACTCGCCGTCTCCTTCCAGAGTCAGGGCAGCTGGTGTATCTCTAGCAGTCACTGTGTGAGAGGTGGGGTACACCATAGAAAGGGTACAACATCCATCCATCAATTATCTTTAACTGCTGCTTCCTTTTCAGGTCAGGGGTGTCACTGGTGCCCATATCCAACAGTCACTTGTGTGAGAGGCAGGCCTGGACAGGTCTCCAGTCCATCAGTGGGACACATAGAGACAAAAGAGACAAACAACCATTCACTCTCTCACTCACACCTAGAGAAAATCAGAGTTACCAATCAGCCTAACATGCATGTTTTCAGTCTGGGGGAGGAAACTGGAGCAAGCAGAAAAAAAACTTAATGCGTGCACAGGAAGAAAATGTAAACTTCACTCAGAAAGGCCAGGAGGCAAACCTGTGACCTTCCTGCTATAAGGTGACAGCTGTAATCACTGCTTTACTATGCCACCTGTTTAGTTGTATATAATTTTAGGATACATTTTTTAAAACAAGAACCTCATGAAGAAAGAGATATCACAACTAAAAATTAACACAAAAACACAAAATAAGAATAAAAGCTTGGGCTCAAGAATCTATTTAAAAATACATGTTTTACTCTATTTCAGCTGCTCCCTTCTTCAGGGGTCGCCACAGCGAACTAAGTCACACGAAGACTTGGCGATCGTTTTTACACTGGACTTACACAGACCACAGACCACCAAGCTACCACAGCCCCCTGTGTGGAGCTAGAGCACCCAAGCCTTGCTCAAGGGCCCAGAGTGGAGAAAATGAGAGTGGAAGCAGGCGTGGGTGCTTCACCTTTCCCACCCACATTGTTGTTGTCAGTACCGGGAGTTGAATGGGCGATCTTCTAATCACAGGCCCACCTTCTCTAACCTCTGCGTCACCACTCCCTAAATTATTTAAAAACTGTTTTAAAAATACATTCATGGCATACAAGGAAATATTTTATTTGTGGATGATTTACCTGAAAAATGGGCAATTCGTTTCTATTAAAAATAATTTTAACTGCTTTCATGTGTCACAAAGTGTCCGGTCCTTTTATAGTTTAGATATGGAACATGGCTTCTAATTGTTGCTTATGGGCTGAAAAGCCCAAGTTTTTTTTACAAAAATGCTAACAAGAAATATTTTTATAAACCAATTCTTTGCAAAAAATACTTCAAATAATGCTATTTTTTATTACAATAAAAATGTTTTTATGGCACTGTACTGCATATGTACATGTATTTATGTGAGAGTTTTGGCATTCGAGCACCAGAGGGTGCCATACCTACACAACTGCGGGCAATAGACGCTGATGAGGTTCCAGGGGCTGATGCTGATGCTGAGATTACTTCGATGCTGAAATGATGTGGGAGTGGAAGGTAATGAATAAGCAGACATTCTTGCAAAACAGGCATTAAAATAAAAAATATATATTATGAAATTCAAAAGATGAATGTAAAATGATAAAGTAAAATGATAATAAATAATTATATTAATAAAATATGGCAAGAAAACTGGGACGTGAATGATACATGAAGACACGTACATGCATTCAAAAAAAGGTAGGCTATACAAGGAAAGCAGGAAGAAATGGGAAACTAGAATCAATAATTACTTATATTAGAAAAGGACATATAGGTCTTAATAAATATCTTAAAGTAAATGGAAATAATGACTTTACCCCACCCTCCTTCATGTTCATGCTGCTGTTGTTCGGCAAATAGTTTTTGTAATATTAGTGCTTATAGCATATTCTTAATTCAGCATATTTCTTACTTAGATTTTATTACTGTTTTTCTTTACAATTGATACTTTTGTTGGATGTAACTGGGACCCTTTGTTCACAGTTTTGTTCCACCACATGTACCGCATACTGTATAATGCGAATGACAATAAAAAAAACCTTGACCTTGACTTTGAAAACATGCAGCGGGACTTTGTGATAAATGTAATCTCCCTGAAATGGTACAGCATGTTTTTTTAATGGAATGTTCTGGTTATGAATCAAAAAGAAGGGATTTCCAAAAATAAATAAATAAAATTAATATTAAATTTACAATTAGTAACATTTTAGTAGTGATATCAGTAAAGTAAAGGCTCAAATATTTTTTTCATGAAAAATACAAACTTAATAGAGAGAATTTAGTTGAATTATTACATAGATTTCACAACATTAGTTTTTTTTTTCTATCTCCCACACTCCAGTTCAGTAGGTGGTGGTAATGCACCTTCACATTTGGTCTGCCAACCACCATAAAACAATACAAGAAGAAGTAGAAGAAGTACTTCACTTCGATGCTGGAGCATTACCCTGTAGGTTTCGTGCTCTCAGCCCTTTGTGTGTTATTTGAACATTGTGAATACTTACCTGTGCTATGTGATCTTTCTAGTGAGCCACCTGAACCCTTGGATCGCCACGTGAACCTCTGAAACATACATTGGTTGGTTCACTAACTATCTCTCAGATCAGAGGCAATGTGCTCAATATAATGGTACCTCATCCAGTTATCTTACTGTTAATAATGGTGTACCAAAAGGCTCAGTCTTAGGACACACCCTCTTCACAATCTACATAGGTAATGTTCAGAGCATCCCTGATGCACCCTTACATTTCTATGCTGACGATACAGTTGTTTATTGTCAAGCTAAAACAGTTGCTAAGGTTTTCCAGCTTTTGCAGTCTGCTTTTGTCATCATCCAGTCAGATTTGTTCCATCTCAAACTTGTACTAAACGCCGACAAAACCAAAGGGATGTTGTTTTCAAACAGGAAGTCTGTACCAGCAGTCCTTCTTTCTATTTTAGCTTAGAATGGTGCTCCTATTAAGTTTGTCGATTCCTACAAATATTTGGGTATCTTGGTCGATTTGCTTCTCACTTTTAAGCGCCACATGGGAAACTTGGTAAAGAAAGTGGAAGTTAAATTGGGTTTCTTTTTCAGAAATAGATCTTGTCTAACTCTGAATGCTAGGAAACACCTTGTAACTGCAATTTTCCTTTCTTCCATTGGGGGCCGACATGTGGTAGAAGCAGGGTA
The DNA here is from genome assembly GCF_014905685.2 of Nematolebias whitei. NCBI lineage: Eukaryota > Metazoa > Chordata > Actinopteri > Cyprinodontiformes > Rivulidae > Nematolebias > Nematolebias whitei. Next base: position 24,053,194 of record NC_056510.1, read on the forward strand.
GCCGACCCGGACCCGAAAGCCCCAGGCTCGATCCCCAGCCACTCCCACATGTCGTAGTGCCTCTGAGCAAGACACCCAATCCCCTATTGCACCCACACAGCTGCTTACTGCCCACCTGGATGTATCCCAGGTGCAATGGGTTAAATGCGGAGAACTAATTCTGCCATTGTATGGAAACATACAATGATGACAACCCTTAGCAAAAAGTAGTATATTAAAGTATACTTCAAGTATACTT
>NC_056510.1:24053531-24067508 GCF_014905685.2 Nematolebias whitei
ATACTAAATAAATTAAACTTCAAGTATACTTCTTTTTGCTAAGGGAACACATGATACACATGAGTCTCTGATAGAGGACATTTGCAAACTGAGGTGTACCACAAACCCACACACACAGACCAGTATTTGCAGTTTGACTCCCATCACCCTTTGGAGCACAAATTAGGAGTCATCAGGACTCTGTACCACAGAGCAGACAGTGTCCCCACTAACTTAGGAGTCAGGCAGAAGGAGAAATCCCACATAAGACAGGCTCTAGAGCAATGTGGATATTCTAACTGGGCCTTCCTGAAAACAGAGAAGAAACCCAAACAGGACTCCAGTCAGCCATCAGGTGAAAAGGAGGAACCCAGAACAGTGGTCATTCCATATGTTCAGGGAGTATCAGAGAAACTGAGACGTTTATTTTCTAAACATAACGTCCCAGTGGCTTTTAAACCCCAAAATATATTACGGCAAAGACTGGTTCATCCCAAAGATCCAGTCCCCCGGCACAAACAGAGTAATATTGTGTATGCTGTTCAGTGTCAGGAGGGTGATCAGTCTTACATCGGGGAAACTAAACAGGCACTGGCCAAAAGGATGGCCCAGCACAGAAGATCAACATCATCAGGCCAGGACTCTGCGGTCTACACTCATCTCCAGGCCAGCGGTCACTCTTTCAGGGATGAAGATGTTCACATCCTGGACAGAGAGGAACGATGGTTTGAGAGAGGAGTAAAGGAGGCCATCTTTGTGAAGAGAAATCATCCATCATTATTCAGGGGTGGAGGACTCCATGTTCAACTGTCCCCCCTCTTACAATGCTGTGATTGCTAGTATCACTCAGCCCTCTGTGAATAGTAAACAGACATCAGTGTGCTAATGATCCATTGTTAGGCTGATGGTCCTTCTTGAGCATGTGATCAGCTGGTTTTGGTTGTCAGCAGCAAACTGGTTGATCCACTCTGAGAAGGTGCTATTTATAAGACTGAGCTGAATACAGCACCTCAGACTGAAGAAGTCTTTCGGATGATAGACGAAACGCTTCTACTTTTTTTTTTTTTTTTTTTTTGCTTTGTTTTGTTTTTTGAATGCCCAGAGGACCAGATTTAACTTTTGTTGAGTTTTCTATCTGGATTGTTGAGCATGCATCAGGAGATTTTTGCTTTATGTTCATAGAAAAAAGTGATCTTTTAAAACGTCCAATTTCAAGGTTATGAAAGTGTCTTCCAACATAATTAGCTTTTTTTATTTACTTTTACAGAAATGTCAAGAAAATTTTAAACAAGCATATATAGACCAAAAGCTTTATAAAGATTATGTCCAGTTGGGCATAATGTTGTGCCCATGTTCAGTTTGTTTGGCTATTCAAACTATGTCAAAATGGCCCTTTAGAAATAAAATGCACTAATTTCTGCTTTAATAACAACACAACAAACACAATATGTTGGCACTGCATGGTCAAAGACGTCTGACAGTGAGATTAAAGGTTTGTAAACAGGCACATCCTGGAATGTACCAAAACTGGAATATGGGGGGGTACTTAATCAGGTTTGGGTTAATGTCTGAAATTTCAATTTAAAGCAATGCAATAAAAGTCCAATTATTTTAATTAATTTATATATTGTGTTTTAATGTATAATAAAAATTATGAATACAATTCAAAATATTATGTTAGTTATAAGTTTTTCCGCCTAACACCCCCTTCGATATTCAGGAAGTGAGCCAGGCCGGCAGCGCTCGGTTCAGGGATCAGCTGAGTTTGTGGATCCCGCCCCGCTGTGAGCACCATAAACCCCTTTTCTCCGGAGCTGGTTCACTTTACATTTTAAATTCGAGCATTCGTAGCCTGGAAGATGCCCAAACCTGAAGCGGGATGTCTGTTGTTCGAGTCCGGCTGTTGTGAATTGAGTTCCCGGAGCATCTTGAGCTGCGTGTTTTTCAGTCGGTGAGTCATCAGGATGCACCTGATTTTAGCTAGCTGTGTTTGCGACATTTCTTACTCTGTTTGTTGTGTCCTAAAAGTCAGAAAAATACAACATTTGCGTATTAACACAACAAAATAAACCCATTTATTCCCATATTACGTTTTAAAGCCAGTTTGCTTGCTTTAGTCTTGATATTCATTTCAAGTGTTTAAGCTAGCTGTGGAGCAATGGTTTTAAATGGAGTGAAAATGGTCTCATCGTCTTTGCTGCAGTTTGATTACCATCCAGCTTGTGTTCTGATGGTGTGCCGTTACATAACAGTACTGTATTCAACACTGATACTAAAACCACAAGCCAGATAAACAAAACTGCAGCAGCCAAGTGTAATTTGGCCTGAGTTTACATTAAATCTTGTAGTTTTGGTGTCAGTCAGGTGACAGCTGTTATGTGTCCACCCTCAATGCACACACAAATGCTTGTAGAAGGTCACAAGTGCATATTTATTTAATATTGTATGTCTTTTGTGCTGATGCGTCCAGTAGGGAAGTGAAACTACATGAGAGCTTGGCCCACACAATTTGGTTATCAAGGTGTCAAATGCTACTAGACGTGGTTTGAAGATCCTTCTTTTGTTCATGCTGACATGAAAATGTGGACAAGAAACACTGTCAGCAGAGCTGTTCAGAGATAAGCAAGGCCTCATTTCTTGCTTCTTTAACACTTTATTGTTGAGCACTTACAGGACTGCAAGTCTTGGGACTCGTACTTGAATCACAAAGGCAGTTTGGTGCCATTTATTTATTTTAATATATAAAGAACACACTTTGGTGCACATACAGTGTATTTAAAACTTGGCATGTAGTTGATCTGAAGAATGTCATGGCTTTGCTAATTTTTGTTTTCTTTTTTCCTGGTTTTTAAAGACGGGATTTTCAGATACTGCAGCTAGTGTTTATTAGATAACCTGGAAATCTCTTAATCAAGACCAGAAAGTCTTACTCCTTCAAATCAAAGATGGGAGTGGTTACATTTTTTGCATAGTGCTGTGTCTTTACACTAGACATGATGTTTCTACTGGAAAAAACCCAACACTTTGGAACATGAAGAGCCTGAGTAACAGATTGTACTATGTACCATCATGTTGCTTTGAGCAAAAGTGTGTCCGTCGATAAAAAGATAATGCATCAGCAGATTTATCTGTGTACGCATTTTCTTTAAAGTGTTAGGTGATGAAAGACCCTTTAAATGCAATGCAGATGTAACAATAAAGCAGGAGTTTGTAAACAACAAAAACTCTTTTAAAGACATTTGGTATTTTTGACTAAACCTACTTTTTCTCAGCCATAAAGGGCATTTTGTCAAAAACGAAAACAAACTGTGGCGTCAGTATATGTCTGACTCTGACCAATATTATTGACCTGTTGTATCTTACAGGAGGTAAACATGTCACTGTTGATATGCTAAATAGGTCATGCATAGGTTTTTTACCCCCACAGGCTTACTTTATATTTCAGTTAGTTTAAATGGTGTGTGTTTGCATGCATTTGTGTATGTTTGTCATTTTGGCAAAATACCTCCTGAACCAGTTGACAGATTTTAATGAAAATTTAGAAAGTATTCTTTAGATGGTCATACAACTCATTCCCCATTTCACCTGCCACTGGATTAAAGATTTCCTCACTGATCGACCCCTGATGGTGAAACTTAGCCATAATTTATCCTCTACCCGTATACTCGGCACAAGCTCTCCACAGGGATGTGTACTGAGATCCCTTCTCTTCTGCCTTAACGCCCATGACTCACAAAAGTAACACCATAGTGATGTTTGTGGACAATACTACGGTGGTGGGATTGATCTCGGGAGGAGATGAGTCTGCCTACAGGGATGAAGTCCTGAGACTAAAATTGTGTCACCAATCTTGCTCTGAAAATCACTAAAGAAAGTCCAGTCAGATTTATTTATATAGCACATTTACACATTTAAAACGGGAACTGTTACCAAAGTGCTTAACAAAAAGATCACAGCATCAAATAAAAAGTAACGAGATAGAATTACAGCATATGGAAGAAAAACATAAAAACACAAAATATAATCAGAAACAATGAAATGCTAAATCGGATCACACTGTGTTAAATGCCAATGAGTACATGCAGTAGTTAATTTGAGCCGGATCCTGCCAGAACAAGATCCGGGAACTCTCTCATTTTGATCCGTTCTGTTCTGGCAACTCTTTGTTCGGATCCTGCAGCTCCGCCCCTAAAAGTCCAAAGTCATCATGCATTTTTATTTTGATTATTTATTTTAAAAATACGAGAGGAGACATTGCCCTTTGCCTGGTGGACCCAGTCTGTGGAGTGGATGTTCCAGCCACAGTACGTGCCACACGCCAGCTACACGCTCCTTCGAGGAGCAGGAGAGGAGCCTCTGGGGGCGGGGGGTGGGGGGAGGGCTTAGTACGGAGGCTCTGTGTAGAGTCCTTCTCTCCTCCTCCTCTCCAAATATTGTCCATAATCAGTGGGGCTGCGAACTGAAAAACACCCCCTCTCCCCTCATATCAGACCCCCGAAACAGAAATGATAATTTATTCAACAGAATAAATAAATGCCCTCTGGACAGTGCACATTATGCACAGCGTCTCCAGACAGCTCTAGCGCGCACATCAGCAGATGTCTGAACTCCTGCTACATTTGAAATAATAAATTAAAAAGCTTACTGTAAAAAATAAATTAAAAATATAAAAGGAGAAATGTTTGATGTGTTATTCACATTATACGTCATGTTTCAAAATAACGGCGCTAATTTTACAAAATAACAACAGCGATCAAAAAGACAGTCCAATTTACTTAATAAAAAATGGATGGATGGATTGTCCTTAGTTGGACAACAGAGAATTGAAGCCTTCAGGTGCTTCATACGGTGCTACGAGACTGGAGCAAGCGCGGAGAAGAGTTCAGCTCAGAATCGTGAAGTGAGGGGAGGAAGGAGAGGGGTTTAGGACACCTGACAGAATCTGAGCTGCTCATTCACACGCAACCTGCTGTTCCTCTCCAAAATAGTAATTTTATTGTTTACAAATGTAGGTAAATGTTGATGTATAACAACCTGTTAAAATTAGGGGTTGAACGAGTATATAATTTTTAAACTCGACATTAACATAATAAAACCCGAGTAGAACTCGAGTATTTGATGACATCATAGATCTCAAGATACAAAAATAAATAAATAAATAAAACCGCAATAAAAGGTAATTATTTACAAAAAAAGAGACCAACAAAACATTGGGAGCATATATTATGCTCCTACCATTTATCATACTTCAAATAAGTCACAGGAAAAACTAAACTATTAGTTATTATTATTGAACTGCAAACGTGAAGAAACGCAGCACATCAGAAATGAAACTTAAAACAGTGGATGGGCGGTGGATTGGATCTGGTGTTACACTAAACTCTGTGATCTGCAACAGTGCAACACCGCCCCCTACGGTCATACGGTGGTCACATAATATGACGTCACTACGGTTACTCGACGTTACATTTTTAACCTCGATAGATGTCCTAGCAATCGATGTGTAGATTACTCGAGTACTCTGTTAATGCCCTAGTTAAAATACACCAAAATGCAGGAAATGGCATCTCTGTTATTCAAAATTTTCTGTGAGAGGACCCCCGACACCCCACCCCCAGCCAGCCCACTGTTCCGGCATCAATCAGCTTACAAATTAAGCCCGGAGTACAGTTGTGTTTTAAGGAGAGATTTAAAAACAGATACTGAAGTAGCCTGTCGAATGTTTTTGGGCAGATTATTCCAGAGTTTAGGGCCCATGACTGAAAAGGCCCAATCTCTGAGCTTAAGTCTGGTTTTTGGTACAAGCTAAAGCAGCTGGTGCAATGATCTCAATGCCCGAGAAGGAGCACAAGGATGAAGAAGGTCGGAGAGGTATGAGGGTGCAAGGCCATTAATGCATTTAAATGTCAACAGGGGAATTTTAAAATCAATTCTGGCACACACAGGAAGCCAGTGAAGGGAGAACAGAACCGGTGAAATGTGCTCAAACCTGCGAGTTCCTGTTAGTAACCGGGCTGCAACATTTAGGACAAGCTGGAGACGTGAAAGGGACACCTGACTGACCCCAACATAAAGTGAGTTACAGTAGTCCAGCCAGGTTGTAACGAGTGCATGGACTCATTTTTTAAAGTCGGATCTGGACAGCACGGACTGAAGCTTAGCTATCTGCCTTAGCTGAAAGAAGCTTTTTTGCAGAACAGAGTTGATCTACTTAATAAACTTAAAGTCTGAGTCTAAAACTATACCGAGATTGGTAACAGACTGCTTTAGATATGGCAGGAGGAAGTCCAGGTTTACAGGATCAGTAGCTATGTTTACATGCGCAGAATTCTTTGACCGGATTGAAATGTGTTCTGTTTGAATAATTCAAATGTATCGTTTACATGGGCACAATCCGTTCACGATGTGCGTTTACATGCAACGGGCTTTGATTCTGAACAGAAGTACTGACATGCGCAGAGTGGTAAACTCTCCTTAAAAAACCACCGAAGAAGAAGTTACTTCCGTGTAAACCATAGAAGAAGAAGTTCTCTTTCCGGGACGAACGTAAACACACTTGAGCGACAAAAATGGACCCGCGACAGGTTTTAATGACTGTGATGGAGTTGTTACTGCACTCCCTGCTTGAGCTACAGGCGAAGCAACGCATGCTTTTAGTCTTTTTTCTTCGTAGGATGAGAGCGCGGAAGGAAAAATACATCCGAGAAAGTTCTTTGCTGCCGACAAGTTTAATGCTGCTGCCACTACCTCCACAAACGACCAGAAACCAGTGGATGAAAGTTCGAAGTAAAGACTGGTGGGAGCGTGTGGTCCTCACGCAGTTCACCAACCAGGAGTGGAAGCAGAATTTTCGCATGACACATCTGTCTTTCACAAAGTTGTGCACTTTGATGGAGAGTCATTTAGCCCCAGAAGAGGTGACTGTTAGAACTCCAATTCCGCTCATGATGCGAGTTGCAGTTGTTCTGTATAAACTGGGCAGCTGTGCCGAATAGCGAGTCATTGCAAATCAATTTGGAATAAGTAAGAGCAGTGTTAAAAATTGTGTGTACACGTTTTGTAAAAGCATGGTGAGAGGGCCAATTAAACAGCTGATCCGAGCACCAACTGACATGGAGGCACTGGAGATCGCCAGAGCTTTTGAGGCTTCCCATCACATCCCTCATATTATGGGTCTCATCGATGGATCACACATCCCGGTTCTTCCCCCCTCTGATGGATATAAAGACTTTGTTAACCGTAAAGGCTGGCCATCCTATGTCCTCCAAGCTGTTGTGGACAACAACTGCTGGTAAGACAAATACACGCTGTATGCTTAAATAAACTTGTTTTTCTTTCTTTTTCTACCTGTCTATGCTTGATACTGTCTGTGTCTGTATTTATTATTAATTACTGTTCTTCCTCTGTTTTTCTCAGTTTCTGGAGCATCAGTTGCAAGATGCCAGGCAGTGTCCATGATGCCAATGTCCTGCGCCACTCTGACCTCTATCAAAGGGCTCATCTAATGCCAAAAGTAAGGTTAATATTTACTATATTGTATTTATTATTTCTACAACTATAAACTATAAAGTAGAGATACTTAGCTGTAAAATTATTTTTTTAAATGTTTGTTAGAAGCATGCCTTTAAACAAATGGTTAAATGTTGCCAATATTTGCTATATTGTATTTAGTATTACTACAACTATTACAGCTAAGGTTCTCAAAGTAGAGATACATAGCTGTAAAGTTTTATTTAAAAAAAAAAGTTTGTTTGAACCATGCCTTTAAACAATGTCTAAGTAAAATACTAAATATTAGTATGTCCTTTTTTTGCAGTCTGTGAGGAACATTGACGGAAAGGACGTCAGTCTCCTCGTTGTTGGTGACCCTGCATACCCGCTGTTGGACTGGCTCATCAAAGGATACCCAAACTCTCCTCGTCTGACTCCTCAACAAGAGTCATTTAATGTTTACCTTAGCTCAGTCAGGGTGGGCGTAGAGATGACCTTCGGGTTGCTGAAGTCACGGTGGAGAGTTCTTCTAAAAAGAAGTGACTTTCATTTCACCTTTGCTCCAAAAATGATCGCCACCTGTTGTGCACTCCACAACTTCTGCCAGAGGGAGAGGGATTATGGCAACAGCAACTGGTTGGAAGAGGCACGTGACCGTGCAAACAACTACCCTCAGCCTAACTAGCCAGTGAATCTTCAGTGTAGTGTTGGTGGAAACGGTGCAAGAGAGGCACTGACTGCATATATGTCCAAGTTTCCACTCCGTACAGGCCATCTGCATTAAAGGGTCTTTTTAAATATACAATATATACTTGTCATGTATGTGTTCAGATGCAGCTAACATTTGTATAAAGATATTATAACAAAACGGCAAATAATACTAGTGTACATCGGAGCTCTTTAATGGACCAAACATTTTAATAAATTCTTGTAAACATTTTATATTGCTTGTTGGCACTGTGTGAAATGTGTTTCATTCTCAGTGCAATTTGAGGTAGCCTACATCACAAAAACATAAAAATTATACATTCAAAAAGTTTGTGCAAAACAGACAATGTGCACAGATCATCACATCTTGTAATGAAAACAGAAAAAAAACATTCTTTGGTCATTTAAAACTACAGTAACGTGCAATTCAACAGTAACTTCTTTATCAACTCATCCTGTACTTTCAGAATTACAATATCAAAAAAAAATAAAATAATATATATATATATATATATATATATATATATATATATATATATATTATATATAATATGAAACCTTAGCTGCTGCTCAAATAACAAACTTTTTTTTAACTTTAGTTTAGGTCATGGAGGTGGTAATCCGAGTTGTAGCTTGGGTTCTGAGGAAATTGAGCAGACCGGCTTTGACCTGGGTATTGATGCTGAGGGTAGGGAGGAACTGGAGATCTTCCCTGTGGAGGTGGGGTCATTTGAGTCATGATGGACTTTAATCCATCAAAACATTGCCTCACTACGCGCTCAGTTGAGAGTGTGTTTTCTTCTAAGAATCTTACAAACAACCTTTCTTCTCTTTGCTGCCATCGTTCCTGTTGTTCTTCTATCCATTTGTTCTGGGACTCTTGCATCTTCTGGTAGAAGGATTGCTGTTCGGTGCCCCAAGTCTGCATGGCCCTTGCATAACCAGAGTTCCCTCGTTGTCCTGCAATGATGTAAAACACTACTACTTGCTTGGATGCAGTACTAACATAATCTCTCTAAACACTGTATAAACATTTGTTACTGTTTTTGTCATCTGGAACACACAACTTACTCTTCCTTGATGTCCTCGTCTGTTGAAAGTTTCTTGGACTGTTGTTTGTTGTGTGCTGCTGTCAGCTGCTTCATCAAAGCTGGACTCATCATCTGAAAAAGAAAAAAATAAAGTCTAACTGGTCCCCTGGTATGTTGAAATTTGTTAGGTTAATTATCTGGTTAGTTGGGGTAGTGTTATAATCCACAATATAGGTCTTATGTTCTCTACTGTGTACAATCCTTGGAGGTATAATTATGCTAGCCCTAAAGCTACTCTTGCTTCTTATTATAATTACATTTTAACATATTTGTTGTATCCCAGTTACACCAAGTAATACAGTACAGAGGGTTAATGTGGCTTGAAGAGTATCTTACCGGAAAGGATGCTTTGTTCCGGATTTGCTTCGGGGCTGTAGTCCTCAGATTCCTCCTCATAACCTTGGTCCACACCGCTGCCTGTCGTGTTGGCCAGTGGCCGATCTCTCATCAGTTCGTCCATCAACACGTAAAATGAAAAAGTGGTGGGGTCGGAGCCACTTCTCCCGTTCTTGTTCTTAGCTTGGTAGTACTTAGCTTTCAAGCTCTTCCAGCGTTTTTTTATTTGCTCAATTGTTCGATGGATTCCGGCTTCTTCCAGTTTTTCATGCACTTGTTTAAATAACTCCGTGTTCCTACACTTTCGACCGTCAAGGCGTTCGATAATTTTGAGTTCTTTTAACGTTTCGATTAGAAATGTTGTATCGCTCACCGACCAGTTCTGCTTCCCCGCCATGTTAGCATCTACCCATTAGCCAGGCGGAAAAGGAAACGCGTAGAGGTACGCGCCGCACATGCGCAGTCAGGTCATTTTTTCACCATCAGATAAAAACGAACAGATCAAGTGTTTACATGCGCACCGATCGGGCTACGGATCGGCGTAAACCACCCGTTTCGATCTGATCACAAATTATAACGGATCGCGCCGAATACACAAAAAATAACCCGAACGGATCGTTTACATGACACACTTTTGTTCCGACCGGCCATCTGATCCGGTTACTTTTGTCCATGTAAACATACCCAGTGACAGTGGCAGAGCTAGGGTTAAACACAATAACCTCAGTTTTCTGATCATTAAAACTTAAGAAGTTCGTAGCCATCCAAATCTTGATGCCTTCAAGACATTTTAGCAGAGGGCGAATGGAGCAGGAACTGTTAGGTTTTAAGGGCAGATAGATCTGAGAATCATCAGCATAACAGTGGAACGAAAGACCATGTTTCCTCAGGATAGACCAACCCCAAGGGGAGTAGCTGCAATGAAAACAGAAGGGGTCAAAGAATGGAGCCTTGTGAGACCCCGCAGGAAAGAGGCACAGATGCAGATTACCAACATTAACACAAAAACTATTACTCAGATATGAACGGAATCATTCTAACGCTGCACCAGTAGTCCCAAACCAGTGTTCTGGGTCATCTTGGACTTCAGGAAGCTGAGGTTTGACCCCACCTCCCATCCCCCTCACCTCTACATCAACGACGACTATGTGAAGAGGGTACACAGCATCAGGTTCCTGGGCACCTAGATTTCTGCTGACCTCTCCTGGTCTGCCAACACAAAAGCCATCTTGAAGAAGGCTCAGCAGTGTCCACTTCCTGAGGGTGTTCAAAAGGAATAATGTGTTAGAGAAGCTCATGGTGAACTTCTACCATGCTTCCATCATGAGTTTGCTGACCTACTGCATCAGTGTGGTTTCCTCACTACACTGAGATAGACCGGAAAAGGCTTCAGGGGTAATGGACATCGCACAGTCCATCATTGACTGTGCCCTCCCCTCTTTAAAGTCCATCTTTATCTCCTGGTGCCTCAGTAGAGCCACCAACATTTCAAAAGACAGTTATACCCTGGTTCCCCCTTCTTTGAATTGATGCCTTCAAGCAGATGCTACAGGTCCATCAGGGCCTGGACCACCAAACTCAGGAACAGTATTTTTCCTCAAGCCATCACATTCTTGAACACACACATGCATTGACACACTCATTACAGCTACACACTATTGTACATATTATATTTTATTTTATTTTTATTGTTTTTAACTTATTTAACATTTTTTAACTGTATACATTCAACATGCATGTGTTATGCTAAGCTGTACAGGCACCTTGGGAGAGATTCTGCAATATCGTTATACTTGAGACAATGACCTATACAGCTTCATTCATTCATTCATTCATTCATTAGTTTAAAACTCTGACATAAAAAGAGGCATGAGATATGGATTTCTTCAAGAATGCTAGGTGTTTGATTAGCACTGGATTGGCGTGCTGATAACGCCAAGGTCGCGGGTTCGATCCCTGTACGGGCCACCAGTATGTAGTGAGATAGGTCGGTTAGCTTCGTTAGCTTCGGAGCTCCACTACATGTTATAATATCTGGACTAGTTCAAGTACCTGATATTACACTTAATTTAAACGGGTTCTCTCTTTTTCGAGCTACTTGACCGATATGTGACAGAGATCAGTGACGTGAGACGTTAATTTTCTTTGACCCATCAAAACGAATGCGGTCATTTATTAACAGAATCAAAGTTTAACATCAAACATTGTACACGTGATTATTCTGATTGTACGCAATAACACAACTTAACTAATTACAACAGACATTTCTGAAAATATCTGGATTAATTACTGGCAGATAGAAGAGTTTTAAAGATGGGAAATGAGGGAGTTTATCTGGAGAGAAAAGATGTGTGAGGGAAAATGTGTCGGTATAAGAACGGCACTCTCCATTCGAGCCCAGTTTCACCTCTGTACGCTTCGGTAGGAAATCGACTCGTTACCTCTCTGAAGATGAATCAGCTGGTACGGAGTTCCATTTAACGCTACCATTTCCAGCGTCTCCGTAGGATGGTTGGGAAACGTCCGGAGTAGTGACGGTACTTCGTTCAACACACGTTCACCTCACGGGTGGACTCACATGAGGAGTAAGTCCGTCAGAGGTTCCACTCAGATGTGGAAGATTCCATAATTCCCACGAGACTCGGAAGAACTTTGGATCATGTCTGGAACTCCTTGTTCTCTCCAGCAACTTTTCTGTTCGGTTCTGCCCTCCGAACTGAACTGCTCTCCCACCGCACTGGTTGGAACTAGGAAGTGTCGACATTTAAAGAGTTCTGTTTCCGGTTCATTTGGAAAGTCCTGATTGGCTGAAAGAGCCAATAAGGGGTGTGTTTTTGTGACGCAAGAGGTCACTAGAAGTCAGAAAAACAGAAAAATGTTTTGGAACAGACAGAAAATGTTTTTGAAACAGACAAGAGAAATGTTTAGGCGAGATGGGAGGAAACAGGTGCCAGCTTCTCTATTTACGTCTGAGAGGATTTAAAAACATGACAGTTCGTTCCAACAAACTTGTTTGCGTTTGTCTCCGACTTTTGACCAACTTACAACCTGCTCATTTCAGACAGAAGATCAAGAAAATGAATAATTACTCTGTAACAGACATTAACTAGATTTCTACTTTGAATGAGGATTAAAAATCATTTATACTGTTTCACAGTTGATTTAAAATGAGTAGTTCACTTCAACATTTAAAAATGATTTGAATTAAACACACTTTTGATTATCAAGACATTTGTAAAATAGTAATGATGATAAAAAAAGAGAGTGTTCTTTCAATTGATCAGTGCAGGACACACTTAGAAAGTCTCTGGATGGACTTGATTTTGTGTTTCTGGACTCAAATCAATGAAATACAGTTCTTGTCCCAGGAAGGCCCTCAGGGCCAGATTTTGACCTGAGGCTTAGTTCACTACACAAGTAACAAATTTCAAAATCCATTCAAATGTTAATTCCCTTTGTTTTGGTTGTGCAGCTGATTAATTTGCTCAGCTTATCAACTGAAGATTGATTTGCTCAGTAGGTGAGCACCAAAACAGACGAGCGAGAAGAGTAAATGTTAACAGAAATGCAAATACGAATGTAGAATTTGCCCTTTGAATTGAAGTTTACAGCAACAACCTGACAGTCTTGTCTATTCTGAGACAATAGAGAACCAAAGTGTGTCTCCCTGAGTGTTTACATTCAGTCCTGATTGTGTTTTTCTCTGACATTGCACTCATTTTGTTTTAGGATTCATTCCTCCTCAGACTGAGAGACAGATCAGTCAGAAAAACACAAATTATTCATGAATGAGATATTTGTATCTGCCGCCTCAGAGCTTGCATACAGCAGTGAGCAAAGCTAATTGGCTAATTTTATTTTATCCAGTCTTTATTTTATTCACCCAGCACGTTTCAGACAAACTGATTCTGTTCCTAACCTACCCTCTTCCTTTACTTTTCCTCAGATGTGTTGTGCTGAACATGTTGTGATCAGCTTGCAAGATGGATCCTGAGGAGCTCGAACTGCATAATGATTACCGTTACCGTAACTATGCGGCGGTCATCGAGAAAGCGCTACGAAACTTTGAGTCCTCCAGCGAATGGGCTGATCTCATCTCCTCCCTGGGCAAGCTCAATAAAGTAAGATTAAGAAGATGGTGTCAATTACCTTCTTTGCTTATGATTCATTAGTCTTGTAGTGTGCAATCTGATATTTCAGTATCCTTTTTGTTGCTGATATTTTTACCTAAAGGGTTTTTCCAGTTCTCTTCAGTTTTGTATGTTTTCTATTCCTCTTTCTGTTGTACAACTGTTCCAGTCCTCTTACCATTTACAGGTCCTTCTAAAAAATTAGCATATTGTGATAAAGGTCATTATTTTCCATAATGTAA
>NC_056510.1:24067608-24072302 GCF_014905685.2 Nematolebias whitei
CTGGAGAGGAGGGTCCGTCTGATAGTCGAACCTCGGATTCAGGAGGAGCAATGCGGTTTTCGTCCTGGCCGTGGAACACTGGACCAGCTCTACACTCTCAGCAGGGTCCTGGAGGGTGTGTGGGAGTTTGCCCAACCAGTCTACATGTGCTTTGTGGACTTGGAAAAGGCATTCGACCGCGTCCCTCGGGGGACCCTGTGGGTGGTACTCTGGGAGTATGGGGTACCGGGCCCTTTGATACGGGCTGTTAGGTCCCTGTATGACCAGTGTCAGAGCCTGGTCCGCATCGCCTGGTCCGCATCACCGGCAGTAAGTCGGGCTTGTTCCCGTTGAGAGTTGGACTCCGCCAAGGTTGCCCTTTGTCACCGATTCTGTTCATAACTTTTATGGACAGAATTTCTAGGCGCAGCCAAGGTGTTGAGGGGATCCGTTTTGGTGGCCTTAGGATTGCGTCTCCGCTTTTTGCAGATGATGTGGTCTTATTGGCTTCATCAGATCGTGATCTACAGCTTTCGCTGGAGCGGTTCGCAGCCGAATGCGACGCGGCCGGGATGAAGATCAGTTCCTCCAAATCCGAGGCCATGGTCTTGAGCCAGAAAAGGGTAGAGAACCCTCTCTGGGTCAGGGAGGAGGTCCTACTCCAAGTGGAGGAGTTCAAGTATCTTGGGGTCTTGTTCACTGTAATGAGAGAGCCGAGAGATGGATTTAGCTCAGGGGTGCCCTCTTACATTTTATAATATCTGGACTAGTTGAAGTACATGATATTATACTTAATTTAAACGGATTCTTTCATTTTTCTGGACTAAGTGATATTGTGCTTAGAAGTACTGTGTCGGAGATGGTTTAATCAGTGACATGAGACGTTAATTTTCTTTGACCCATCAAAATGAATGTGGTCATTTATTAACAGAATCAAAATTTAACATCAAAACATTGTACACTTGATTATTCTGATTGAATGCAATAACACAGCTTAATTAATTAGCTTTACAATGAGAAATCATACGGCCATGATTTCTCACTTGCAGCAAAAAACAACAGACATATCTGAAGATATCTGGATTAATTACTGCAGGCTTAGCTTATCTTTTTACTGGCGAGATAGAAGAGATGGAGTAAAGTTTAAGGAGGGAAAGTGGATACTTAGGTTTAACTAAGATAATAAAGAAAAGATGGGGAGTTATCTTGTTTGAAACCAGATAGCACGTTTCCCAGTGATTTCGGCTAGATGTACCCGAGCGTCGACTCTTTACCTTGGTGGGGTTTCAGAGAGGTCTTCTCCTGGCGTCCAGCAAGGCTGAGTCTTTTTACCTCCAGGGATTTATCCACGTCTCATCAACTTGGGATGACGAGGCTGACTGGCCCAGCTTCCAAAATAAACTTCCCCGAAAGATAAGATTAAGTTAAGTGGAATTTCAGCAAACGTGCTGAACTCCTGAGATGTTGAATAGGTCTTTGGCGTAATGACCGGAATCAACACTCCAGACAGGTGTCATCTTTAGAAAATGACCACCGTGGACTTCACCCTTGCAAAGTCGCACTGTCTTCCTTCTCAGCAGAACTCTCTGTTCTCCATGGAACTTCGGTTCATGTCTCCCAGAACTTCGGTTCATCCTCCAGAACTAACTGGAACTAGGAAGTGTCGACTTTTTAAAGAGTTCTGTTTCCGGTCCCTTCTGGGAAGTCCTGATTGGTTGAAAGAACCAACAGGGGTGTGGTTTTAGTGACGTAAGAGGTTACTACAAGTCAGAAAAACAGCGGAGATGTTTAAGAACAGACAGAGAAATGTTTAGGAACGTTCAGAGAAATGTTTTGGCGAAGTGGGAGGAATGACAGACCCACAGGTGCCAGTAGCTTCTTATTTCTGTCTGAGAGGTTTAAAAACATGACAGTTCGTTCCAATAACTTCTTTCTGACTTTCGACCGACATCACTACTTCTCATTTCAGACAGAAGATCAAAATGCATAATTACTTTGTAACAGACATCAACTTGATTTCTACTTTGAATGAGGATTAAAAAATCATTAATACTGTTTCACAGTTGATTTAAAATGAGTAGTTCACTTCAACATTTAAAATGGTTTGAACTAAACACACTTTTGATTATCAAGACATTTGTAAAAATAGTAATGATAATATAAAAAGAGAGTGTTCTTTCAATTGATTAGTTCAGAATACAATTAGAAAGTCTCTGGATGAGCTAATTTGTATTTCTGGATTCAAATCAATGAAATAACAGTTCCTGTCCCATGAAGGTCCTCAGAGGCAGGTTTTGACCTGAGGCTTAGTTCACTACATCACGAATGAGGGAAAAATGGAGCGTGAGATCGATAGGCGGATAGGTGCAGCATCTGCAGTGAAGCGGGCGCTGTACAGGTCTGTCGTGGTGAAGAGAGAGCTGAGTCAAAAGGCGAAGCTCTCAAATTACCGATCGATCTACGTTCCTACCCTCATCTATGGTCACGAGCTTTGGGTTGTGACCGAAAGAATGAGATCTCGGATACAAGCGGCCGAAATGAGTTTTCTCCGCAGGGTGTCTGGGCTCTCCCTTAGAGACAGGGTGAGAAGCTCGATCATCCGGGATGGACTCAAGAGTAGAGCCGCTGCTTCTCCACGTCGAGAGGAGCCAGTTGAGGTGGCTTGGGCATCTGTTTAGGATGCCCTCTGGACGCCTCCATGGTGAGGTGTTCCGGACACGTCCCACCAGAAGGAGGCCCAGAGGAAGACCCAGGACACGCTGGAGGGACTATGTTTCTCAGCTGGCCTGGAACGCCTCAGGATTCCCCCTGGAAGAGCTGGCCCAAGTGGCTGGGGAGAGGGAAGTCTGAGCCTCCCTACTTAAGAGCTGTCGCTTAGTAGGTTTATCCCGTTATGCGGAGCATTTGCACTGAAAAATTTAGTCCACGCCCACCTGCTGTGTGGGCCCCACCCGGTCCGTATAAATTACGTTAAGAGCGGGAAATCGGCTCCCCATTTTTTCTTCAGCGAGCTAATAGCACTGTCAGAAGAACAAAGAAGGAAAATTGTGTAGATGACCAACCTTTGTTAAAGATGCTTGGCCCGGCAGTCGACCTCCGGTCGTCCGGTGAGTTCTCCTCCCAGAGGAGAAGCTGACGAGCAGTCTTATTTCAAGGTAAGCGCCGAGGAATATTTCTCAGTGACAGGTCACTACACGCTGGACAACGCCATCTTGTATTTTTCCTTCTCTCGCCGACCCTCGGAGTGAATCGGATGGTTCCTCCGGGACAGGCGCGTTCAGCTGCAGCCCCCCGCTGCTCATTCCCTCCTGGAGAGCGTAGTGTCGGTGGAGGGGGGCTGAGTGAATGCTCACCCCATCCCACCTCGTTTCGCATCGGTGATCACACTGCTCCCGGCCGACGGCGCCCTCAGGGGTTGCCCGGCGTAACCCAGGAGGCGGCTGACATGAAGGGACCCTTTCTTACGTCCTACACCTTTCCTGCCAGTTCGGATGATCTGGCAGGAAGGTTGTTTACTGGGTTTCATTCCGGCTCACCGTCTTGATCCATATGGCCTCGTGTTCCCAACAGGACGTCCTATGGGCGAGGCCACAGACGGGTTTTTTCCTGGTAGATTGGGGGAGCCGGTCTCCACAGTCCGCACCCATCTCCAGAGCAGGGGTTCACTGAGCGGAAAGTCCCTCCGTGCCCCCTGGAGCCGAGCCTGATGGAGGCTTCATTGGAGCAAGATGTCGAGGTGGACCAGCGTCCCGTGCCTCCGGTTAGCATAACCGAGAAGGTGACACCGCTCTCCAACTGAGCTCACCAGCATGTGTTCCACACGGCCGCAGCGAACAACACGTTACGCTGTTGGCGTACACGTTCAGAGACGGGAAGAGACAGTGGCCCTCTGTCCTTCGGCTCACTTCGCTCTCGTAGCGGCTGCTTGCTAACGACGCTGCCGGCCCCTGCAGTACGCTCCGTCTACAGGGCAGCTGACGTCATCCTCAACCGGTGCGCCTCTTTTGTTGTCTGCCGCCCCGCATCGCAGCCGGAGAACGGGGTCCCAGAGGTTCTCCTGGCTCGTCACTCCACCTTCCTCTCAGGAGAGCTGCAGGAGCTTGTTGGAGGTCCTCTTTTCATCAGCGAGAGATCATTTCAAGATGCTCCACGGCTGCACAACGCCTCCCCAGCTCCGCTATGCCAGCCCCTCCTGTCAGACGTCCCCGGCATCCGGAAGTTCATTTTTTTTCCCGGACTTCGCCAACAGGGGGCCCTCCAGGACAACAAACAGCTCAAAGGAAGGTAACCAGGTGTTGGGTTGCTGGAGGTGTGTTGATGACACTGTGAATAACATCATTTTATGATGAAGTGTCCTTTAGCCAGGCTGTCAGCATGGTTTATCTGACAAGCGGCCCCATCACACACACTCATCACGAATGAGCCTTTTTAAGGTTGTTTTCATTCAATGTCAGCGGTGCCGATACGCGCTCCCGCGGCATGAAAGCGCTCACGCAGCTCTCAGCGC
Source organism: Nematolebias whitei (assembly GCF_014905685.2). NCBI lineage: Eukaryota > Metazoa > Chordata > Actinopteri > Cyprinodontiformes > Rivulidae > Nematolebias > Nematolebias whitei. Next base: position 24,072,095 of record NC_056510.1, read on the forward strand.
CCGCTGTTCACGTCAACGTTAACGTGAGACCACGGTACGAGCTCAGCAACGTATCTCGCTCTCGGCAGAAGCGACACACGTTTTTTCATTGCAGTGCTGTCAAACGCGCGCTCCCGTGGCCTCAGCAGTTTCACAAGCCTCACAGTGGCTCTGCTCTTTCGTCCTCGAAGAAGGTTTTCTGAATTAATATTGCAGCTCGTGGAATCAC
>NC_056510.1:24072312-24088165 GCF_014905685.2 Nematolebias whitei
GGTAACCTCGCTCCACCGATGCCGCGCGCTGCTTCCTGACCGCACCACTGCCAACGCGCGCCCCTGCGGCAATCCTAGCTTAAGGCGTCGCATGAATGAGGACGCACACACATGACCCTTCAGGGCATGTCGGCTCATGTGCACCCGCTTCCCGAGCGTTACACGGAGCAGCTGCACACAACGTGAACACAACACATGAGCTGTTTCCCGCAGCATCAGTAACTCACAACGTCTTGCATGCTCGGGGACGCGCGTGTTTTTTCTCTCTCACTCAGCACGCTCCAGCTCACATCAGCATGTATGTGAGTTTCACAGCATAAATGCGTGCCCGCTTTATAGCTTATAAATGGGTGGCAATGAATGCACGCTTCCAGACGGATGGGCGAACCGTTTTCATCCGGGATTCACGCTGCAATTCAGCTCAAATCCTGGTGTGGAGGAACTCTGTGACGTTTTTTCTGTCATTTATGAACAGATCTCGTCCCCTCTAGCAGAAGCTCAGGAAATTCTGTTTTAAATGTAATTTCTAGAGTCTCAGAAGGAGAGGAAAACGCAAGGTCTCTCTCATCACTTCCTGGTCCCAATGAACTGGAAGATGAGATTTATTCTAGATTGTCAATTTCTGAGCTGTGAGAAACAACACTCCATTATACGCCCGAGCCGCTTTAATTCTGCTTTATCTGGACACCTGCTGCTGCTGAGCAGCTTGTACAGACAGGTGGCAGCAGTGCAACTCACGTGAACCGGTTGAGTGATATCAGCTGTTTTCCGTCAGCAGACCTACGTCACACACATTTAACAAGCTGTGGGGCCACTGTGGCTCTCCACACAGCAGCTCATTTAAATGTTTTTGGAGTGTCGCACGGGATCTGTGAATGTGACTCAACACTGACCTTGAGCTGCAGAATCATCAGGGTTTTTGATTCACACAAGAGAACGCTCAATGTCATTTATAATTATCGTGGAGCCACGGGACGATCCACCGCTGGGTGGACGTGCCTGCTCACAGCCTGTGGTCGTAATGCCTTTTCACCTTCTTCTCTCCCTCTGATATCACGGTTTTCTGAACCGAGCTCAGGAGGAGGGACTGGCAGCTCCTCTGTCCCAAGTGCGTGAACGCATCATGGTTCCCAGGCCTATGACATTTGTTATCAGGGCGCTCGTGGAACCTGCCGTGGAGGGAGGACGCTCTCCTCCAGGCGGGAGGAACGATCAGGAATTAATCAGAATAGGCCAGCACCTGTGGTCTGGCCACTGTGCGGATCTTTTTGAGAGGATGGATCTCTCTCAAGATGTCGTGCGTACGATTCAGTAGTCACGTGCTGCAACCACCACAGTGCTGTCCACATCAAGTGGTCAGTTTTTTCAACACTGCTGTACAGAGAAAAGCGTAGAGGCCACTTCATGTCCACTGGACGACATGCTGTCTTTTCTGCAGCAGTCTAGGGACAGAAATCTGGTGTCCAGCACGACTATTGTATGCTGCAGCCGTGTTGTCTTCTTGTCTCAAAGTTGTCAGAGACAGAACAACCTTTAATCATTCTCTGACGGAGCATTTTGTCTCAGATTGATATAGCAGCCGTGGGCCTGTTTGTGACATGAGAAACGCTCAGTGTCAATTATGCGTTTCTCTGAGCCCACGAGATGAACCACCGCTGGGGTGGATGCGTTTGCCCACAGTCCATGGCCCAAAATGCTTCTGTACGCGTTTTTCTCCACCTCCTCTGATTTACGGTTCTTGAACCGAGCTCAGGTGGAGGGATTGACAGCTCTCCTGGTGGCCCCGAACGCGTGAGCGCTGGGAACCATGGTGCGGGAGATCCTTCCTGCCCTCAGACATCAGCATCTATAACAACTCTTAATGAAACCAGGATGATGAGTTACAACATTTAATTTCCTGTTGGGATTAATAAAGTATTTTGAATTTAATTTAATTGAATTAGACTAGATTATAATCTTAGAAGAATCTTAAAGAAAATTAGAATTAGAAAATCAGTATTCAGACCTTGCAAAAGAGAAATGATTTTGATTGTGCTTCTTTTAAAGTGAACTGGTAATAAATTTTAATCATTATAATCCTTAATTTTAATTTGGACATGCATTAACCTACTGTAACATAAATTAAACATGCTCATTTACCATTTTGTGTTGAGATCAGCTATTCCCTGTCATCTTTTATTGTACAACTTGCATTGATTTACTTAGTGTTGGTTTAGACATAGAAGGAAGTGAAAAAAATAATCATAAATTGAGATTAAACTAATTTTAAACAATTTAAAATAGCTTAGTTCATACAGACTTGTATATCTCCTCAGTAAGTATAAGAACAGGATTTTGTTTTTGTTGGACAGGTGTTTTAGTGTCCGTCTGCTGATGGTCTTCACTTTTCTCTCTGCCTCTGTCCAGGACTGATGCTCTGCTGGTCAAGTTGTCTCTGTTGGTGGGTCAGCAGGTCTTCTACGGTGCCCTGTGGGGCAGCATGTTGGTCACTCCCATTGTGCGGCTGCCCGCCTCTGTTTTTATCGTAACACATTTTGACCGTATGGCACCGTTGAGTCAACAGACACACATGTTAGGCTACAGCCACTGTGGAGTGGTGAGTAATTGCATTTGTCTTCCTGCACACATGCAAACCCATAAAAATGGCATTTGTTATAGTCATGTTTGAAGTTTACAGTTATTTTGTTTGTTTTCAGATGAAGTCAGTCTGTCTTTCCCTACAAGATTCAAATGTCTTGGTGCAGAGGAACATGCTTGAAGTCCTGCTTTACTTTTTCCCCTTTGCCACATGTTTGGTAGGTATCCTAAGATGCACTGCTTTTATTATTTCTTGACATATTTAGTTTAATGTGTCCAAAGTCTCCACATGATGGACTCCACACACCACAAATGCAAAGAGAGCACCAAACCTTTCATATCAGAGGCTTAAATATGAGCGATTTCCCTTGTCATTACACAAAGATGTTAATGCAATAATAAAAAAAACTCAAGTGGTTTCCGTAGAAAGGTTTTGAATAACAATAGCTTACCTGTTCAAATAAAAAGTTTAATTCAGACTAAAGTGACAAGACCAAAATTGATCGTTTCTGTTTTAAAACGACTACAGTTTTAAAATGTTGTAGTAGTTTATGTGAACCCTATTTTATAAAATTTGTATTGATGTCCGGTTTGCATTACACTGCTGTTTACACTGAATTTTATGCTTATTAATAAGAGCAAATAGTGACAGCAGCTGCAGCATACATGGTGCAGCCTGGGCCACCTCCTGCAAATATAACGATAATAAAAGGTTTATAAAATTGTGTTTTTTAAATTTATTTAAACCTTTATTTTACCAGGAAATAAATCTGTTGAGATTATTAATCTATTTTACAAGAGATCTACAGAGAGATTTACAATCTCTTACTCATGTTTGCATGAACGACTATATAATTTTTAATTCTGGAGTTGTTTTAGGTTGGCAGCTAACTGCTTTGCGCTTGGCCCTGCTCATGTTAGCCATTAGCTTATCTATCCAATCAAAATAAAACTATTCCTTCAAATTAAAATTAATCTAAGTCCATTCTACAAAAACTAAGATGTTACATGGTCATAACGTTACTACTGAACTCTACTTTAAAAGCTCTGAATAATGTCTTTCAAGAAATCGGCTCCTTATTTTGGTCTATTATTAATAAACTGATCTGAAGGTGTAATAAATATTGGGTTATACAATACCAACTTCTCACTTTAACTAATTTGTTTATGTTAAAAAATGTAATTAAAATGTATTTTTTACAAGTTTGTAAATATACTTCTAATAAAAGGCACGGTATCAAATATGCAATATACAAAGACCAATAAATCTATAGGATTAAGTACTTTTTTGAACAAATGTGCATATTTTTCCATCAAAAATACTCATCACCCCATCTTTACCATTGTTCTTTGTCCAACTCCTGCTCTGTATGTTATCTGTGTAGGATCCAGCTGAACCTAGTATTGCTTTGAGTATCGAAGACGTGATCACCATGGTGTCTGCAGCTTTACTCACGCTCCTCAGAAGAGACATGTCCCTCAACAGACGTCTCTACGCCTGGTTACTAGGTGCTCACGATTACATTAAACATTAGTAATGAATTGCTCACTGTATTTCATTATTCTTTGTTATACTTTTCTTCCCTTTTATGTGTTCCAGGTACAGACATTAAAGGAGGAATGGTGGCGCCGCACCCCAGCCTCTCTGCCACCATCGAGGAGCACACCTCATTCTACTTCAACACCTACTCTAAAGATTTCCTTGTGAAGGTAGCTTTTTTTTTAACTACAGTTCAGTTTCGTTAAAATAAATTTTAGATAAGAAGCCTAAGTATTGTAAAGTTATAGCCATAATGATTTTACTTAACATTAAAATAGGGGAACAAGGAGAAACGTTTTTATTAATTCTGTCTTGGAGGAACCAAAACCCATTTCCAAACACGTACGGTTTACTGTGGTTTAGAAAATTCTGCAACAGTAAATATCTCTGGAAAAAAGAGAAATAAAAGCACAAGTTAAGCTTATATGTCAGGTATTTCAACAGTGTATGAATAAATGTTTGTCACTCTTTACCCCATTTGTTCATGCATATTTTATTTTTTTGGATTTGTGTATAAATGACAAATAAAAAGTAGTAGGTGACTAAAGGATGACTGAACAGCCTTAAAGAGAAGTCAAGCGTTGTCTCTTTGAACATTTTGTTCAGGTGAGTGTGTCTCCCGTTTCTTTTCTTCTGATTTGTTTCTGTTTCTGTCTTCAGGCTTTGGTTAACATCCTCAAACAGAAGGAAGCAGATGGTGATCCAGAAAGTGTGATCCGTTACCTCAAACCCTTTCGCATCATTATTAGCCTGCTTGATAAACCTGAGATAGGTAAAAACCTGTGATCAGTGCTACAAAGACTTGTTAAAAAACTGATTTTCTGAATTGGTTTCACTGATGAGATTGTTTCTGCTCAGGTCCGCCTGTCTTGAGCTGTGTGTTGTTGGAGGTGGTCCGAGCGTTTCACCGTTACTGTCTGGAGATGCTCAAGGAGGAAAATACTCCCAGCTCAAGGCTCTCGGGCAACCAGCTTTCTAGGTGAGAACAACAAATGGTTTTGTAGGTCCTTACTTGCACCTGCAACGAAGAATTTAATAAACTGACGAGGCTTTTGTTTTCCTTTTAACAGTAAGATAAAAGAAAATAAGAACGCTTCGGAGATCATAAAGACGATGAACATGCTTGTGAGCTCCACGAACAGTGAATACCTGTGGGAATACATGACTCGATGCTTCTGCTCATCTCTCAGGTATGTCGAAAATTATGCAGTAAAACTTAAAGCCTCAGAATTTTGGGGAAAAAACTAGTATACAGTGACAAGAAAATTAATTATAACAAAAATTAACAGCATATGGTGGTTTATGAATACTTTTGGAGGGTTTCATTGAAGTTTGGCTTGTGTTTTGTCGGACATTTGGCTGATAGACAAATGAACGCACAGACATAGACACTAGTGGATTTGCCCACCTTTCAAGGCGGGCAAATCAAGTTTATTTTTAGTTTGTATATTCAGGAAACAACTGGGTTTTTTTTTACTGACAGCCTTGTTGAGAAGTGATCAGTTTTTACAGCCTTACAGACTACTCGCTTAAAGGATACACCTTTTCCCATTTGTTTTGTCTTTGTTAATCCAGGTAGAAAAATGCTTTCTAGTTTTTATATTGTAAAAATATGATAATATTTATATATTTACATTATATTATGAAAAAGCACAATTTCCTCAAATGATTGGGGTGGCCAGAAGATTAATCTATGGTGACCAAGGCCACCAATGGCCACCCTGTGGCTCCTCCATTGCTCCTGGTGGTGGATAAATTGCTCGCTCCACTTGCCAGGATCTGTTGCTCTGCACTGCCTTGGACAAGAAACAACAACAAAAAACAAAAAAACCTGAACCCTTCCATCTAATTCTATACACAGTGCAACTCCTACCCACTTGAATATTTTGCACCAACAACACTAAGGTCTGCTTGTGTTCCCTTTTCAACTCCAGTCCAGAAAAACGGATAAAAAGCCCAGAGCAAAAACTACAAACACTTATTGTTCAAATCCCTCAGCGTGGGGGACATCAGCACACTGCTTGTTCTTTTTCTTTTTAGTACTGTATTACTCTTTTGTTACCCATGCCCTCTCTCTTGAAAATGTCACTTACCAGCATATATGTATTTATTTAATTAGATTTTTTTTTTATGTCATTTCACCTTTTATTCACGTCTGCCAATTTTTATTTAAAGTGTGGGTTTTTTGTTTAGTTTTACAAAGAAAGCTAAAGCTAGACACAATGTGTTTACTAACTCCCTTTGTTTGCTCTTAATAGTGAATAAACTGACGAGAATGTATGTTTTGTTTTCATGGCAGTGAAAAAACTGATCCACCTCCTGAGCAGAACTGCAGTGATCCTGCTCCCTCTGTCGCAGAAATGTCCAGCCTCATCATTTTCCTGCTCGACGTTCTTCCTTTGGTGATTAACACACATATACTCATTACTAGTTTTTTTCTACATAAATATTCCTACTGTGCCATTGAACCAATGTAATGTAAGCTATTTACCAAAATACAAAATTATCTACTGTGAATTCAAACGGCAGAACGAAAGCTTAGTGGTTAGCACTGTTGCCTCATAGCAAGAAGGTACTGGGTTCAGTCCCTGGGTTGGGCCTGGGGTCTTTCTGTATGGAGTTTGCATGTTCTCCTTGTCTTGGCGTGGGTTTTCTCCGAGTACTCCAGTTTCCTCCCACAGTCCAAAACATGCATGTTAGTCTGCCTTCAGGCCTCCCTTGCAAAACAGATCTCTGATCTCATTGGGATTTTCCTGGTTAAATAAACATTAATAAATAAAAATAACAATAAAATAAAATTGAAGAAAAACTGATGGTTTTTAGGAAGTTTGAAATGCAAATAATTATATCCAAGTCTATATCACCCTTATAGAAACCCTTTTTTTCAAACGGTATCTTCTTTGTGTTTTTAACAGGAGCTTTACGCTGACATCCAGTCACATTTCCTGCCCGATATGCTTGACACCATGCTGCAGGCACTGTGTCGCCACATGGATTCTGTTTGTATTGAAGATGTCACACAGGGGCTGCGCGCCTGCTTCAAGGTCCTGAGTAAAATCCAGATGCCTGTGGCTTACATGGAAGTTGAAGCTGGGGCGCACACAGAAAAGATGGAGTTACAGACTCCTGAGGAGGAGACCACAAAAACACAGGTGAGTTTTCTGTTTCCCATCAGTGCCACTGTAGTGGATTTTTTTTTTTTTTTTTTAAGAAAATGTTGTGTATCTCATCATTAGGGGTTGAACGACTACATAATTTTTAAACTCGACATTAACATAATAAAACTCGAGTAGAACTCGAGTACTTCATGACATCATAGGATCTAAAGATACAAAAATAAATAAATAAATAAAACCGTAAAAAAGGTCATTATTTACAAAAAAAAGACCAACAAAAAATTGGGAGCATATATTACGCTCCTACCATTTATCATACAGCAAATAAGTCACAGGAAAAACTAAACTATTAGTTTTTATTATTAAGCTGCAAACGTGAAGAAACATGCAGCACGTCAAAACCGAAGCTAAAAACAGTGGGGCGGTCGACCACCCCACACCACCGCCAGCTGTGGTGCGCATTAAGTTTAGTTTTAGAGATTAATATGTTTATAGATTTTATTATAGGTTTAGAGATTAATATTTTTTGCTTTTTGTTTGTGAAACAAGGTCAGAGGAAGCTGGTTCTGGTTCGGTCGATTGGACCCCGGTGTTACACCATATTCTGTGACCTGCAACAGTGCATGCAACACTGCCCCCTACGGTCACAAAATATGGTGTAACACCAGTTGGCAACGCGCTCCAAACAGTCAGGAAGTTGATTCATTTTCTGTTTCCTTATGGTAGTTGAACCAGATGATTCATCTTTAGTGAAATATTTCCAGACGATGCATTTCTACCTGTTTGTCAAGACTGGGCCTGCTCTGCTCCATCCGTCTGCTTGGAGGAATCCATTTTGTAACCCACGCCCAGTGCGGATCACGTGACACGTGACGCGATAATGTAACAGTGGCGTAATGACGTCACCACGAATACTCGACATGAAATTAAAAACCTCGATAGGTGTCCTAGGAATCGATGTGTAGATTACTCAAGTAGTCTGTTAAAGCCCTACTCATCATGTCATTTCTACTTTCTCTAGGATTTAGAGAATGAAGGAGAGAAAAATGGCAGTGTTAATGGTCATCAGGAAGATGACCAGGAGAGGCAAGATGGAGGAGAGGAAGACGAGCCTGCAAATGGTGTTTACCCAGCTCTGAAGTCTGAAGACAGTGGATTGGGCATCAGTGCCTCACCATCGGAGCAGCATCTCTCCCTGGGAGTGACAATAGGAGATGAGCAAAATGGGATAAACAAAACCAGTGAGGGAGTGTGGAGAAAGGGAGGTGGTGTGGACACCATGGCACAGTGTCTGCAGAACATCCTCGCCTTCATAACCACAAGGTAGACCTGGGAGGAAGGTGAAGGTGGATAATGCATAGCAGCTTTTCAATAGCATTTTCTAAAATTTTATTTTTCTGTTTCAGATACTTGATGGTGCAGGTGGAAGATGTCAGGGGACCAGATCCAGAACCCCAACATGACACAAGTCCTACCTCTGTGGAAGGAAAATCTTTGTTAGGTGGACGTGAAATTAAAGACAAACTGACTGAACTGTTTACACCAAATAAACGTAAAACCCATGCCTCCCCTGAAGCTCAGTTCCCAGCGTCCCCCACTGAAAAGAAGAAGGATCTTTTACTTGTAAGGTGCTTGGACTGGACAGCTGGTTACATGCCCCGGGGGAGGGCTGAGATCTCTGAGGCTTGTCGACAGGCCTTCGTCGCCACCTGCCACCTACTGCTGGAGAGCACCACCTTCCCTGTTTACCTCAGTGAAGAGGAGATGCTTGCTCTGCACACAGATATGTTTGGTAGCAGAGGTTAGTGGACTAATGAGTATAGTATAATGTTACATGCTACAAAGACTGATCAGACTTGTTTTTGTTTACCTCAGGCAATGATGTGGCCAGCTTACCTGTGTGGCTCAGGTCCTTGATGATTCTGTGCTGCATGTCCAGGGACCACAACATCCAACACACTGCGTTAGCTTCCCTGTTGGAGCTCATTAACCACTCCCTGTCCTTAGCGCTGGTCATTCAGGACAAGCACAGACGATATCAGAGCTCTGAGTCAAACCCTCTGAGTGGGCGGCTGCAGATGGCTACCGTGCCACCCATCAACCCAGCTCTGCTCAGCGCCATCGAGGACCGCACAGATTTTTATCAGGTCAGATTATTAAAGGGGAACCTGTTTGTGTAGAACTAAACCTGATGTATGTAATACAGTATTTAGGATGTTTGTTTGTGCTGTGATCCAGAGAGTGTCCAAGGTACTGTGGAGTCAGCTGGACACGGAGCAGAGGGAGCAGCACGTTTCCTGTGTGGATCTGTTTTACAGGCTGCACTGTTTGGCTCCATCAGCATCCATCTGTGAAGACATCATCTGCCAGGCGTTGTTGCACAATGACAAGGTTTTTAAACTCATAAATTTACTCAACTGACACGCTGAGTTCAATATTTTCCATTTTCTTCAGAATGTGTTACTTGGACAAAGACAAACAGAGGTAATAATGTAGGTAACCTGAGACGATGAGCAAATAGGCCAAATGTTTGTGTGTTTTATATTCAGGCAGTAAGGCTGGAAGCGCTGCACCGCTTCACAGTGCTGTGGCACCTGACCCGGGAAATCCAGAGCAACAGGACCATGTCTCTATGTCGCTCCTTTGATCGGTCAGTACAAGTTCAGGGCAGTATTTTATAAAATGCCTTTTGTTTTGTAATTTGTTGTTTGTAAACAGTTGTTTTATGAAGTTTATGCCCTTTAATATAAATGTAGTGTTTATGTACAATTTTGAAGTCATGCACACATTTTAAAGCAGTCAGCAGTCACCTAATGACTTAATCCTCCTGTCAGTTCCTCTGGTCAGAACTGAACTAGGAAAAAGAGCATTCAGCTTTGCCGTCCCCTCAGCCTGGAACAACTTACAGACAGATTTGAAACTATCAAGACTCATCTCGCCTAGATCCTTCATGTCAACCGTATCAGATAATGTTATCAAAAATCTGGACCATTGCAGATGTTTCTAAAACACTACTTATCAAATATACATGTCTTTGTTGACTTTTAACTCTATCTACTTCAACTGATGTCTGTTCTACATTTAATGCCTACAGAAGTCTGTCTTATCCTGATGGTTTCAAACTGTTAACATTTATTTATCGTGATAGTAGTTTCTTTTTTCTTTTGATAAATGTAAATGCTTATTGTCAATTACCCTGTGACGTGTGCTGATGACCACTTGACCAGGTCACCCTTGTGAAAGAGATCTTGATCTCAACGGGCTCTACCTGGTAAAATAAAGGTGATTGATTGATTGAAAGCTATTTCAATTTATAAAAGGTTTTGAAACCTGCTTGACATGCTTTTGGTATTCTCTGAAAATTTGTGTTGCATAAGGGCAAAATAGGAACACCTTATACCAGTGGTTCCCAACACTAGTCCCTGAGGAACACCGTCCTGCATGTTTTAGTTGTTCCTCTGCTCCAACACACCTGATGTGAATGAAAGGGTAATTAACAGGCTTCTGCTGAACTTAAATAAGTAAACCACTGAATCAGATGTGTTGGAGCAGAGAAAAAACTAAAACATGCAGAACGGTGTTCCTCAGGGACCAGTGTTGGAAACCACTGCCTTATACAAATACGGTACTTAAGTTACAGTAACATGTTACTGTCATGACTGCTCACATAAATGGCTTATACTGTTAAATGTCCAGAGGAGGGATAATGGGTATATTGGTAGAAGGATGTTAGAAATGCAGCTGCCAGGAAAAAAACAAAGAGAAGATAGATGGATGCAGTTAGAGAGGACACGGAGGTAGTTGGAGTAAGGACAGAGAATGCAGAGGACAGAGTGAGATGGAGGAGGAAGACTTGCTGTAGAGACCCTGAAGAGGTAAAAGCCGAAAGAAGACTGTTGAATGAATATGAATCATACTATAGATCACACACAAAAAAGCACAGTCTATAAAATAGAAAAACATTCCTATAAGTTTTTCCCAATTTTTCTCCTACTTGGCAAGAACTCATGGGTGAGAACTTATTAGTAAAATTGAACATATTCTAAGATTTGTCCAAAAAAAGTTCAATCTGGTCCTCTGGACATTCAAAAAAACACATCCTGTTCACATCCTGGACAGAGAGGAACGATGGTTTGAAAGAGGAGTAAAGGAGGCCATCTTTGTGAAAAGAAATCGTCCATCATTAAACAGGGGTGGAGGCCTCCGGGTTCAACTGTCCCCCTCTTACAATGCTGTGATTGCTAGTATCACTCAGCCCTCTGTGAGTAGTAAGCAGCCATCAGTGTGCTAATGATCCATTGTTAGGCTGATGGTCCTTCTTGAGCATGTGATCAGCTGGTTTTGGTTGTCAGCAGCAAACTGGTTGATCCACTCTAAGAAGGTGCTATTTAAGAGACTGAGCTGAAAACAGCACCTCAGACTGAGGAAGTCTCTTGGATGAGAGACGAAACGTTTCTAGATTTCTTTTGCTTTGTTTTGCTTTTGTTTTTTTGAATGTCCAGAGGACCAGATTGAACTTTTTTGGATTTTTCTACCTGGATTATTGAGCATGCATCAGGATATTCTAAGATTTGCTTTAATATATTTTGTAGCTCACATATAAATAAACATTTTAGGTTTTTAAAATTACTGTAAGTTTCTTTTGTAGTCATGAAGATAAATTTTGCATTACTGACTCTACTTTTTCAACATGTAGATAAAATAAAGAATAAATACACTCAGAAATGTTCAAATAAAAACATCTTTAGTATTTTTAAGATGTTATTTCTGTATTTACTACGTTTTGGTTCTGAACCTTTGTCTGTCTCAGATCTCTGTGCGTTGTGGTGGACAGCCTGAGCTCCACTGATGGCTCGATAAGCGCAGCAGCTCACTGCTGGTTGGTTAGAGCTTTGTCTCTCAATGATGTCATTCGAATCCTAGAGCCAATTCTGTTGCTGCTGCTCCATCCCTCCACTCAGCGCTGCTCCATTCAGAGCATCAAACAAAACCTCACCACTGGTAAGTTCATTCACCAGCATGTGTTGCTTGTGTTTAATTAATTATTGTCTGCTTTTTATTGTGTGCATTTTGTTAACTTGGCATAATTGTTTTAAAGTTAACCTGAAGGATTTAAACAACAGAAGTCGAAGTTCAACCAAAACTTCTCGGATGTCCTCCGACAATGCCACAGCTGATGTCACCACTTTAAATATCCTGAATGTTGTGGACCGAGAAGCTCTGTGGGCCGAGCTGGACAGTGGGCCAGAACTGGCAAAACCAACAGACACTGTAGTGATGTCAAGGAGCGAGAGTGAGAAGATGGATGAAGAGGAGTCTCGAGCGGAAGAGGAGGAGGAGCCTGAGAGTGAACACACAGAGTCGGCTGACACCAGTGGTGCCCAAGTTTCCACCGAGAACTCCAGTTCAGGCTCTGCTCTACCCAGCAGTGTAGAGGAGGGAGGGCTGGTGAACGGCCTGCGGAGGGTAGAGTCTGAGCACACCCAAGCATCTGAATCGCTGTCGAGCGAAGAAGAGGAAGATTTGGAGCTCGAGGCTATGGCCAAGTCACGTCTCTTGAGGCAGGAACGTGAGAAGAGAGATGCCATCGACTCTCTGTTCTGCCATGTGCTGCTGTATCCGGTAGCGGGAGGATGGCGCCATCTCCTCCAAGGCTTGGCGCTGCTGGACAGCCTGCTGAGGAGCAGTGCTGAGTGTCCTCTGGTGGATGCACTGTGCTCCACTTCACTGGACACGAGCTCCGCTGCACATTTAAATCTAATCTCAAATCTTCTACAGCGCCACCAGCAGGCTCAGAATGGCAAGGGATTCTATGGCTGCCTGCTCTCTCCCACATCCCCTCCATCTGTGCCCCCATCCCTACTCATTGAACTGCTGGTGTCTCTCTGCCTCCGGTTTCTGCGCTCTCACTACCCTTCTTATCTGAGCCTGACTCCTGTGGACCTGCAGGGGAACAGGGAGGTGCAGGTGAAGAGTGTGGCGGTGCTGACTCGAATAGTGAATCAGCTCTGCTGCACAGCACAAAGACAGGAAGGCAGCAAAGCCAAGCTGGAGTCCATGCACAGACTCCTCTCAAGCTGTAAAGTGCAGCACAGTGCTCTGCTTTCTCTCTCTAGATCTATGTATATCAGCCAAAGGGGAGCAGAGAAGGGATCGTCCAAAGGAGTTGAGTCGCTTGAAGAGCAAGGAGGCCTATCGGAGGAGAGTCTGATTTATTTGGGTGTAGCTGGGGGACAGGAGCAGTACCCCTTACAAATAGAATTACTAAAATTGCTCCAGGCTCTCATAGTGCTTGAATTCCACGTGTGGCCTGGTGGGGTTGTCACTGGAGCAAGCGGAGCATCTGGCCAGCCTGGAGATTCACGAGAATCCTCACCTGCAACCTCCCCTCTTGCTCGCGAGTGGCAAACTGCTGTTCTTTTCCAGCAGTCCATCAAAGCAGCTCAGTACGTGCAGAGTCACCCCATCACAGCCCAGGGCATGTTTGTTTCTGCTGCAGCCAGAGCTCTGCAGCCTCAGTATGGGTATGCCATGCACCCCCACTGGGTGTCGCTGCTGTGCTCCTCCCTGCCCTACCTGGGACGCTCGTTAGGGATAATTGTGGCTCCTCTAATCAATCAGATCTGCAGAAACCTGGATGAGCTGGTGAAGCTACACGAGCACGATGGAGGGAAAGCAAACCAGAGGTGAGTACACAAGATTTTATTGTGTATGTTTTAATTTCTTTCATGAAAGACTCATGAAAATTGTTGCTTTTTAAATACAAGATTTTATTGTTTAATTTTTATTTTTCATCAGTTTGATTGGCAGGAGGGAGAATATTGCTCCTGATTATCCGTTGACTCTGCTCGAAGGCCTGACCAGCATTACACACTTTTGCCTTTTGGACAACAAAAAGGTGAGAAATGGAGCACACAGTAATCGAGGAAACAAAATGTGAGATTTTGTTTCTTTCTAAGTACTTTCAGAAGAATACTTTTTTCTTAATAGAAATAGAAGCGTGATAATTTGTAGTAAAAAACAAGTTTCTAAAGTCAGTCAGAGTCAGAGTCAGAGTCAGAGTTTCTTTATTGTCATTCGCACCTCATGTGGTACATGTGGTGGAGCGAAATTATGTACACGGGGTCCCAGTTACATCCAACAATAAAATGTCTAAGAAAAACAGTAATAACATCTAAGATATGAACTAAGAAAAACATCAACTAAATATACACTAAGCACTCATAACATAAAACATTGAACATCAGCACAAACATGAACATGAGTCTGTGAGCAGATGTGCACGCATGAACACATCAACATTGAAACAGATCAGCAGCAACATGAAACAGATCAGCAGCAACATGATATGTTTTTTCACAGTGATTATTCTAGTTAGAGATTCATGAGTCTAACAGCCTCAGGGTAGAAGCTGTTCCTCAGTCTAGTGGTTCTACACTTAATGCTCCTTAACCTCCTTCCTGAGGGGAGTGGGGCAAAAAGTGTGTGTGCTGGGTGAGTGGGGTCCTTCATGATGCAGGTGGCCCTCTTCCTGCATCTGGAGGTGTAGATGTCTGTGATGGTGGGGAGACTGATTCCAACAGATTTCTGTGCAGCCTTCACCACTCTCTGCAAAGCTTTTCTTTCTGCAGCTGTGCAGCCTCCATGCCACACGTTGATGCTGGAGCACAGGATGCTCTCCACTGCACACCTGTAGAAGGAGGTGAGGACTGAGCTTCCCAGACCAGCTCGTCTCAGCCGTCTGAGGAAGTAGAGTCTCTGATGAGCTTTCTTGATCAGGCTGGTGGTGTTGTTGCTCCAGCTGAGGTTGTCATTCATGTGTACACCCAAGTACTTGTAGCTGGAGACCACTTCCACCGCAGATCCTCTTATGTTCAGGGGGGTGTAGGTGTTTTTGTTCCTTCTGAAGTCCACAATCATCTCCTTTGTCTTCTTCACATTGATGTGAAGGTTATTCTCTCTGCACCAGCTCTCCAGGTGTTCCACCTCTTGCCTGTAGCTGGACTCATCATTGTTTGTGATGCATCCCACCACCGCTGTATCATCTGCAAACTTTACAATGTGACAGCCTGGATGGGTAGCCGCACAATCATATGTGAGCAGAGTAAACAGAAGGGGGCTCAACACACATCCCTGAGGAGAGCCAGTGCTGAGGGTTATGGTGGAGGAGGAGAGGTTGTGGATCCTCACTAACTGTGGTCTGTTTGTTAAAAAGTCTAGTACCCAGTTGCAACCCAGTACAAAGTAAAGTGCAAACAAAATTTTAGGCATTACCAAAGTCACGAGAATTCAAGTCGTCCAAGTTTTTCAAAATAAAAACTGTTATAGAAATAATTCTGAAGTTAGCGTGATATTTTTAATCAAAGTTTAAAATATTTTACCTAATCAAAATAAAATTAAACTGAGAAAGGAAAAAATTATCAGAAAAATATAACTTGCTCATCTTTTAATAAAATATGCTTCTATCAATATTTGAAATAAACATATATGTACTTGTGTTTTCATGTGTATATTTGTCCACCTAATTCATTGCTCTACTACTTTCTAACTTAGCATGCATACAGGTCCTTCTCAAAAAATTAGCATATTGTGATAAAGGTCATTATTTTCCATAATGTAA
>NC_056510.1:24088265-24088826 GCF_014905685.2 Nematolebias whitei
GCTGGTCCAGTGTTCCACGGCCAGGACGAAAATCGCACTGCTCCTCCTGAATCCGAGGTTCGACTATCCGATGGACCCTCCTCTCCAGAACCCCCGAATAGACCTTACCAGGGAGGCTTAAGAGCGTGACTCCCCTGTAGTTGGAACACACTCTACGGTCCCTCTTTTTGAATAGGGGGACCACCACCCCGGTCTGCCAATCCAGGGGAACTTCCCCCGATGTCCACGCAATATTGCAGAGTCGCGTAAGCCAACACAACCCTACAACATCCAGAGCCTTAAGGAACTCTGGACGAATCTCATCCACCCCTGGGGCCCTGCCACCGAGGAGCTTTTTAACCACCTCGGTGACCTCAGCACCAGAGATTGGAGGGCCCGACCCAGAGTCCCCAGGCTCCACTTCCTCAGTGGAAGACGTGCCGGTGGGATTGAAGAGGTCTTCAAAGTATTCCGCGCACCAACCCACAACATCCTGAGTTGAGGTCAGCAGCACACCACTCCCACTATAAACAGTGTTGGTGGCGTACCGCTTCCCCCCCCCCCCCCCCCCCCCCCCCCCCC
>NC_056510.1:24088926-24106587 GCF_014905685.2 Nematolebias whitei
AAGCCGTGCGGAAGTCTTTCTCCATGGCCTCTCCGAACTCCTCCCATGCCCGAGTTTTTGCCTCAGCAACCACCTTGCTGAGGTGGTTGCTGAGGCATGTCGCTTGGACTCCCGATAACCATCAGCTGCTTCCGAGGTCCCACAGGCCAAAAAGGCCCGATAGGACTCCTTCTTCAGCCTGACAGCATCCCTCACCGACGGTGTCCACCATCGGGTTTGAGGGTTGCCGCCGCGACAGGCACCGACACTTGCGGCCGCAGCTCTGGTAAGCCGCCTCGACAATAGAGGCACGAAACATGGTCCACTCAGACTCAATGTCCCCCACCTCCCTCGGAACATGTTCAAAGTTCTCCCGGAGGTGGGAGTTGAAACTCCGTCTCACAGGAGACTCTGCCAGATGTTCCCAGCAAACCCTCACAAGACGTTTGGGTCTGCCAGGTCTGACCGGCATCCTCCCCCACCATCGGAGCCAACTCACCACCAGGTAGTGATCAGTTGACAGCTCCGCCCCTCTCTTCACACGAGTGTCCAAGACATGTGGCCGCAGATCAGATGAGACGATGACAAAGTCGATCATCGAACTGCGGCCTAGGGTGTCCTGGTGCCAAGAGCACATATGGACACCCTTATGCTTGAACAAGGTGTTCGTTATTGACAATCCATGATGAGCACAGAAGTCCAACAACAGAACACCACTCTGGTTCAGATCAGGGGGGCCGTTCCTCCCAACCACACCCCTCCAGGTCTCACTGTCATTGCCCACATGAGCATTGAAGTCCCCCAGCAGAACAAGGGAGTCCCCAGAAGATGCACTTTCCAGTACCCCCTCCAAGGACTCCAGAAAGGGTGGATAAACTGAACTATCTGAACTGAATATATATATATATATATATATATATATATATATATATATATATATATTTATTACAGTAGTCCCTCGTTTATTACAGATGTTAGGTTCCAGCACCACCCCCTGCTGCCACAATAAGTGAAAAATAAGAAGTAGGTATAATAGAACAAGAGAAGAGAAGCAGGACAGCAAAGGGTTAACCCTTCACACAGCAAATACAGCACGGAGCAGAAATGTACTTCTTGATCATTTACACTGTAACAAATGAACATAGAAGTTCTAAAATAATTAAAAATAAGTTTTAACACTTTTATATTTTGTGATTATGACGATTTTACAATGTGACATACTTTGAATTATAAGTTGGAAGACAAAAGTCGATCAGTTCATCCGGACAGTAAAGGGTTAACCCTTCACGAAGCTGCTGCAGCAAGAGGAGAAATACAGGAGGGAGCTTCTCCCTGCACCTGTGGGCTGCACACAAGTGCAGCAGGTGCTAATTATCAAAATATATATATTTTAAATAAACAAACCATGCCGATCGTGCGGCTCATCCATCACTCAGCCAGTTGTTTCTCATGTCCAATCTTACTTTGAAAAACTATTAATGAGCGAGTCCATGAAAGTTAAACTTAAAAAAAGGACTATTGTACCTCATTACATATGAAGGACTGCTCCTAAACAACAATCTCTACAAATAGTTGGGGGGTTAAATAAATATTTAAAAGGCTTTATAATGGTTTACAATATTTTTTTACTCATGTCTTTTGTTGCTAACCTTTCCCGTGCTTTTTATATTTAAATCATGAATTGAAAAAAAAAATTTTTTTACCTCCCTCTTCCTCCTCCTGTCAGTCCCTGGTCACCTGCGATCCTGTGGACGTCCGTAACGCACGTAATGCTGTGCTCGAGACGCTGCCGCACATGCTCAGCACCATGGCGTTGTTTTGGGGCGTGATCATGAGGGAGGAGGGTCATCGGCGAACGTCTGACTCCGCCCAGAGCAGCAGACACATTTCTACCTCTGTGTATTTCAAATCCACCAAGGTATGCATGGAGATGTGGCATTCATGCTGTGTGTGTTTGTTAATCCTGTAATGTGTTTTCATTTATCATATATTATCACATATGGTTATAGAAAATTTGTGGGGTCCTTTGATCTGTACTTTATTAGATTTTGCGACAGAGGATACTGGAGTTTCTGCTCCCTTTAACTGGAAATTATGGGGTTCAGCTGTTGGCTTCAGTGGGAGTAGTATGGAACAATAGGAGGAGCAAAAGAAGACATAAAGACAAAGTAAGAACCTCCATGTATGATTTTAAAATAAAAAAAACATCTTACACTTACTATTTTTAGAGCACATTTTTGGGTCTTTAAAATCTGGTTCTCTTTAGGTGTTGCCTGTGGCCAGCGAGTCTCGCCTAGTCGTTGTGGAGCTGGTGAAATGTTTGAACACTTTGAACACAGAAACTATCTTGCAGCTGGTCAAAGAGGTTGTGAAGAGACCGCATCAGATCAGAGGAGAACGGGTATGCGAGCACGTACAGGTAAAAAGGTAAAAAATATTTACTTTAGATAAATGAACACTTAAATGTTTGACTTTTGCCTTCATCAGAAGTCGACTCTGGTTGATATTCCTGTGTTACAGTTCAGCTATGCCTACATCCAAAGGTACGTGCAAATATTTGCTCATGTTAGCTAATTTATTTTTTCCTTTGTTGATCTTCAGTCATTTCTGTATCTATGCAGTATTCCAGCACAGGCTCTGCAGGAAAATGTTGCTCCTCTCCTCTGTCTCTTACGGGAATCTGTCCAGCTAAACATGGCCCCTCCTGGACATTTCTTACTGCTGGGGTTGGTCCTTATCTTAAACCACATGAATATATTAATTG
The DNA here is from genome assembly GCF_014905685.2 of Nematolebias whitei. Classification (NCBI taxonomy): domain Eukaryota; kingdom Metazoa; phylum Chordata; class Actinopteri; order Cyprinodontiformes; family Rivulidae; genus Nematolebias; species Nematolebias whitei. The sequence goes on from NC_056510.1 coordinate 24,091,670, forward strand.
GCTCACTGATGTAAAATTTCTACTGATGTTAAAAAAACTTGTTGCAGAATCCTGAATGACTTTGTCAATCGGCTCCCCAACCTGGACAGTAAGAAGGACACCAGGGATCTGCAGGTAAGGTGTGATCATCTGAGGTCTGAGATCAAAAGAAAGTGCAGGATATCTGATACATTACTTCACAGGAGGTGACTCAGAAGATCCTGGAGGCAGTGAGTGGAATTGCAGGCTCATCTTTGGAGCAAACCAGCTGGCTCAGCCGCAGCCTGGAGGTCAAAGTGCAGCCGCAGGTGTGCCCAGACGTAGACGAGCCGGATGATGCAGATGTGGATGGGGATCACTGTGGTAACTTTTAAAATAACTTGTGACACATAAAAACACAGTACACGAAGACTAACACTGTTGTGGTGCCAAGAATTGGATCTCTTCTCAAAAAAATTATTTTTGAGAGAAAACAAAAGACGCTTGCTCACAGTTTTGTCACTCTTTCAAGACATTTCAACATTTGTTCATTCATTCAACCTTTATTTATACAGGTTAGTTCCAATGAGCCTCAAGGACTCATTTACAAGAGAGAAATTTTACATGCAGATAAAGTGGATGAGGAAAAGAGAACACGAGAGGGTGGAGGAGGTTAAAAAAAAAAAAAGCAATATCTCACACCATGTCCTGGCTGGGAACAGTGTGAAAGTTGGAAAAAAAAAAAAAAAAAAGACCTCGCAACATAAAAAGCAACATACAATGACACCAAAATACATTTCTGCATGAGGAGGTCAACAATGGTGGTGAGTTGTCCGTGGACACTGCCAGAAAGTTCCATAGTTCTGATTAGATGGTACAGTATCTATCAGCAGCTCAGTTCTGATCAGGCTCACAGATGTCCTCGGGAAAGGGGGGTAGGAGGAGCAGAGGAACAGCAGAGTGTCATTATTCACATAAACTCTGGGAGAATTTGAGATAACTGGCCTATTCAAGGCCAAGCGGGGAAGCCAGATTTGATAACAACATATGTTTTGGGACAGGCAGATTCTGCTTGATTTTTTAAAATTTTTTTTATTTCTGCCTTCAAAAGTTCTGCTGGTACTTCTCAATGGCGAATCCAAAACAGTCAGATTTGTGGTCTTTCTGCCGGGCCGTGCTTGTAGCCTTCCCCAAGGTCTAATCCTTCACACCCAACGAGTTCCAGAAGCCGCAAGTGGCCTGCGATTCTCAGAAATCGCGTCCAGCTTACTCCTTAGCTCGAAAAGCAATTGAGTCTGGGCGTTGGAAGCACAGAACAGTTTTTCACACATGGCAGGCAGCTTCAAAATTGCCAGATCCGCTGCTAACGTCTTCCAAATTTGTTGATAAGCCAGAAACCCGCCGACTCCAAAAAGCAGAAATCCTGCTATCGTAAATCAAATTGTGTATGCATCTTCTACGTCAACTGACAATACAGAGACGCACCATCTTCCGCTGGCTCCAGGAATCCATGGTGTATCCCAAAACAAATGTCCCTTCAGGGCATGAGGGCTCTCCTTCTCCCTGTTTTCTCGTCGAGAAAATTTTATCAGTTGCGTTGAGAGACCAGCTGACCAAATCCATGATTTACAGCTTAGAAGATGTGTAGAGAGAGGCTCTGAAAAAGGTTCATAGGACAAGAGAGCAAAAAGCAGGAGGGAGGCAGGAGCGAGTGAAGAGACTGTCTTTGTCAAGAGCAAGCAGGAAGTGAAATTAAGGGGTTTAATATAAACCCTAAGCCTGCCATTAAAAAGTTCACTAAATTAGGAATGAATCATTTATTTCTAGCATTATATTAACATGTTCCAATCGAAAATCTATCGCCAACATTAAATAAATATCACCACTTGCTCTCGCCGAGATCGGGTGTTTCTCCCCCTCCCTCTCCGCTTTGCTGCTCTGTCTGTCGGTGAAACTGCTGTGAGACTCTCTTGCATTTCTTACGAACCATAATTATGGACTTGTTTTGATCAGTTGATCCCTCAACTCAATTTACAACATTTCTTCGAAGAGAAGACAGACTTTAGGTGAGCCGATTTGCCCTGTTGGCACACACGCAGCTGGATATCTCATCGACTGGAAGACTTGATGATGTGTCTATCTCTGCTGCCATCTGTGGATTTTAAGGACGCATATTTAATTGGATTTTCGATAATGGTTCCTGCTTTTTGGATTCGGCTGGTTGCTGGTTTTATCTACAATCAAGGAAGTCGTCTGCAGCAAATTTGAACCCGATCACGCTGCTTGCCTTTATGATAGCTTGGTTCGTGTCTCGAGTACCCGGACTCAAATGCTTTGGGCTGAATGGATCAGATCTTGGGGATTTTACTCAGTCACGTTCCATCGGTGTGACCATGTACTTTGCACATTTCGAAACTGAGTGAACCAGCACAGACTTAAGGTAGATGTCATTAAGTTCTGCCTGTCCCCAAAACAACTGTGTGTTTATCTGAATTTGCCCCCCTTGGCTGGCCTTGAAGGCCACCTTATCTGAATTCGCCTGGAGAACATGTGATCTGACGCTCACCACCCCCTCCCTGAGGAATTTCCAACTGATAACCAGATGAAACCAGCTGAATAAACTTTGTGTCATCATTTCAGGACTCTTGGATTCTCATAGTTGTTATTCTTGGCCATTCCTCGACATCCCTCGAGAATGTTTATGGATCTCACCGGAGGACATTGGCTGATTATTCCATCTTTATCAGAACTCGTGACTTCGAGAGCATCTATGAACATTGCTGACCGCTCTCGTCTCCCCCGTCTGCAGAATGTCTATGTCACTATGTGCTGTTTGTGCAAGGTGTTTTTTTAATATCAGAGGGTTTTTTTTCCTCAGGCAGGAAAAAAAATAGTCTGATAGGATTTTTTTTTCGCCTCCAACTCCTACATGTGTCCAGTTAACCACTGTTTTTGTCTGTCCAAACAGGTCTCACTTGTAAAGGAGTCTTTGAGGCTCAATGTGATTTATCTGTTTAAATAAAGGTTGAATGAATGAATGAAATGTATATAGGAAAATCTCTGAACTGTAAATTAGAAAACAGAATTATTAAATGATTGTCTTTTTTTTTTTTTTGTCCTTTTTAGAGTCAGTGACTCAAGCAAATGCCATGGTGTCGTCCTCTGCTCCCTCTGTTTATAGTGTGCAGGCTCTTAAACTGCTTGCTGAGGTAAAGCTTGATCAACCTCTTATTGTTTTAGGCAAATCGTAGATTACAGTTTCTTTGTGTGCTAACGCACGGGCTTCTTGTTTAGATCTTGGCACCCCTCCTGGACATGGTGTATCGCAGTGATGAGAAGGAAAAAGCAGTTCCTCTCATCTCTCGTCTCCTCTACTATGTTTTCCCCTACCTCAAGAATCACAGGTGATCACTGATGAAGTGCCTTCATAATATTAATATTCACTTTCTTAGGGCTTACCAGAAACCTGTTCTTCGTCTTGCAGTGCCTACAACATGCCCAGCTTTGAAGCAGGTGCTCAGCTTTTGAGCAGTCTCAGTGGATATGCTTACACCAAAAGAGCCTGGAAGAAGGAGGTCTTTGAGCTCTTCATGGAACCCCTCTTCTTCACTATGGATGCCTCCTGTGCACACAAGTGAGTACGTTTATCTCTCGGATGTAAATGTTTAATTAATAGTACTCCTCAACAACCTCCTCCAGGAACATAACATGATTATAACACACCTAATGACATTTCCGTTTTATTTCTAGTTATTTAGACCTCTATATTTTAAGACCTTAAGACAATATCTGCTGTTTGTTTACCTTATTTTCTCTGTAGTTGGAAATCAATTATTGACCACCTGCTGACTCATGAGAAGACCATGTTTAAAGATTTGTTGGGTGAGAGCCACGTCTTGTTCAAAACAGTTTTTTCTCATTGTAAGAGCCTTTCTCAGATATAATACAGGCTTTGTTTGTTTTTTTGTTTTGATAAAATTAGAACCGTTTGTTAGAACAAAGCAGAAAGGCAAATGTCTAATATTATTTGTTAATAATAATTGATCCAGAAAAGAAGTTGTCTTTAATTTGGGTTTTTATGTTCCATCCATTATACAAAAAAAATGTAATCTTTCTGTCAATGTTGACTCGTAAAAATTCTATTTATTTCCCTGACAGGTATGCAGAGCAGCTCCCTGAAATTGTTCTCTAGTGCTGACCAGAAACCCATGCTGTTGAAGCGCCAGGCGTTTTCCATGTTCAGTGGCGAACTCGACCAGTATCATCTCTATCTTCCTCTTATTCAAGGTGGAGTGCTGTTATTTGATATTTGTGTTGGATAAATAAATATCCATTCATCATCCGTTTACTCAAATAAGTCACTCTGAGGACACGAGAAGATTCTTAAACCAGTCTTTACTTGCAAGGGTAGACTGTCACGAGGAAGCTTTTACAGATATGCAAAAATAACATGCTTAGAGCTGCTCAGTGAGAATCTGCGCTGGACAGAGAGGCAGAAAATGCTTTAATACACACTTGTCAGACAGAGGCAAGGTCAAGATGACCTTGGCTTTCCAGCTTACAGACGAGGAGAAGCACTTGGAGTCTATCAGTTGCTCCTCCGTGCCTGCAGGCTCCTCTCTGAGGAGACAAAAGACTCTCTGATCTCGCACACGTTTCAACATTAATTTAACATTTAGTGATAAACATCCATAACCTTTACCTGAATTCTCTCGACATTTGTTTAGATTTGAGTAATTACCATTAGTGAACTTGAAAATAAACAGATGTTAAAACTGACCCTGTTCTTCCTTTCAGAACGTCTCACAGAGACTTTGCGAACAAACTCAAGCGCAGCTGTTTTTGCCCAGATGTTTCTGATGTTTCGTGTTCTCTTGTTGCGGATCTCACCCCAACACCTGACATCCCTCTGGCCCATAATGGTCACAGAACTTGTAAGTTACAAGTTTCCAGGAACCAGATTTAATTTATGGTGTCATTGGTGTGTTTCTTGTGATTGTATTAGTTTTTTGTTTTTTATATTTTGTTTTCAGATACGCACTTTTGCACGTTTAGAGAAAGCTCTGCAGGCAGATAAAGACGTCTCAAAGTGAGCAATTTCTTTCACTGATTAAATATTTCATTAATACCTTGATAAAATCTCTCACTTTAAACTCCCACTGTCTTTGCTCATGTACCACCAAGGCTGGCTAAAGTTGTCCGTGGGGCCCTCAACAGAAACGGACCAGTGAACTTCTCTCAGGCTGAGCTGGACATGTACCTGTCAGCCTGCAAGTTTCTGGACACCTCCTTGGCTTTTCCTCCCGAGAAGATGCCACTCTTTCAAATGTAGGATATTAAAGACATGCCTACATGTTGTTGTAATACAGTAGTCTCTCACTTATTGTGTGGGTCGCTTTCCAGACACCCGTGATAGGTATAAATCTGCGAAGTAGGGATGTTATGTTTATTTTATTATTTATATATTTTAAGGCTTTATAAACCCTTCCCACACTATTGCAATGTTCTTAACAATGTTCTAAACTCTCTGAACGCTCTAAAAGAGCACAGCAAAAGAGAGAAAGGCTCAGTTCGAGTCACGCTTAATATTTTAAATAAACAATCCATGCTACTTGTGCGGTTCACTCAGGTATAAGACAGAAACCCCACCCCGCCCCCACCTTTTTTTTTCCGAGACTGTTGTGTGCCTGCCTATTATTTGTCTCTGCGCTGCTGTCTACTGCCTCAGAAAGAGAAAGGAAGGGGCAAAGGGGGTATGTCTTTCACCTGAGAGAGCCGCACTCGTCCACTCTCTGTTCATCTGATCTGATTTCAGTTCAACCTTTATTTACACAGATAAATCACTTGGAGCCTTGAAGACTCTCTTACAAGTGAGAACCTGTTTAGACAGACAAAAAAGTTTGTGACAGTAACATCAGGATTTAGAGGCAAAAAAAAATTCCTAACAGGCTCTCTCTCAATGGCCTATGAGAGATATGAAATTGAAAAAAACACCCCACCCATATAAGCACATGGTGACATTGACATTCCACAGAGGAGGGGAATGGTAAATAGTAAATGGACTGTACTTATATAGCGCCTTTCTATCTTATTTCAAGATACTCAAAGCGCTTTACACTACAATCTGTGTCCTCATTTACCCATTCATACAGCACTCTACTAGATCTCTACAAAGCTAATTGAACAAATCATTCTAATGAGACTAATCAGTGCTTTATCACATTCATACACCGATGGGACACACATCAGAGGCAACGAGGGGTTCAGTGTCTTGCCCAGGAACACTTCGACATGTGACTGCTGGTGGATTCGAACCCCCAACTCTCGCATTGGAGGACGACTGCTCTAACCACTCAGCCACAGCCGCCCCAGACGACAAGGACGATGAACGTGTCCAAGGACGCTCCCAGAGGCACTGTAGGAGTTCTGATAAGAATGGAACAATCAGCCAGTTTCCTCTGGTGAGATTCGTAAACATTCTCAGGGAGTGCCGAGGTTGGCCAAGGTTGACAGCGCCAGTGAGAATCCAAGAGTCCTGAAATTATGACACAATGTTTAGTCAACCGGTTTCCCCCTGATAGGCCCATAAACTTCCTTGGTGGGAAGGAGGGGGCATCGTGTCAGATTTAGAGTCTCCAGGTGAATTGAGATAAGGTGGCCAGCCAAGGGAGCCAAATTCAGGTAAACATTTGTTTTGGAGACGTGCAGAACTTTACTGAATTTTATCTGCCTTGAGTCTTTGCTGGTCTCGCGTAGATTCCGAAACATCCAAATTAAGTGGACACACCACTGGTCCTTGCCTGAGAATATTCCCCAAGATCTGATCCATCTTGCCAGCAAGTCCTAGGGGCCGCAAATGGCCTGCCATTCTCACAAATCACATCCAGTTTATGGTTCAGTTCGCTAAGCAATTGAGTCTGGATGCTCGAGACACAGAGCAAACCATCACATAAGGCCGGCAGCCTGACCAGGGCCAAACTAGCTACAGCCTTCGTCTTTGTATGTTGATAAGCTAGGAACCAGCCGATTCCAAAAAGCAGGAAACCTGTTATCATAAATCCATTTATATATGCATCTTCGACGTCCTCGATCGACAGCAGAGATAGACTCATCACATTCCACTTCCCCAGGACTCAAAGACATATCCAGCTGTGTGCATGTAGTCAGGGCAGTTCGGCTCACCTGAAGCTTGTCTCGTCATTGAGAAATTTTATCAGTTGCGTTGAGAGACCAACTGACCAAATCCATAGCAAAATTATGGTTTGGAATATATGTAGAGAGAGGCTCAGAAGCAGTTTCACAGACAGGACAGAGCAACAAAGCAAGAGGAAAGGAGGAGAAAGGCGTCCGCCCTCGACAAGAGCAAGTGGTGAAGTGTTCATCTCTGCTCCCTGAGCAGTATTGATGGAGAAAGACCGTCTGTCACAGCAGAGCAGACAGATAGCCTCAGAAAGAGAAAGGAGGAGGTGGGTGGCGTCTGCCTTACCCATCACCAATCATGTGTTGTGTAAAATCTTGCGTTGAAAACCAGCGAAAGAGTGAGTCCGCAAAAGTCGAACCGTGAAGTATCGAGGGACTACTGTAGTTCATTTAGTATGGGTATTATTTTCACGAACACCTATCGTTTGTTTGTCTTGCAGGTATCGCTGGGCATTTGTTCCTGAGGTGGATGTGAACCGCTACAGTGGTCCAGAGAGTGCACTGATTGAAGGTGAACAGGAGTGCACGCCACATATTGTCAGAGTACTGGAAGGGATTCAGCAGCGCTATGGGGTATAACACCATATTCATTCCCTCGTAAACGAGCCTGAAATGGTCACTTAAATGGAATTTTAATTTACTTTACTTATTTTACTTTGTTTTATTTAAAAATGGTGCTTCACGTTGTTGTTTCAGGCTCTAAATGAACTGAGTGAGGAATCCTCCACTGAACACTTGGAGTTCCCCCTTCTTACTCAGCGCTCCCTGTCCTCCATCACCCAGCTGCTGCCTTTCCTGCGCACCCTTTGCTGTTCTTTCCAGGCCCCTCCCCCCTCCTGGAGCCAGCCAGATGTCCACTTCCCTGTAGCAGACTACCCAGCAGCCAGCTCGCATGCGGTCATGAGACGGCTGGAGGACATCATTGAAAATGAGTTTTTAGACTCCATGGAAAGTTAAAAACTCAACTTTGTGACCTACAAAAATGCAAGAAAAAACAGAAAATGGGCACAACTAATGATTATCTTGTAATGTGAACTAGCTTAAAAAGAAAACAATTGAAAAGCTGCTTTTTAATGTTTTTAGTACTTCTGTTCTCCTTTTGAGGCTACTCTAGAAAAGCAAAGGGATTCATGAAAGTTACTTATGTTGATTTGTTTTTTTTATCCGAGAAATGTGATATATGGATAATTACTGGAAAACAATCTTTTTCACCAAAGGAGATGTTATTGCACCTTCAAAATTATTCACCTTCTGTTTTTAATATCAATAAATGCAGTCAGATATACCATTTTCAAATATACTCTCCTCAATTGTTTTTAAAAGACATGCACCTTATACTAGTCATTCATTTTCTGACAGTACCGTAAAGAACCTTCTAAGGTTTTGCAAGTAATTTTAGCTTGAACTACTTTCGGGAATCTATATTTTAAAGTTGCATATACCTGTTTGACCCTTAAGATTGTAAAAAATAAACATCTTGTTAGAGATTTAGAATAATTTTGTAACAAGTTTCTGTGGTAAGCTGTTGAATGTTCTTTTGTCTATAATGGGAAAGATCTAAAATATCTGGTGTACCTCAGTATAACACATGCTTACCAGTTTTGGTGTTTTTAAGGGAAATTGGCTTTTCTTTATTATTGTTCCTGGTTAGTTTCTGCAGCTGCTTGGTGTCTTTTTTTCTGCGTATCTGAATGTTTGTGTAACTTATTTGGAATGTATAAAGGACCATGTCCAGTTTTGACACAATGGGGGAAAAATGGACTCAACAATTACTTTGTCAGAAAAATACCTCTTTACCATCCTGTAAAAGGTTCAATGTAATTTCTTAATAAAGAAATAGACTGAGAACCAAACTCATATTTAAGGTAATTTATTTCCAGCTAAGGAGCAGACGTTTGTACATTCCAGCCCACCAAGGAAGCATCATTCATTCATTCAACCTTTATTTAGACCGATAAATCACATTGAGCCTCGAAGACTCATTTACAAGTCAGACCTGTTTAGGCGGACCAATATGTAATGAAAGTGACACGTGTAGGATTTGGAGGCAAAAAAAAAAAATCCTATCAAACTTGACTGAGGAAAAAGACCCTGATGCTGGAAAAAAAAAACACCCTGCACATAGGCACATAGTGACGTAGACATTCTGCAGGGGAGAGGAGACTATAAGAGCGATGATCGTGTCAAGGACACTCCAGAGGCACTGTAAGAGTTCTGATAAGAAAGGTACAATCAGTCAGTTCCCTCTGGTGAGATCCATAAACACTTGTGCCGAGGTCGACCTGGAACAGCGCCAGAGAGAATCCGAGAGTCCTGAAATGATAATGTTTATTCAGTCGGGTCCCTCTGACCGGTCTGCAGACTTCCTCTGTGGGAGGGGAATGGAGGGGGCAGAGCATCAAATTTACAGGGCCTCCAGGCGAGTGGAGATAAGGTGACCTGTCAAGGCCAGCTGGAGAGACGAATTCAAATAAGCAACAATTGTTTTGGGAACAGGCAGAACTTTACAGATTCATGTCTGCCTTGAGTCTTTGCTGGTCCTCTCGAATCCCAAACGACCAAATTAAGTGGACAGATGCAGGCAGTCTGACCAGGGCCAAATTTGCTGCCAATGACTTCCTTGTTTATGATAGACCGGGAACCAGCGGAATCCAAAAAGCAGGAAACCAGTTATAAATCCAACTGTAAATCCTTGGTGCTTGTCTTCTCATCGAAAAAAGTCTGCTTGCCTGAAACTTGTCTTCTCGTCGAGGAAATTTTATCAGTTGCGTTGAGAGACCAATTGACCAGATCCATTGCAAAAAAATTATGGTTCGAACAACAGGAATTATGCATCCTAAAGCTGGGAAGGGCAGTCAGCTGCTTGAAACTGTTTTTACACCTTTATGCATTTCATATGACTGTTTACAGAGGAGCTGGGCTTCTTATCCACTCTTTCTCTTTATGGTAGGATGGATAGGATAAGTGGTCTAAATCTCTTTGGATCTATTATCTTATCTATTACTATATTTCTTTTGGACCTTGTAAATATATTTCTTTTTCACTTTTTGGTACTTTATTTTGTACCCAAAAAAAGTTCAATCTGGTCCTCTGGACATTCAAAAAAAAAAAAAAAAAAAACAAAGCAAAAAAATGTAGAAACGTTTCGTCTCTCATCCGAGAGACTTCCTCAGTCTGAGGAGCTGTTTTCAGCTCAGTCTCTTAAATAGCACCTTCTCAGAGAGTGGATCAACCAGTTTTGCTGCTGACAACCAAAACCAGCTGATCACATGCTCAAGAAGGACCATCAGCCTAACAATGGATCATTAGCACACTGATGGCTGTTTACTACTCACAGAGGGCTGAGTGATACTAGCAATCACAGCATTGTAAGAGGGGGACAGTTGAACCCGGAGGCCTCCACCCCTGTTTAATGATGGACGATTTCTTTTCACAAAGATGGCCTCCTTTACTCCTCTCTCAAACCATCGTTCCTCTCTATCCAGGATGTGAACATCTTCATCCCTGAAAGAGTGACCGCTGGCCTGGAGATGAGTGTAGACCGCAGAGTCCTGGCCTGATGATGTTGATCTTCTGTGCTGGGCCATCATTTTGGCCAGTGGCTGTTTAGTTTCCCCGATGTAAGACTGATCACCCTCCTGACACTGAACAGCATACACAACATTACTCTGTTTGTGCCGGGGGACTGGATCTTTGGGATGAACCAGTCTTTGCCGTAATGTATTTTGGGGTTTAAAAGCCACTGGGACGTTATAAATAAACGTCTCAGTTTCTCTGATACTCCCTCAACATATGGAATGACCACTGGTCTGGGTCTGGGTTCCTCCTTTTCACCTGATGGCTGACTGGAGTCCTGTTTGGGTTTCTTCTCTGTTTCAGGAAGGCCCAGTTAGGATATCCACATTGCTCTAGAGCAGGGGTGGGCAATTATTTTTTCCATGGGGCCACATGAGAAACAACAAATATTGTGGAGGGCTGGCACAAATGACTTTTTCATTCAACCTTTATTTAGACAGGTAAATCCCATTGAGCCTTGAGGACTCATTTACAAGAGAGACCTGATTTCAACTTAACTCAATACTGCATAATATTAATAGTATTTCATTATTAAAAGCAGTACATAGCACTGTTTTAACAAGCTGGTAAGAGTATTTGTTATGATTAAGCAACGAAAAAGCGAGGTTTCCTTACAAAAAATGTCATTTATTTAATTAAATTTCCCAGTACAATGGTAAACTGTTAACATTTTTACCATTTGTGATGTTATATTAATGATCATTTTCAGTCACATTCACCCCAAAACTCATTTTGAGTTTTATATACGGCTGGAAAAAGTTCTGAGCTTTGTAAATATATCACAATATTGTCTTTGTACTCCAAATATTATGAAACATCATATAATAGTGATCGTCACTGAACTGTGATTTCGAGTCCTGGTTCTTTACGTGCCTACATTTGTTTTCTAAACATCTCATTTGGTGTTTTTCAGTTCTTTTTTCTTGTTTAGTGTGAGAAGTCTAGTCTCTGTTGGGCTTTAACGGAAATGTTAAAGTCAGGTTGAAGGTCTGAGGTGGAGATGTGAAGCAAAGCTGACATCATCATTGAGAGAGGATCTATATCTGGATTTGGTTAACTTCATTTGTTTACATATGTATTTTGTAATTCCCCTTACGGGGGCCGGTCAGAGTCAACCAAAGGGCCGCATGTGGCCCTGGGGCCGTACAACGCCCAGGTCTGCTCTAGAGCCTGTTTTGTGTAGGATTTCTCCTTCTGCCTGGCTCCCGAGTTAGTGGGGATGCTGTCTGCTCTGTGATACAGAGTCCTGATGACTCCTAACTTGTGCTCCAAAGGGTGATGGGAGTCAAACTGCAAATACTGGTCTGTGTCATCACCCATTGGAGCACAAGTTAGGAGTCACTGATACTGTAGTGAGACACGTGAGGTACGTGTCACTTGTTGTATGACAAATATATGGATATATATTTATGCATACTTTTCACGAGTTCTTCATTTTTCTGACTGTAAATGTCGTGCATTGAATTTAACAGAAATGTGAACGAGAGACGTTATTTATCTTTGACCCATCAAATGAATGGAATCATTTATTTTCAAAATCAAAGTTTAACATCAAACATTTACATTAATTTGGCAAAATATGAAAATAATAACAGACAGTTTCACAGAAAATGAACTTCAAATCACTCGGCGGTGATTTGAGGACTTTGCTTCAGACATTTCTAAAAATATCTGTACTGTTTTATGAGAGAGAGGTGAGTTTAAGAGTAAATTGAGATTTATCTTACAGAGGAATATGTGAGGGAGATTTAATCTGTTTAACCAGAAGTTGCACGCTCCGTCCGATCTCAGCTTCTCACGGTACACTTGGTCAAAATAGAACCATCTACCTGTTGACGATGAATCAGCGTTGGATGTAGTTCCTTTCTGACTCGTTTCAGCGTCTCCGTCGAGAGCTACCAAACCTTCAGAAAGTCGTGCGTTGATTAGCTCAAAACAGAATTATAATCCCCAAAAAACCTCTGGATTCTTCATTGCTCTGAAGCTTTCAGAACCGACTGCATTCTCAATCTTCTCATTCTGTTAGACTATCGGACCTGTTGTCAGCTCCCAATCCAACATCTCTCAGAACTCTCAATCTAACTTGAACTGGGGAGTTGCCACATTTTATTTGGGTCGACTTCCTGTTCAATTTAGAGCTTTCTGATTCGTGGAAGGACCAGAAAGAGGAGTGGATTTGTGACGTAAGATGTTATCATAAGTCAAGGATTGTTTACAACATACAGAAAAGATTATTGCAGAAGCAGCAGACTTTTTGGAGTCTACTCTTAGTAATCTTCTGAAAAAGTTTAAACATGACATTTCTTCTTCAGTAAACATTTTAGTTGACCGAAGACCAACCTTTAACATACTTACGACAGCTTGCTCATTTCAGACATAAAATCAAGAAAGGCATATTCAGGTGATTTCTTCTCTGAATGAGGAACAAAAATCATTACTTACTGTTTATGTAAAAATAAAAATTAGTAGTTCTTTTCAACCTGTAAAGCATTGAGTGAACTAACACAATTTGATTATCAAAACATTTGTAAGACAGTAATGATTATAAAGAATTGTCTTTTCTGCTTGATTAATTCAAGAAAGAAAGTTCATCAGATGGTTCAGACTTATTCAGATCAATGAAAATAACAGTCTCTGTCCATCTGGTAGATTTGAGGTTATCTGGTTCACTACAGTCCCCCCTTTGGAAATCATCACCTGTCCATGGGGATGAATTCCAACCGTGAACTTAGACCTTCAAATGTCCTTGAGCTTGATGTAATCCAGCAAGGAAGACCAAAGTCAGAAGTAATCCTTCAAGGAAGACTAAAGTCAGAAGTAATCCAGCAAGGAAACAAAGTCAAGGTAATTCCACAATGTTCTTGGTATTCCATTGTGTTGATTATAATCCCATATCGTCTCGATAATCCCATTGTAGCAATGCCTTAACCCCTTGGAAACAGAGTCTGTAATCCATTGGAAAAAGTCATATACTCCACAACGGTAAATCCACAGCGATTGGAAGTGTTGATTAATCAGCATACAGAGGGGTACCCTTGGATTGAACTGAAGAAGCGGCCACTGGATGAAGAGTTGAGACCAACGTCAGGATTGCAGGTCGCCTCCAGCGAAGGTTGTCTCCAGCGACGTCCAGCCTGTGCCGTTCTGGTTCAATGTGTCATGCAATTATGTGGTTTAAGGTGGGCTTATGAAGGGGATTTTACATAAGGCCTTAAACTATATGCATCTGGTGTGTAAGCTATTATGGTTGGGAATAGCTACAACTACCAGTTAAGGGGTGGAGAATGCTGAAAAGGGGTAACTACAGGGGTTTATGCCTATAGAAAAGTGTTCCAAACTATTTTTCCATTTCTAACTTGGTTTAAGTTAGCTTTACATGGTAAAATATAGTTTGGTGTAATTGTCTGTTGTCTTTTAGACGAACGACTTGAGATTGGGTGTTTGGTTTTCCCATAAATGTTTTGGAAGTCTATGGCGAGACTTTATCAACAAGAATTAGCTATCCCCCCGAATAGAATTGTTCGAGTAGGTTCGGCTTAAGCGTTTTGAGATCAATGTAGATTATGGTACTCAAGGTAGCAATAATATACATTGACTCCGCAAAGATTGCAATTTAGTGAATGAACTGCATGTTGGCATGGTTAAAGGCTTCTTAGTCTCTAACTTACTACACAACAAAATTCATTCTTACCTCAGAAACAACCAAAATCAACTAAACAACGTTCCAACACCGACAAGAGTAGTGACTAAGCATCTAGAAACATCGTTTCACAGCTTCTCCTCACCCTGGTTGCCAGATTTCAGTCACGCTGTCCCGTTTTATCAAGGGTAGGTCCTGCGAGTTTAAACTATGGTTAATTTTATTATCCATTAGTTATCTACTGCTTGGATGACCCTTGTTCCCACGAGGTCAGATTTTGTGATGTCTTTGTCTCCTAAGGAGTTATTGCATGCCTTGTGTTGTTTAACCTGGTTACGGTGTACCCATTTAACAGTTGGCTCTTTTTGGCCTTTACTGATTTTTATCTGGTAGATAATTGGAGACACTTTGTCGGTTATCAGATGGGGTCCAGTCCATCTGGGCATCAGCTTACGGGCGAGAGTTCCGGTCCCGGACTCTACTCTCCCAGTTTTGGGTGCAAACGTGTAGTACCAGACCCTGTCTCCCACTTGGAGTTCCTCGT
>NC_056510.1:24106687-24114196 GCF_014905685.2 Nematolebias whitei
TTTTGTGATGAGTTAAGGTCATATTAATTAATTAATATTAATAACTAATGTGATGCACCAGGCCTCATCTTTATTACCTGACCTGACACCAGTTGTCCGCTGCCAACACCGGCTCTTTAAAAATATATCTGAGACATTTTGAAAGAGTTCTGTCAGACAGTTATCGATGTTAGCGCTTTGTCTTTGCTCCACAGTTCTTTAGTGTCCACATCTGTTTAGTTTTGAGGTTTCAGGTTACCGTTTTCTGGATTTCCCAGCAGTTCTGCAACTTTCCACTCCAGCTAGAGAAAAGAGCAGACTGGGTTCACTCTTGACCCCATGAGTGTGTGCGAATGAGGAGACATGGCCTTGTTTGGACGTGTGCTGCTCCACGGGAGGTTCCATGACACACGCAACTCCATGCCTCCTTTCTGTGTGTGAAGTGAAGCAGCGACATTAATCCTCAACCTTGAGCCAGCTGCTAAAGGATGAACCTTCAGGTGTCGAGGGAGACTTCACCACACACCAACTCGAACACTACACGACCCTCTGCTTGCGAGAGGCGAACCTCCAGGCTTTAGCTGTTTGCCGACACTGAGACTCATCTCGTATTAAAGACGTTCGCTGCGTACCAAGACTTGCTATTTGTTTATGCAAAGCTCGAGAGGATGTAGTGATTTTTGAAGACGCACTCCAACCTGGGAGCCCAGAAGCACAATTAAAGGCACTCAAGGCAAAATCATGACGACCAAAAAAATAAAAACTGAAAGTTAAGAAATTAAATCTGCACAATATGTCACAACCAAGCAGCTTCGGATGTTATCAGTCCATTAAATGGCCGTTATTAGTTGTTATCATCCCCATATGTAGCGGTCAAACTGTCCCACCTACCTCCTAGTAGGTTTAAAGGTACGTTATTATCGTTATTATTGCTGATAATAGGCAGCGTCGCATGGGGGTAAACCAGGAAGTGTCTTTTTTGTTTTTTCCTGCTCATGTAACTCTTTTCCTAAATGTAAGCTTAAACCTGACCCAGAGGACCAACCCTAAACTTAACCCCCTTACCCTTGTGCCTAAACCTAACCAAGACCCTAAACCTAACCAAGACTCTAAACCTAACCAAGACCCTAAACCTAACCAAGACTCTAAACTAACCAAGACCCTTGTATTGTGAAATTCTTTATCAAAAGGGCTCGTGAAACGGTCGGCACATATTCAGACAAATAGGGAAAAATAAAAGACAGAAGCTGTTACTGCTAGGAGTAATAAGTGTCCTTTATTATCCTGCCACAGAAAACAGCCAAGCAAAAAACATGTACACTCTTAACACACAGATTGATATGAAATAACTTCTCACCGTGACACTGGCCGGGAAGTCGTTTTCGACCCAGGTAAAGAAGAATCACATCAAAAATGGCGTATGGCACCAGCGCGCGGCTGATCCATCACAGGACTTCCAAAGATTAAGTTGCCTGTCACACTTCCTTTATACCTCCTGACCGGATCGCGTGAGAGCAGTGCAAAACAAGTTTGATGGTTACCAGAACAACGGATCTAATTAAACCATCATCAAAGCGATGGCTCATCCTTCCAGTAAGGAGCGCCTGTGACCGTAAAAGCAGGCCAAAGCTTCCAGGTCAAGAGCACTCCTAATGCTTATTAAAGCATTCCTAAAGAGCACCCCTCCGTCCCTTCTGCAAACCATCAAAGAGTGTCTAAATATTATAAGCAACACACACACAAAGTATATGTTTGAACAGGCATAAAGGCGACCCAACACCTCATAAAACATAATACAAAATACAATCCCTAATATGTGAATAACACGTTGTATAAGTGTGTTTTCAAACTACATGTAAATGAGTGATAAATTGACATAAAAGCATTAAAATAATCATTTCTATATCACTCCCTGACTCTCATCGAGGTGGCAGCTTCTGTCATCCCTCCCCCGTGTTTCCTTCTTCCTGCTCTGCTCTCTGTGTGTCTGAAGTGCCTGGGTCTCAACTCCCGAACATAAATTAAGAAGATTATGGATTTGGTATCGTGGGCGTTCAACTCTATTGATAAGATTTTTTCAACAAAGCGACATGGTCCTGGAGAACCGGCGTGTCCAGCTGAGACTCACGCTGTGGAGTATGTCATGGATCCATGGGGAGTGTGGCAGATGATGTGCCTCTCAGTCCTGTCTCAGGAGGATGGTGAAGACGTTTACATATTTGGAATTATGATAGCAGGGACTCTGCTTTTTGGCATCGGCGGGGCTCTGTTTTATCGACTTTTGAAGAAGACATAGGCAGCAGTTTCGGCCATGGAAAAGCTTCTGAGTCAGTGTGAAGGTTTGGTCTGTGCAGTAGGAACTTTAAATCATCTGGTTTACGAGCTTAACCATAAGGTTGAGGCGATTTATGAGAATCGCAGGCCACCTGCGGCTTCTGGGACTCGTCAGCGTGGTGGGTTCGACCTTGAAGGAGACTCATAACATGGATCAGTGGAATGGAATCCCACAATTAGGCCATTTCAGAACCAGAATGCCCAGATGGACTCAAGGCTTGAAAAAAGTAATCTCTGCCTGAAGAAAAACAAGAATCAAGCTTATCTGAATCTGACTCCCCGACGGCCTTGGAGACGGGCCGACTATCAAATTTCTCCTGGGACATGAGTAACCAAAGACAAAAGCTTCATCTAATATTATCATTCAAAAATATTATTCTGAATAATAAGGCCATGCTTTCTATAGCTGCAGCTTCGTGCACTCCGCCCATCTTTCGGACGACTGTACGTACATGCTCGAGTTGTATCTTGGTGCAATGCCAATAAAGTTTATTCTGATACTGATTGCACTGCAATCAAGAGATTCATTCATGTGACAAGAGTGTCCCATATGTGAGTCAGGCTAAAAAAGACCCTGATGAACTCTATTGTGAGGAGAGTGAGGGCAATCTGCATGTGATTACAATTTACAGAACACTTGCATCTTAAAACTCAAACTCCATGCTCTCATTTTGAATTAAGAAAGATCCTCAGATGAGAAGCAAAACGACTTCAGCTACAGAATAGAAATCCAATTGTTTTTGTTTTTATCCTTTTTTCGATCCAATTTCCATACTTCCACTTGTCATTCTTTTCATAGCTGCTTTTACTTCTTCCTTACTGCTCCTCAGATAAATAGTGTCAACTTTCTTTTAATATATATATGAATCTGTTCAGTGCCCTGGGATTCTGTTGTGACTTGGCGCTATATCAGAATCAGAATCAACTTCATTGTCATTGTACAGTTAAGCACAGCGAAAATACATTTCATGCAGCCGTCCAAAGACAAAGGTAGACAGAGGTGCACGGAGGCTGCAGCTTCGTTGTGAAGTGCTGCCTTTATCGCTTAGATAAGAAAAGAAAAACATGAGGAAAGACGGTATAAAATAAAACATCTGATCTCTCACTCTATGTCCTTGATACACAGGGCGCAGTGTAAGGTAGCAAAAAAAAAACAACTACCTCGGCACAAAAGCAAAGTAAATAGACATGACATTTGGGGTGGGGGGAGACAAATACAGTGAGATTGTCCGTGAACACTGCCAGAAAGTTCCATAGTCCTGATAGAGATGGCACAGCGTCTTATCAGCTGGCTCAGCCCTGATAAGGGTCCACAGATGTTCGGGGGGCAGAGCAGGGCTTCATAATTTACATAACCTCCAGGAGCAATTTGAGATAAGTTGGTCTATCCAAGGCCCAGCAGGGAAGCCAGTTTCAGATGAACAATTCTGTAGGGGGAAGCCGACTGTACAGATTTCATATCTGCCTTCATAGTTCTGCTAGTACATTCAATGGCAAATATAAATAATCTGAATTTAATTGATCATCTGCACATCCAGATTCCTGATTTTCCACACACAAATATATTTTAGAATGGCCTAAATATCAAAGTTTCATTTATTTAATTTCTACAACTCTGCTGTTTTCAATTATTATTATTTTTATTTTTATTGCACATACGCATATCACATTTATTCTTGTTTCTATTTTATTTACCCACTTTTCTCTAGCACGGGGGTCACCACCCCCACCACAAATAACTGAAAATGGCCCTGGGACTTCCAGGGGAGGACCATAGTTTTAGATTTGCAGCGATGGAAACACTTTCTTTAGTAAAAAATAAAAAATAAAAAGAGCTGAAAAGGCTCTTTTGGTTGTAATGATTGCAGACTTCAGGTATAAATTGTGTTAACATTGCTAATTGTTAACTTACATTATCCCAAAGTTAAAACTAACTTTAATTATTTATAAAGATGCATGGAGTCTTGCTCAAAAAGCCAATGTTACATAATAAAATCGTGAGGCCCAGCTCAATTCTCTGTATGTGATGCTCCGAGTCACGAGACCTTACTCGAAAGCGAAACCAAGTCCAGTTGAGTTCACAGCACAGTCACAGTTAATATTCCGATACACAAAGCTTGCTTTTCTTGTTTACTAACACTCCTCATATATTCTAACGAGCTGCGAAAACACAGAACAGCTAAAGTTAGCTCGGTCCCGCAGCAATGTTGTTGTCAGGATCGTGGACGCTACAATGACACAAGATGTGTGGAATGATTTCTGACCTCATTGCTTGCAAAAATATATCTCTAAGCCTTCCTGTTTAAAGTTTACGTTTTAAGTCGCCGAGATTTGGAATAAATTCGACTTACCGTGCTCAGAGGCACGCCACGGTTTGTTTGATCCGCCATCTTTGAATTAAAAAAAAAAAAAAACAAGTGCCTGTGGGCGGAGTCAGAAGCTGGTAGGTCACCGCCCTAAAGCGACGTCAAACGTAAAACTAACTTTAGCTCGGCTGCGAAGTAGGAGGGGACGATAAACATAAATTAAATATTTTTTGTCGAATAAGTAATTTTACGTGTTTTGGAAGTAAATACACGCCCGCTCACACAAATGTGAAAGCATACTAATAAATTCAAGGATTGTTTTACATAAACTTCAACAATCCTTTTTGGTTTGTGAAAATAAAAGGTCTCTCTTGTAAATGAGTCCTCGTGACTCAGTGGGACTAACCTGTATAAATAAAGGATAAATGAAAAAGCTGGATATCTATTTACAACAATAAAAACATGGCATATGTATATGTATGATCTAGCTGTTTTTGCTATTTTTTGCCATCTTATTTTAATTTGTATTAAAAAAAATCTGTATGCCTCTTTTATGATTGTCTTGTCGCGTCTGTTACCCATTGTTGTCATCAGTCTTTGTTGAAATCAGGTCTCTCTTGTAAATGAGTCCTCGAGGCTCAGTGGGATTAACCTGTCTAAATAAAGGTTGAATGAATTTGGGAAAACAAACATTTGGGGATGTTAAATAATTACAAAACGAATGAAGAAATGTCTTTATATTGTTTCTGTCTGAAATTACGCCATCTGTTAACAATAAAGAACTTTCTAAAGAAATTGCATTGTTTGATAACACATATTTAAATATGAAAAAGTTGATTTATTTCAGTAATTCCATTCATAAAAGTGAAACTTGCGTATTATATTCATTCATTACACACAGAGTTCTATTGACTATTTCTTTTAATGTTGATGATTATAACTGACAACTAATGAAAACCCCAAATTCAGTATCTCAGAAAATTAGAATATTGTGAAAATGTTCAACATAGAAGACACCTGGTGCCACACTCTAGTTTTATTGTTTTTTTGTTTTTTTTTTGTCTTTTTGAACACATCCTGAATGACTGAATCATAAAGACCCTTATTTGGAAAAAATAAAAATAAAAGTCATAATAAAACAAACAAATAAATAAAATAAGTAGATGCTCAGCTTAGTAGGGAACATTTTCAAAAGTACAAATAAAACATCAGACTGTTTTTAGTTTAGTGACTAAAAATTATGTTGAAACTGTATCAAATGAGGAACCATATTGTTACAGCTCAGACATGATGTGGACACAAGAGGTGTCCTGAATGACACAGAAGAAGACTGAAACAAAACAAGCTGAGTCAGAGATGATTCATTACATCACTTTTTGTCTCTGCTTCATGCTTTTCCTGCAACAACAACAAATCCTTACATGCAAACTTTAATAAACTTGAGGAAATCACTCTGGTATAAACAAAACAGACAAAAAAAAGCTTTTTATGGTTGTTTATATGGATCTAAGAAACAAGTTTAATTTTATTAACATCAGAGTCTACAAAAAGAGCATTTATCAAACACAATCCTTTTTCTTTAGATATGTTGTTGAGGAGCAGCAGGGTGGCCCAGTTGGTAGAACTGTTACTTCTCAGCGAGAAGGTCGTCGGTTCAAATCCCAGCCCAGGACCTTTATGGGTGGAGTTTGCATGTTCTCTCCGTGCATGCGTGGGTTTTCTCTGGGTACTCCGGTTTCTTGCCACGGACCATAAACATGCATGTTAGGATGATTGGTAACTCTAAATTGTCCCTAGGTGTGAGTGAGAGAGTGAATGGTTGTTTGTCTCGTTTGTCTCGATGTGTCCCTGTGATGGACTGGAGACCTGTCCAGGATGTCCCCCGCCTCTTGCACAGTGACTGCTGGACATGGGCACCGCACCAGTGACCTCTGCGACCCGAAAAGGAGGAGGCGGGTAAAGATAATGGGTGGATGGTTAAAAAGCTAAACATGGAGGTTAAGTTAGTATCAAGTGAACTGAAGCAGGAGTTAAAATCCACAAATCAGCATTTTTATTATGATCTAAATCACACCAAACTCAAGGTTTGCGGGCCAAAGATTCAATTCAGTTTGTAAAATATATGGTCAAGCTGAAAAAGAAGTTTTCTTGGGGCACTGTACAAAAACATTCACATACATTATAAAAGCCAGTTATTAAAAGTTCTCTATCTAAGGAAGCCAGCAGACTGTGTTGAATCTTCACTTCATCACAGTCTCCCATCCTGAGCAAGCACACAGGCAACAGTGGAAGTGTTGTGGTCATCACGTCGTGTTCAAGACAGCTGAGACCTCGCCCTCGGTATAAAAAAATTATTTGACAAACAGGAGTTACAGATATTCAGAGACAAACATTAACATTTGTAAAATATATGCATATATTTGGAGCATTAAAGAACGAACCGTCTCGGTCTGTGCTTCCCCGGAAATGCTCGCTGGGCGTGTGTTATTTTTGGCTTTTATCAAAGTTTGAGAAGGCTAGCTTTTCTGATTGGTTTAGACCTTAGGTTGCCATGGTTACTGGTCTAGCCCGCCCCCTCAATGCCCCCTCTTACTGCATTCCAGAGATAAGTTTTATGATACCCTGGTCTCTCTAAAATCAGGTTCTTTGTTCATATTAATGTGTGTCTGCTTTATTGGTAATTAGTGTGTCACGATTGATTAGACTGTTAACCCTCTGTTGTGGAGCATCTAGAGAGAACCTGAGGGATTTTACTTAGTCAAACTATATTAAGTCTATCTAAAAAAGTTAAATCTGGTTCTCTGGACATTCAAAAAAAACCAAAACAAAGCAAAACAACAAAAAATGTAGAAACGTTTCGTCTCTCGTCCGAGAGACTTCTTCAGTCTGA
>NC_056510.1:24114296-24119436 GCF_014905685.2 Nematolebias whitei
ATACAGCTTTATTCTTATGGGTGTCAGGGGAAAGAGAGAGAGGTGGGGTGGTACGGATAAGCTCGAGTATTTTCTGAGAAGATAGTTATTTACATATATAAGTACAAGTTATATTAAATATACTGTAGGTACAAGTACATTGCTGTCATTGTTTACTGTAATTGTTGTCTGTACTTTATATGTTCTGTCTGGAACAGGTTTTTCTTGTAAATGGGTTCTCGTGGCTCAGTGAGGCTAGCCTGTATGAATAAAGGTTGAATTAATAGTTCTTCGGGCGGCTTAATTGGTAGAGCTGTTGCCTTTCTAAAGGCAACCAGAAAGGTCGCCGGTTCAAATCCTGGTCCAGGATCTTTCTGGGTGGAGTTTGCATTTTCTCTCCGTGTATGCGTGGGTTTTCTCCGGGTACTCCGGTTTCCTCAAACAGACCAAAAACATGTATGTCAGTCTGATAGGTAACTTTAAATTGTCCCTAGGTGTGAGTGAGAGAGTGAATGGTTGTTTGTCTCGTGTGTCTCTGTGATGGACTGGAGACCTGTCCAGGGTGACCCCCACCTCTCGCGCAGTGATAGCTGGACATGGCACCAGTGACCCCTGCGACCCGAAAAATTACAATTGTTTATTATCTGGGTGTCCAAATATTTCTTTAAAAAGTCTTCAGTTAATCCAAAATGCTGTGCCAGAGTCTTAACTGGAGTTAGTAGGAAAGATCATATCTCTCTAGTTTTAGCTTCTCTCCATTGGCTCCCTGTCAATTTCAGAATTGAATTCAAAATCTTACTTCGTACATCCATCCATTTTCTTTACCCGCTTATTCCATTTTGGGTCACGGGGGTCGCTGGTGCCCATGTCCAGCAATCACTGTGCGAGGGGCGGGGGACACCCTGGACGGGTCTCCAGTCCATCACAGGGACACATAGAGACAAACGAGACAAACAACCATTCACTCTCTCACTCACACCTAGGGACAATTTAGAGTTATCAATCAGCCTAACATGCATGTTTTTGGTCTGTAGGAGGAAACCGGAGCACCCGGAGAAAACCCAC
The DNA here is from genome assembly GCF_014905685.2 of Nematolebias whitei. Lineage (NCBI taxonomy): Eukaryota > Metazoa > Chordata > Actinopteri > Cyprinodontiformes > Rivulidae > Nematolebias > Nematolebias whitei. The sequence continues at coordinate 24,115,341 of NC_056510.1, forward strand.
GCATGCACGGAGAGAACATGCAAACTCCACCCAGAAGGCCCCTGGACCGGGGTTTGAACCAAGGACCTGCTCGCTGAGAGGCAGCAGCTCTACCAGTTGTGCCACCGTGCTGCTCAAAATCTTACTTCTAACCTACAAAGCTCTCAACAACCTAGCTCCATCTTATATTCGAGATCTTATTGTTCCATATTTTTCTAACAGAGCACTTGGTTCTCAGACTGCAGGTTTCCTTGTGGTTCCTAGAGTTTCCAAAGGCAGAATGGGAGAAAGTTATCAGGCTCCTCTCTTGTGGAACCAACTTCCAGTTTCTGTCCATGAGACTGACACATTGTCCAGTTTTAAGACTGGGATTAAGACTTTCCTTTTTGATAAATCCTATAATTAGGGTTGGCTTGTTATGCTGCCATAGGCTTAGACTACTAAAGGACAAAGTGACCTCATTTCTTTAAATTAATTGTTAAAATTGAATAGTTTTATTTTATATTAATTCTATCTTAACATGTGATTCTCCTCCTGCCATTGTGTATCTGTTCCTCCTTCCTGTTCCTCTCAAACCCAGCCAGTCGAAGCAGATGGCCGCTTGTCTTGAGCCTGGTTCTGCTAAAGGTTTCTTCCTCATGAGGGAGTTTTTCCTTTCCACTGTCGCCTTCATGCTTGCTCAAGATGAGAGTTCAGTGATGGAGTTAAATTCAAAGCCGTCTGCTCCTCAGATAAATATTATTAACTTTTTATTTTTATACATGAATGTTTCTGTTCAGTGCCCTGAGATGACTTCTGTTGTGACTTGGTGCTATAGAATTAAACTGAACTGATTTGAATTAAAAGGAAGAAGCAGGTAAAGATAATGGATGGATGGATAGATCTTCATTGCACCTTTCAGTTGTTCTGACATCTGGTTGATTTATCTTGGTGTTGCCTTGGTCTTAGCTTCTGGTCACATTCTCTAGAGGAGAAAGTGATCTTTCCAGGTTATGGCCTTCAAGCCAAGCACTTCACCAATCATTGTTGCCATGGTGTGTACCAGCTGACTGGTCTCTGTGATGATGCCAATAGTTTGCAGCAATGCATTCATCCATTGTGGCAGACTTTCAGAAGACAAGGGGTGCAGGTCATAGGTGTCCCACTTGGTCATCTTCATTTTTAGGTTGTATTAAATTTATCAGGCGGGATGATGATATACTGTATCTCCTTGACCTGTTGTCTTCACTCTCTCTTGTTTGACTTAAACCTTTCTACATCATCTATCTCCAGATGTGACTAGTAATTGTAAATGTTGGTGCACTGGGTTAAAAGTTGTCTCTCAGTCAAACTGGATGTGAGGTTTTGAAACTTCTTTAGTTCCCACATCCTCTTTAGCCTCGTTCACTTGGTTTGTTTGTTTAGTAGCGTTCCAATAGTGTCAACACAAAGACCACAAATACACAAACAACTATGCACACACACATGCACGCACTCACGCATGCACGCTCTCATGCACACACGGTTTCAGTAAACATTCACTTCAAGTCCTAGATGGTAACAAAAGAAAAAAATAATCTTCAAAAATAAAAACCATACTAAACGTTTGACTAAACAAAGAATAAAAATAACAAAGCATCAACAAATCAGTAATTAGAGCATCACATTTATTTTATAAAAATTACATTTAAAATGTAAGATATATATGTTCTGTCTGGTTTCTTTTTGTGTGGACGGTTACAAAACAAAGTTTATAATGTTTTTAAAGGCTTCTTGCTTTGAGTAAAATAAAAAATCAAATCTAATTTACTTATATAGCACATTTAAGAACAAATGTGCTGTGCTGCACTTTTCTTAGACCTGTCTAAAGCTTTTGACACTGTGGATCATAACATCTTGTGTCATAAACTCTCAGAAATCGGTTTCTCAGAACACACTATTGGTTGGTTCTCTAACTATCTTTCAGACCGGAGGCAATGTGTTCAACATAATGGTACTTCCTCCAGTTATTTAACAGTTAACAATGGTGTACCACAAGGCTCAGTCTTAGGACCCACCCTCTTTACAATCTACATACATAATGTAGGTAAAAACATCCCTAATGCATCCATACATTTCTATGCTGACGACACAGTTGTTTATTGTCGAGCTAAAACTGTTGCTAAGGCTTTCCAGCTTTTGAAATCTGCATTCAACATCATCCAGACTGATTTGTTTCACCTCAAACTTGTCCTAAATGCTGACAAAACCAAAGGGATGCTTTTTTCAAATAGGAAGTTGGTCCCAGCAGTTCTTCCTCCGATTTTATCCTCAAATGGTGTCCCCATTGAGTTTGTTGATTCCTATAAATATTTGGGTATCTTGGTCGACTCACATCTCTCTTTTAAGCTCCATGTGGAAAACTTGGTAAAGAAACTGAAAGTTAAACTGGGTTTCTTTTTCAGAAACAGATCCTGTCTAACCCTGAATGCTAGAAAACGCCTTGTATCTGTGACTTTCCTTCCCTCAATTGATTTTGGTGATATTATTTACATGAACGCTCATACAAGAACCTTGCAGATGTTGGATGCTGTCTATCATGGTGCACTAAGATTCATAACTGGCTGTGATTATCGTACCCACCACTGCACCCTGTATTCACTGGTTAACTGGACATCATTAACTTCACGCAGACTCTCTCACTGGTACATTTTCATCTTTAAATCACTTCTTGGTCTGCTGCCTTCATACATCTCCTCCTACATGTCTCTGCGTGAGTGCAGCTACGGAGTGCGCTCTCAGGACATTATTACATGCAGTGTTCCCTCAATGAGGACTGAACTAGGCAAAAGGGCCTTCTCCTATTCCGCTCCTGTTTCCTGGAATATCTTACAAAAAGATCTGAAGCTCTCGACCTTGACCTCCCTAAGTGTCTTTAAGAATCTGTTGGACACCTGGCAGGGACCAATGCAGACATATTCCTGTTTTTAGTTTTCTACATTTGTCTTGGAATCTAGCTGTTTTTTGTTTTGTTACCTTTTCCTTTTAGCCATCCTATTTGTTAAAAAAAAAAAAAAAAAACTGTAGTATGCTTTTTTATAACTGTTTATTGTTGTTGCTGTTGTCCATTGTGTCATCTTTTTTTGTTGAAATCAGGTCTCTCTTGTAAATGAGTCCTTGAGGCTCAATGGGATTTACCTGTATAAATAAAGGTTGAATGAAATGTCTTTGTCCACAGTGCTGCACACAAAGCAACAAATTACAATAGCTCCAAAGAAAAAAACATTACACAACAAAATAAAACTATTAAATAGAACATAGTAAAATTCTCATACTGTATTAAAAGCCAATGAGTACAAATGCTTCTTAAGAAGAGACTTTAAACATCAAGAGCTGAAGCTTGTCTGATATGAAGAAGCAGCTGGTTCCACAGTTTAGGAGCTAAAGCAGAAAAGACACGATCACCTCTGTGGACCAGCCTGGACTGCGTGCGGGACACCAAAAGCAAACAATCAATAGATCTGAGGGATATGCAGGACACACTGGGCTGCAGGACGTCACACAGCCATACAGGAGCCTGTCCATTCAGGGCATTATAGGTCATTGATAAAATGTTTAAAAAATTCTAAAATGAACAGAGAGAAGCCAACGCCAGGGAGAAATGGTCAGGCTTCTTTGTTTGTGGTAAAAGATGAGCTGCAGCGTTTTGAACCACAGCTACAAAATGCCAACCTAACACCAACATACAGAGAGTTGCAATTATTTACTTGGAAGGAAATAAAAGTGTGAATTACCTGTTCAGCGTCTTTAAAGGATAAAACTGATGTTACTTTAGATAAAAGCCCAAATTTAAAAATATGATATTTTTTCTACAGAACTGATCTGTTCCTCAAGGTTGAAATTTGAATCAAGCATCACCCCTAAACTTATTATATGCTATTTAATAAATAGCTCTTGGCTGGCTAAACGTGAAGAAGCACTGCGGTTTGCACTGGGACTAAAAATAACGACTTCAATTTTGTCCTCATTGAAATTTAGAAAGTTTGAAGTCATCAAGCTTAAACTCAGTTAGGCATTCAAGCAGTGGTTTAAATGAAAGAGATTGACTGTCCTTCAACTGGTAGTAAATCTGAGTGAAGTCAGCAAAAGTAATAAATGA
>NC_056510.1:24119536-24127984 GCF_014905685.2 Nematolebias whitei
TTAGAAATAGGAATGCTCTCCCATTCATGTCTAATACAGGCCTCTAACTGTTCAATCGTCTTGGGCCTTCTTTGTCGCACCTTCCTCTTTATGATGCGCCAAATGTTCTCTATAGGTGAAAGATCTGGACTGCAGGCTGGCCATTTCAGTACCCGGATCCTTCTCCTACGTAGCCATGATGTTGTGATTGCTGCAGAATGTGGTCTGGCATTATCGTGTTGAAAAATGCAGGGACTTCCCTGAAAGAGATGACGTCTAGATGGGAGCATATGTTGTTCTAGAACCTGAACATAGTTCTCTGCATTAATGGTGCCTTTCCAGACATGCAAGCTGCCCATGCCACAAGCGCTCATGCAACCCCATACCATCAGTGATGCAGGATTCTGAACGGAGCGTTGATAACAACTTGGGCTATCCTTGTCCTCTCTGGTCCGGATGACATGGCGTCCCAGTGTTCCATAAAGAACTTCAAATCGTGACTCATCTGACCACAGAACAGTCTTCCATTTTGCCACACTTGATTTTAAATGACCCCTGGCCCAGTGCAAACGTCTGAGCTTGTGGAGCTTGCTTAGAAATGGCTTCCTCTTTGCACTGTAGAGTTTCAGCTGGCAACGGCGCATGGCACGGTGGATTGTGTTCACTGACAATGCTTTCTGGAAGTATTCCTGAGCCCATTCTGTTATTTCCTTGACAGTGGCATTCCTGTTTGAGGTGCAGTGACGTTTAATGACCCTGAGATCACGAGCATCCAGTAGAGTTTTACGGCCTTGACCCTTATGCACAGCGATTGTCCCAGATTCTCTGAATCTTTTGATGATGTTATGCACGGTTGATGATGATAACTTAAAAGTCTTTGCTATTTTACGCTGGGTAACACCATTCTGGTATTGCTGCACTATCTTTCTGCGCAACAATGGTGGAATTGGTGATCCTCTTACCATCTTGGCTTCTGAGAGACACTGACACTCTGAGAAGCTCTTTTTATACCCAATCATGTTGTCAGTTGACCTAATTAGTGTTAATTGGTCTTCCAGCTGTTCATTATATGCTCAATTTCCTTTTTCCAGCCACTTATTGCTACTTGTCCCAACTTTTTTGGGATTTGTTGACACTGTGAAATTTTGAGTCAACATATTTTTCATTTAAAATGTTACATTTACTCAAATTAAACTTTTGATCTGTCATCTATGTTATATTACAAATAAAATATTGACATTTGCCATCTCCACATCATCGCATTCAGTTTTTACTCACAATTTGTTTAGTGTCCCAACTTCTTTGGAATCCAGTTTGTATAATGTATATATATATATATATATATATATATATATATACAGTGGGGAGAACAAGTATTTGATACACTGTTGATTTTTCACGTTTTCCCACTTGCAAAGCTTGTAGATGACTGTAATTTTTATCATAGGTACTCTTCAACTGTGAGTGATGGAATCTAAAACAAAAATCCAGAAAAATACAATGTATGATTTTTAAATAATTAATTTCCATTTTATTGTGTGAAATAAGTATTTGATCATCTATCAACCAGTAAGAATTTTGGCTCTCACAGACATGTTAGTTCTTCTTTAAGAAGCCCTCCTGTTCTTCACCCATTACCTGTATTAACTGCACCTGTTTGGACTCGTGACCTGTATAAAAGACACCTGTCCACACACTCAATCAATCAGACTCCAGCATCTCCACAATGCCCAAGACCAGAGAGCTGTGTAAGGACATCAGGGATAAAATTGTAGACCTGCACAAGGCTGGGATGGGCTACAGGACAATAGGCAAGCAGCTTGGTGAGAAGGCAACAACAGTTGGTGCAATTATTAGAAAATGGAAGAAATACAAAATAACGGAAAATCTCTCTCGGTCTGGGGCGCCATGCATGATCTCACCTCGTGGAGCATCATTGATCTTGAGGAAGGTGAGGAATGAGCCCAGAACTACACGGCAGGACCTGGTCAATGACCTGAATAGAGCTGGGACCACATTCTCAAAGAAAACAATCAGTAACGCTCTACACGGTCAAGGATTAAAATCCTGCAGTGCACGCAAGGTGCCTTTCCTCAAGCCAACGCATGTCAAAGCCCGTCTGAAGTTTGCAAATGACCATCTGAATGATCCAGAGGAGGAATGGGAGAAGGTCATGTGGTCTGATGAGAGAAAAATAGAACTTTTTGGTTTAAACTCCACTCGTCATGTTTGGAGGAAGAAGAATGATGAGTACAACCCCAAGAACACCATCCCAACCGTGAAGCATGGCGGTGGAAACATCATTCTTTGGGGATGCTTTTCTGCAAAGGGGACAGGACGACTGCACCATATTGTGGGAAGGATGGATGGGGCCATGTATCGTGAGATTTTGGCCAACAACCTCCTTCCCTCAGTAAGAGCACTGAAGATGGGTCGTGGCTGGATCTTCCAGCATGATAACGACCCAAAACACACAGCCAGGGCAACTAAAGAGTGGCTCCATAAGAAACATCTTAAGGTCCTGGAGTGGCCTAGCCAGTCTCCAGAGCTGAATCCCATAGAAAATCTTTGGAGGGAGCTTAAAGTCCGTGTGGCCCAGCGACAGCCCCGAAACCTGAAGGCTCTGGAGGAGATCTGTATGGAGTGGGCCAAAATCCCTGCTGCAGTGTGTGCAAACCTGGTCAAGAACTACAGGAAACGTCTGATCTCTGTAATTGCAAACAAAGGTTTCTGTACCAAATATTAAGTTTCATTTTTCTGGTGTATCAAATACTTATTTCACACAATAAAATGGAAATTAATTATTTAAAAATCATACATTGTATTTTTCTGGATTTTTGTTTTAGATTCCATCACTCACAGTTGAAGAGTACCTATGATAAAAATTAGTCATCTACAAGCTTTGCAAGTGGGAAAACCTGAAAAATCAACAGTGTATCAAATAATTGTTCTCCCCACTGTATGTATGTATATATATATATATATATATATATATATATATATATATATATATATGCAACATAAGCGGATTCTGCATTAAACTTCACACTCAGATCCAAATGATCTTGTAAGTTAATGTTTCAACACCATGTTATAAAACATGTTGAAACATTTTCAAGATTTAGCTCATTTTATTTCTCATACGCAAGTTTCTTTTAATACATTATTTTCTCTGAAATATACTTATCCCAAAATGCAAAGCAACAACAGGTTTTTGTTTTCCTTTACATAAAACTAAAGCTCAAATTAGATAATTAACATGCACTCTGCCTTTTCACAAAGCTTGGATAAAACATCCTGCTTTTATTTGGAATGATCCTAAAAGCTTTCCATACTTTTACTTTGAAAGTTTAAACCAGCCATAATCTGGAGCTGAACCAGACTTTGGCTGATTTGCTCCAGAACTTGAAGTATTTTTGGCTGCAAGCATCAGGTTGTTGACGTTTTTGGAAACATAATCCTTTGAGCCGACTATGATCATCTGACATGACTGTCTCATTAACTACAAATTTTACAAGAAGCTTTTGGCAAAACAGCAATAAGATGTCATTGGTCTTTAAGTGAGAAATGGCTCATTTTAAATCCTTTAAGTGCCACATTTGGTTATAGTTCATCGAGAAGTCTTTCCTCTTCATATTACAACCATTAGTTTAATTTCATTTTTGTTGGCTCACTTGTTGAATCAGTCTTATTTTCTACAACAGAACGTGTTGAGCTCTTTCACTTTAAACGCTACACAATCGTCTTGGCTCCTATCACCGTATTTTTTGGATTATAAGGCACAATATCAATGAGGTCATTCGAGGTCAGTAAGCACAACCAGAATTAATACATAAGGCGCACCGAACTGTAAGGCTCACTGTTGATTTTTGAGACTATTAAAGGATTTTAAGTGTGCCTTATAGTCCGAAAAATACAGTAGACTTGTAACGTTTGATTTACTTCCTAAAAACACAAATATGAGCTCTTATGCGGACAGCTGCACGTGAGCCTTGATTTTGTGTCTAGTAAATCCATCAGGACACACAAAAAGTTTGCAGAAACACTTCAAGTCCATCTATCTGATGAAAGTAAAATGTATGAGGATAGACTTGTAATTTTTTTTAAATGAACACAAATTTCAAACATTTATATAAAAAAAAACCTGATGTAACTTGCTATAAAAAGAGCATAATTTCCTTTTTAAAATGCCCATCATATAGATTATTATTATTATTTTTTTACAAAATGTTTTCCTGATTGTAATTAAATACCTTACACCCAGTCAGTTAAACCAATGTTTATTTGTTTAAAAATTACAATTGATAAAAAAAAAAAGTAATTACTTTAAGCTGTTCAATGTTAAGAGATTTAACATGCAGGACATAAATTCAAACTTTCCAAAAATGAAAAACTCTTGAAGTGCTTATGTTTCGTCATCTTCATATTTTAAGTTCTAAAACAAGATATCACAAATATAAAATATGGATTTTTTTTATTTTATTTCTTTTTACTTTGTATTATAGGACACAAAACACAGGAATAAAAAGTAAATCAACAACACAAACTGTAATTTTCTGTGTGTAGAACATCAGCACAAATATACTGTCAAACGGATCCAGCCACGATGGTTGACGCTCTGCTACCAGTACTAATCCTTACTGACACTGGTCTTTGGCGAGTCGCTGCTGGTTTTGGGACGTTTGGATTCTGGAGGCTGGCCCAGCGGATCAGTGGGAGGAGAGGATCGTTCTGATGAAACACAAAGGAAGGAGGGACCAGTGACAGAACGTTACACTTCATGGCCCGATCCTGTGCAGTCTGCACAAGAGACATAAGAATGACCTGAAAACCGGTGTGTTGTTTTTGTCGTGAGATAAAAAAAAGCCAGAATCTGAAGTGTGATGTGGAAGATCCCATTATCATGATAACAACAAATATGAACTATAGTTTGAACACGTGGTGTAAAAGGTGTGGCTAATGTAGAAGAGAACTAATGCAGAAAGTTCATTTTAATAAGTCTGAAGTTTGTTTGACGCACCAACATAAACTGCAAAAAAACCATCTGCAAACTATGATCTGTTACACGAACATGACTTGAAAACACAGTTTGTTGTAATCTGTCGATGTTCGCAGGGTTTTCCTTCACTTGTCCGCACTTCAACAATTGTTTTACGTCCAATTGGAACTTTGCAGACTTAATCACATTTTCTATTTTTAAAAAATCCTTCATGTTGGTAAAAAGAGAACCAGACAATGATGCTTTTACTAACCGCGTTTGGTCGTGTCTGTGGAGGAAGGATTTTTGAAAAGTGAGCCGACAGCTGGAGGTCGAGGTGCAACAGGAGTCAGAGAAACTCTCCTGTAAACAAACAGAAAGCACCAGTAAACTACAAATCACAAACATGTCAGAGAAATAAAGCTGCCTTTTCAGCCGAGAACAAAGTTGACATCGTTTCTCATTTTGTGGAAACATGCGACAGAAAAGCACGTGCAGTCATTGTCTATGAGCAGTCTGTGACACTGATCCTTATTCTGTAGTCAGTGGGGGGTCCAACGAATCCCCTCACACCAGACGGGGCTTTGTTCCCTCTGCTGGGACTGAGCACATAGAATCCAACAAAAACATCACTACAAGGGCAGAGCTATTTTATTTAATATATCTTTAATAAGAAAAGGCACATATTTTACAAATTATAGTTGTTTTGTTTTTTTTTGTAAACAGCATCTTCAAAGATTATCAGCTTAGCTACTTTACCCACAGAGGAGAGGGCAGTAAATGTCCTGCCTGTTACCGCAGGCTTAATACATTTGAATAGTTCAAGTATTTCCATAAATTATCATACGTGGTGCTGTACAAGGAGCAGGTGCACCGCCCACACCAGCCGCTCTGAATTAAAAAAAAAATGTAAAAAAAACAAACAAACTGTAAAGTATTTTGTTCTGTAGAAATCATAAATTTGGGTTATTTTTAGATTTAAAAAATGATTAAAAATCTATTTAAAGTGCCTTTTTTAAAAATAACGATTTATTTTTGCTGAGTTTTCCAATCATTAGCAGGATTTGACTCAAACTGTTTGATAGGTAATTTATTCTGGAATTTTTAATTTCTCTCCACCAAAACTCAGTGAGTGTTGAATATCATTCAGAGTGCAGGTTTTGTAATCGTGCCCCTCAGGGGTCAGAAAAATCTTTGACATTTCCTTTTCAGCTTCTGCACCGTGCAAACTTATTACGTTGTAACTTCTGTAAACACCTCGTGTTGCTGCATTTGGTAGGAGGAGCAGAGGAAAAAAAATCTTACTTTACAAATTTGCCTAATTTTTGACACATTTAACAATTTACTAAATTGGATGCGAGAAATCAATAAAAAAAAAATCTGCTGTTGATTTAAGGTTCGAGTGTAAACCTAATAGGTTTGTGTGCTCCAAATATTTTATGCAATTATCTACTGCCTGTAATTGGGTAAGGATTCTGTTTATTCTCCTAAGAACAAATATTCCATCGATATAGTAAATTCTTAGAATTAATTTTTCCTAAACATTTTAAACGACTCGAACATTTTGAACAATAAAAACAGAGCCCTTCTGATGTCACACATGTAGTGCTGTCATACCCCTTAAATTTAAAGTTAGGAGCATCACTCCATCTAATCTTGCATTTTTGCCCCACGCTGCGTCCTAAATGATCGACTACTTCCTGGTTGTCAGACTCCAGCTTGATTTTCCAGTTTTGTAGCGGCTCAGACTGTACAGATTTACTCCATCACGCCTGAAAGAACCTACAGGATAAGCACGTCAACATTAAAATCGTTTTATTTTGGGCAGCTCCTGCTTTATTTACCTCGGGGTGGGTCCTTTTGGGGTGGTTGAAGCCTTGGGGGTAGTGGGCCCAGGAGAAGTGGCACTGTTAGGGACTTTTGGTGTGGAAGGAGTAAGCGGTGTAACACGTGGCTGGTTTGTGGAGGAGTTGGTGGGGGTGAGGGGAGTCAGCCGTGGCTGAGGAGTAGAAGGTGCACTTCCAGGAGCGATGGCTTGAGATGTTGAAAGTGTTTTAGGGCTAGCAGGCTTTCCCCAGCCCTCCAGGGTGTTGAGGGTAATCCTCCGGGGCTGGGGCTTGGATTTGTTTTTAGGGGTGCTCTTATTCTCCTCTGTTGGGGTGGAACAGGGGGCTTCTTTACCACAGCTGGGTTGAGATGTGGGATTCGGGGTTAAGCTTGGTGGCTGGGACACGGGAGAGGGATTCTTAGTCGCTGATGACTTCTTTCCTTTTTTCTCAGCACTACTGTTTGGGACAAAGACCTCCAAGGCAGGGGCCTCCTTTAATGGCGTTCCCAGCTCTCCCGGAGAGAAGGACAGGAAGGAGCAGTAACCGTCTGTGGAGGAGACAGCCAGGAAGGAACCGTCACCAGACCTAAACAGGACATTGCACAGAAACATTGAGAATTACACATTATTGAGACAGTAAGAGGAAAAAATAAAATGCATTTGTCTTCATGTTTACATTCCCAGATGCAGTGCGTCACAGCCTGGATGTTTTATGCTTTTATTGTTGTCCTAAATCTAACATGGCCATCATCATCACCCAGCGTTCTTTACAAAAAATAAAAAACCTCCAGTGTCAATTCAATTCAAAAAAACTTTATTAATTCCAAAGGGAAATTATTTGTTGTTGTAACTCGTTATCCTCATTTCATTAAAAGATGCTATAGATGCTGATGGCTGTAGGCAGGAAGGATCACTTGTAAAGGTCCATCCCACAATGGATCCTAAGAAACTGGCTGCAGATGCCGTCAGATTCGTCCACCCAGACTCTGCTGGCCTCTCGGTTCCCCCGGGCTGTAGGACAGCCCGAATGCCGAGCAGAACTCCTCCCAGAGCAACGGTCACTACTCCCAGCAGCCTGCTGAGCTCCTTGTCGCTGCGGACATCCAACTGTAGGTGCGGAGGGACGATCCTGTCCTTTCGCTGTCATGAGCCGTGTTTCCTGCTAGTTCCAGGATCTCAGTGGTCAGGCACTCGAGCACAGCTGGCAGGTAGATGAGAGTGCGTCCACAGAGCATCCTTTTCAACTCATTTGAGATTTGGGGCTGTAGTTGAGATATTATTTGAGCTTTTGAGATGTTAATCAGCTGCTGTTGTTGTAGAAAACTGCCTTGTTGCCATGGTTACACATCATCACAACTGTCCAAAACTAAAAAAGTTTCAGTAAAAATCGTTCCAGCTGCACAGCATCAGATACCAAAGGAAACAATCATCCAAAAAATGTGATTTACATCCAGAAAAAGAGGAATTAAAGTTTCCAAAAGCAAAATCTCAGAATGAAAGTAACAGAGCTGCTCCAACATGCAGCCACCTTGAGCGGCGCAATTCTAGAACTTTATATATATATATATATATATATATATATAAACACTGTATATTAGAGATTAACTCAATAAAAGGTTGAGTTTTATATATATATATATATATATATATATATATATATATA
>NC_056510.1:24128084-24129317 GCF_014905685.2 Nematolebias whitei
TAAAGTGATTGTCTTAATTCAACTCAAAGACAGTGCTTAATCTGAGCCAGATCGAACGCTCTTATTTTGACAGTGTGCGTTCCAGCAAGTGTGGCTTACTAATAATACAGTTATGAACAAATATGACTGCACTGAATGAATAAAACTTATATTGCGACCCGACCCCAGATAAGTGGAAGAAAATGAATGGATGGATGGATCTTCTTCTTTGTAAACTGAAAATAATTACATAAACACTCATTTTAAACACAGCAGCCACAAGCTTCTTGATATTACATACGATCATCTGTTCAAGTGAATCACTTCTGCTGCTTCTAGCCTTAAAAAAAATCCGCCCCTAAAAGTCCAAAGTCATTGCGCATTTTTATTAAAAAAAAACAAAATATAATCAAACAGTACAACAATATTGCAATCAGTTTTATAGTTTAAGTGGGTCATTCATTAATAACATTTTGATTATTTATTCAAAATATGCGAAAAATATTTGATGGGTAATCATGTACACGATGAAAAACAAAAGCACCATTTTGTCAAATTAACAGCGATCAAAATGTTGAAAAGACAATCCAATTTACTTTTCATTTTTTACACAAAAGGCTTCTCATTGTCCAAATAAACAACTGAGAATTGAAGCACATGAAGACAGTGGACGTAAATGTTTAACATCTCATTAAAATATACCAAAATGCAGGAAATGGCATCTACTTCATTCAAAATTTTCTCAGGGACGACCCCCTCAGATCCCCCATTCCCTGCTATTTGCGTTCTGGCATCGATCGGTTTACAAATTAAGCCCTGATCAAGAGATTATTGAAATGTACAAAGGATGTCAAAAGTCTTAAAGATCCCATGAGTTCTGTTAAATTCACCATCAAGAAATGGAAGAAATATATCAGCCAAGAGCAGGCCGCCCTCACAAACTGAGTGACCATGCAAGAAGGAGAATCGTGACACTTGTGACCACTCTGAAGACCCAACATAAGATGGGAGACAACATGTGCATACAACAACTGTTGCCCAAGTTCTTCACCAGTATAAGCTCAAGGAGAAGGTGGCAAAGAGAATGCCACAATTGAAGATAATCATAAAATCTGACTAAAGCTTGTCTAGATTGTTAATCTAGTGTTAGTCTTGTGTTTAAAACGCAACCATTGAACAAAACTTGAAACTGGAATGACGTCTTTGGACAGAACAACACCCTAACCCTAACCCACACATACTAGCACAAACAGC
>NC_056510.1:24129417-24132203 GCF_014905685.2 Nematolebias whitei
GGTGTTGTTCTGTGTATGGCCTGAACTTGTATTCACTGAACTCTTTAATAAAATATGCTAGAGTCAAAAGTGAGACCATTTTTCTGACAGCTGGAGCTTGGATGTTAACTCCAAAAGACTCATCCCTCTTCTACAGAACACAACCAAATTAGAAATATCTTTAAGTGGTTTGTATTGTGCACGGCCCAGAACAGAACTGTAGCGGGTGAATATAACCACATCAATGTTGCCTGTTTCCAATTATCAGTGACATCTACAGTATATGGCATCTGCACTGTGCACACAAGTGTACAAACAGACAAATTATAAAGTCCTGCCCAGGTCTGTTCACTCTTCTGTTGTCTAATAAGCAACTCAGGAGGTGCAGTCTCTTGAGTTTGAAGCAATTCATATGTTCATTTTTTTATCTGTTGACTCTAATAAACAAAAGCCAATGGAGGATTTTGAGGTTTACCATGTCAGATCGCTGAGTGTGTGGTAGTGGATGTTGGACACAAGGCCAAATGGAAGGCTCTGCTGCGTATCATACAAGAAGATGGAGTCCTCAGAGGCCACTGCAATCACCATGCGGTACGGCAACTGGAACAAATTGGGAAGAGCCTGGGTCGAACCATCTGTTAGGCAGAAGCGGAGGGAGAGGCACACATGAGAAAACAAAAACTAGAGACATTTCATTTCCTGTGAAAATGCAGTGTGAATGCTTACTGCTGACCAACTGGCTGAAAAACAGATTAGCTTAAAACATGCTGAAATGTAGCTGAAAATGTAGAACAAGCCTAAGTAAGCAGAAAAAAGCAGAAAGAACACATATTTGCTAAATTAGATTAAATAAGCAGAAATTATCACAAAAATTAGGAAAATTACCGGTAGCTAAAAAAAGCTAAAATGAGAAAAAAGAAGCTTAAACTACCAGGAAGAAGTGGAAGGAACTGAAATGAGAGAAAAAAAAAAAGTGAATGTTGAATAAGTTAAATTCATCACAAAAGAGTTTAAAAGTAGCTGAAATAGAAGAAAAAGCTGAAAGGAGCTGAAATTAGCAGAAATTACCAAAAACAATTTTTATTTATCTGAAAACAGCTGAAATTAGCTGAAAATGTTAAAATGCAACAAAAAAACAAAAAAAACAAGGTACCGGTAACTGAAACGGTAGAACAAGCTTAAATAAGCAGAAGAAAGCAGAAAGAACACGTGTTTACCCAATTAGACTGAAAGAAGCAGAAATTAGCACTAAAAAGTGGAAATTATCTGAAAAAAGCTGAAATGAGCAAAACTAAAAGAAGCTTAAATTACCAAAAAGAAGTGGAGAGAGCACATTTTTGCTGAATTAGGTTGAAAAAAGTTTAAATGTGTGAAAAATGTGGAATTAACAAAAAAAAATAATAATACAATTAGCATTAAAATAGCTAAATAGTAGCTGACATAGCAGAAAAGGCTGAAAGAAGCATAACAAGCTAAAATCAGCAGAAATAAGTTCGAAGAAGCCCAAAAATGTTGTTGTAACCAGAACAATTCTAAAAGGTGCACAAAACAGCAGAAAAAACAGCAGAAATTAGCTGGAAAAAAGCTTAAATTTGCACAAGCTGAACCAGAACAAAATGTGAAAGGAGCAGTAAAAGGTTGTAAACACATCTAAAGAGTTGAAGGAGGTAAAATGAGCTCAGTTCATTTTCAATGAGGAAAAAAAAAAAGTGTCAGAAAAGGCCAAATATTTCAAAAAGGTACAGTTGCACCAATACCAAAAGTCAGAGCAGGATTGTCCTGAATGAGCTGAACGTTTTGATTCATTTGTTGAAATAGCACAAAAATTGTGGAACAAGAAAGATGCTGGAAAATGTATGGAAGAAAAACCGATCATAATAGTGTGAATGCTTCATCAGCATGTACACAATAAATAAAAACGCAGACGGCCTCCATAAGCACCGATGTTTGTTCTTACCTTCAGCCTTTTTAGTCCTGAGTTCAAAGTAGACGGGGCAGCAGCGCACAGCCAGAGTGGCTTTAGATGGACATGGCAAGTGGGCGATGGGTCTAATAAAAAGGAGATATATTTATTTGTTTACTTTAATTACAGGGATTTGTAAGAACTTTAGCTACATAAATACCACAAACTCTACCTCTTTAGACTTTTCCTGGAAAAGATGTAAGTGGTATTTATGACGTTTTCTCCAACCTCCACACATCCAGCTATGGTTCCAAGAGGCGACAAGAGAATAAGAGAGCTGGCTTTATTTTAACTATTTCACCAGGATACGAGCTAATTTTGGTGCATGCAGTGAGCGTACCCGGGGCAAGCAGGAACGACCCATCGGGTGTGAACGAAAGACGACGAAAGAACGACCTCATACTGTCGTCGTGGAACATCCTGTACTGCTTGGCCTGCAGCATCAAACACAACGAAGTCAAACTGACACTGAAACACATTTCAGGAGCTTAAGAGCGACTGTAAAGGTTCTTACACCTCCATCAGTCAAATTTAAAGTGTTTAAAGTGAAATTTTTTCTGCACCTTGCAGCCAATGTCACCTTATAGCCAAACTAAAATGTACTTTTTATATAAAATTAGTTGGTTTTCTTTAAATAAACAGCCTTTCTGTAATTTTTATCTCTAGAAAGGACAGAAATGTAAAATAAGCACAACAAAGTTTCAGTATGTAACGCTCAGTAATGGTTTGGTGCATATTGTAATAAAGAGGCCAAGAGATACAGCATCAGAATGTCAGGTTACAAAATAAACTCCATAACTGAAAAAAAGTGTCAAAATATAAAACCTTGACCTTAAACAAGACA
>NC_056510.1:24132303-24157433 GCF_014905685.2 Nematolebias whitei
AAAGAAACCGTCCATCATTAAACAGGGGTGGAGGCCTACGTGTTCAACTGTCCCCCTCTTACAATGCTGTGATTGCTAGTATCACTCAGCCCTCTGTGAATAGTAAACAGCCATCAATGTGCTAATGATCCATTGTTAGGCTGATGGTCCTTCTTGAGCATGTGATCAGCTGGTTTTGGTTGTCAGCAGCAAAACTGGTTGATCCACTCTGAGAAGGTGCTATTTAAGAGACTGAGCTGAATACAGCACCTCAGACTGAAGAAGTCTCTCGGACGAGAGACGAAACGTTTCTACATTTTTTGTTGTTTTGCTTTGTTTTGTTTTTTTTGAATGTCCAGAGGACCAGATTTAACTTTTTTTTAGATTTTTCTACCTGGATTATTGAGCATGCATCAGGATAAGCTGAGAACTTGTTTACTGATTTTTTTTTTTTAATTAAAAGCTTTGTGTGAAAAATGCTAAAGAGCTCAAAACATTCTGAGCATCTGCCAGTTTGAAAACCAAAAAACAAGAACGAGAGACAGCCCATGTCACAAGAGGCCTCCCGCCCATTTTTCTTAAAGAGACTCGCTGCTCGCTCCCTGTCATGAATCCTTCAGTTTAAACAGTCTTATATTGACATCTAGTGGTCAAAAAAGGTATTACACAGAAGTTAACCTACTTCTTAAATTTGACAATTACTAATGTCAACTTTCAAACAATATTATCGTTTATCGGAATAATTTCTGAGATAATTAATTGCCCAGCAAAATTTGTTATTGTGACAGGCCTAGTTAGTACCAGAATTGGTTACCAGGAATGGAGGAGGCCAAGAAACTATTTGTAAAGAATGAAAGTTCAGACAAAAGTCAGAGGTTTGCCAAGTTAAAATCAGTAATAAGAAAGTTTATGATTTAACATCTAAATTCTGTAGGTTTTGATACGAATCAGTTTCCTCTACCATTATACAAGCAGGGTGCCCCACCCAGTGTACAGAACCGAGCACCCTGCATACCAAAATGCCCACCCCCCACCCCCAATCAACAACTGCCGGCACTGACGTAGCACTAAGATAGTGATGCGCAATACAGACGCGCTAACTACAAAGCTACAGACGTAGCACTTTGTTTCCCTCATGCTGATCCATCTCCCTCACCCCCACTCGAAAACTGTCGGTACAAATAACGCACAACACAGATGTGTCTCAGTCTCTTCCCCCACCCCTTCCGTCGACAGCAATCACGGAAAAGATTAGCACCCTGCCAATTCAAGTAAGTTAGGGGAAGCACTGCAAATAGTTTATTATTGTTTTGACGACTACTTAAAGAGATCAGTAGAGAGTTCACATAACAAAATAAGATTATTTAATGATGATTCTGAAATACTGAATTTCAAGGTCATTAAACTTGCACACATTTTAAAAATGCTGTGTTTCTGTCCGTCAAGTTAATTTATAATAATTTTCTAAAGCATTTTTTAATTTAAAATCATGACGGGTGGTTCAGAACTTTAGCATAGTTCTGTAATTATTTTTAATCTTTTAACCAGTTTGCACACAATTTGAAATTAAAGAAACATAAACAATATACATCAAATTCATTTAATTCAAAGACTTCAAGAAATGACTTCTTCTGAGCCCATAATTTAAAAAATTAGAATATTTTATTTATTTGAATTACGAACAGTTACAATTAAGTTTTACAACTTTATGAAGATATTTGTTTGTCTCTTTTGTTCAGCTTTGGATACAGTGACAAGAAAGCAGTAAATGGACTGGAGCCCATTGGAATCTACGGCAATGGTTTCAAATCAGGCTCCATGCGTCTTGGGAAAGATGCCATCGTCTTTTCCAAGTCAAGGAACATGTTGTGTGTTGGGATGCTTTCTCAGACCTACCTGGAAAAGATTGGAGCCAATCAAATAATTGT
This sequence comes from Nematolebias whitei, assembly GCF_014905685.2. Classification (NCBI taxonomy): domain Eukaryota; kingdom Metazoa; phylum Chordata; class Actinopteri; order Cyprinodontiformes; family Rivulidae; genus Nematolebias; species Nematolebias whitei. Next base: position 24,134,211 of record NC_056510.1, read on the forward strand.
ACCTATTGTCTGCTTCGAAGTGCGGAATTCAGACAAATATATCCTTTTTTTTAAATGCAATAAATACATTTTATTCAAGTGTTTAACTTGGCTCATTTGGGAAGGAAAATGAGCATAAAGGTGAAATTTGACAATGCATTGAATGTGGTTTTTCTTGTTTTGGTCTTTCTCTGGTGTGACCACAAAATGTGTCTGTCTGGAATCTCCACTGAGACGTACCAGCTCTCACACTGTGCCCCGGCCATGACATCGTGCGAGATAAGATTTTTTTTACCTCCCCTCCCCCTTGTGTTTTCGTTTTTTCCTTACTTTTGTTGTCTGTCTAAAACCGATCTCACTTGTAAATTCATTCAATCTTTATTTATACAGGTTAATCTCATTGACCCTCAGGGACTCATTTACAAGAGAGGCCTGATTCTAACAAAGAGTGATGACAACAGTAGACCATCATAAAAGGAAGCATATAGCTTGAGAAGGACAAGTGAAAGTAAAGAGGCTCAATGTGATTAAATAAAGATTGAATGAATGAATGAATAATGTTTTATGGCCTGGATAAGAAGTCTTACAGACATTTTGTGAGACATATTACTCCTTGAATCAGCCATATTTCCAGCTTTTCTATATTTTTATTAGTTTTCTTTAACTGCAACTTTACTTTCTGTAAGAGAGGAACACAAAGCCAGTCTGCAGGACATTCTGCGCTACTCTCTCTTCAAGACACAAGAGGAACTCTTCGCTGAGCTTGATGCCATCAGCTCATCCTCCACAGTGAAAACGGGCACAAGGATCATCATCTGGAATCTCCGCAGGTTTGTTTAAAATCCACTCATACACTTATTTGTTGTTTCAACCCAGGTGCCTCACACACCTTTTGTGTGTGTGTTGACCTTCAAAGACTGACCTGCGTTGAAGTTGAGCTTTTTTTGATTCTCGGTGACTTTCTGTTGACTGACCTGATCTTCAGCAGCCCAGCGACCATAAATTTCCCTCTTTTAGCTAAGCTATGTTGCATAATTTGGTCTTGACATGAATTATCAGATTTAAGTGTTTATTATTTAGCAGCCATATATTAAAATATAAAATGTTAACTGTATTGGCCACGGAGTGCCTGGCTGTGTAATGATGAAGTCCCTTTATTTTTGCTCTTTATTCCACTCCTCTCTGTTTGTTTTTAATGGCATTTGTTAAAATAATGTATATTTATCCCACAAGCAGCACACTCACTTAGTGGGCCAACCCGCTTGCTGGTGATAAGATGGTTTCTGGTGACAACTAAAAAGAAACCATCCAGATGACCTGATTTAACTTTGTTGGAATTTTTACCTGGATAATTGAGCATGAACTTTGATGTTTTGAACCACTTTGGCTATGGCTGCCTCAGAGGAGTCGACGGGGAGAGTGCGAGCCCCAGAAACCATCTTATCACCAGCAAACTGGTTGGTCCACTATGTGGGTTTGCTGCTTGTGGGACTGAGTTTGTTGTGGCTCCTCGGACTGATGAAGTCCTTTGGATGAAGGACCAATCGTTTCAACAAATGTATATTCATATTTTTTTTCTTTCTAAGGACAACTACAGGAACAACTGAGTTTGATTTTGAGAAGGACAGATACGATATTCGAATTCCTTCAGAAATCTACGAAACACTGAATGATCCCTCTCAGAATTCAAACAAAACCATTTCTTACATCCCTGAAAGCATTTACTCGCTGAGGGTAAGAATTCCTTTGCTTCCACATTAATACGTACTGGCTCCATTCTTTATAATTTTTCAGATATTAAAATGTGCTACAAAATCATAGATCCTAGAGGTTTAATGTCAAGAGATGGTTTATGGCAACAGAAAAATGGCTTAAATATTTATAATTCTTAGGAGGTTCTTTTTGCTACAAGTCCATTTCTATAATTTTTGCTTGTTTCACTTCAAACTGTAGTTTTTTTATGTTTATTTTATATCTTTGTTTTCATTGGCTGTAGGCATATTGTAGTATTCTGTACCTGAAGCCACGGATGCAGGTCATGGTGCGGGGTCAGAAGGTGAAGTCTCAGCTCATCGCTAAAAGCTTGGCCTGCATCAGAAAGGACCATTACAAGCCCACTTTCCTGGTAATATTTCATTACTGGTTCTATGAAATTATTCCAAAAAGTGTTGTTTTTCCTCATATGTGTTCTCTGTTATTTTAGGAAAAACGCGTTCCTATAACGTTTGGGTACAACACCAAAAGTAAAGACCAGTATGGCATAATGATGTATCACAAGAACAGGCTCATTAAAGCCTACGAACGAGTGGGATGCCAGCTGAAGGTGTGTTTTTGTTTGTTTGTTTTCTTTCTTGTTGATTTGTTTTATGTGTTTCTGCTGGTTTGAAATGTTTAAAACGTGTGAACCTTTTCTATCTCCAGGCCAATAACAGAGGAGTTGGAGTCATCGGGGTCATTGAATGCAACTTTCTGGATCCCACCCACAACAAACAGAGCTTCATTGAGAGTGATAAATACAGGTACAATTTTTGTTGTTTTTGTTTTTTATTCAGTGTTTATTGAAAATAAAATGAATAGAAAAAAAGTGTTGTTTTGTGTCGAATGCTTAGCTGTGTGACTATATTTCTTGCAACAGAAAAACCATGAACAATTTGGGGATCAAACTGGAGGAGTACTGGAATGAAATTCGCTACAGGAAGTCCAAAGAAAACCCAACCAGCACCGTTCCAGTGGAAGATACCATGTGAGTTCAGAGCGAGGTGATGGACATCAAGTATTCTGCTTCTGTTTTTGTTTAACCCAACCTACTCTCCAGGAAGCGACCAGACCAGAACTGGGTGCAGTGTGACGACTGTTTGAAATGGCGCAAACTTCCAGATGGGATCGACGTCAGCAAGCTGCCGGACAAATGGTTCTGCAGGATGAACCCTGATCCTCAGTTCAGGTACATTTTTGGATGGATCAGAAAAAACAAATATGAACAAAGAAGTAATTTATTGTCACCATGACTAGTGAAAGTCATACTTTTTCAAAAATTTACCAACGCAAAAGTAAACTTTTTTGACGTATTTTGTTAATACATTGCAAAAATTCTTGTGATCATGTGAGTGATAAACATAAACAAACGTGAGCGCTTTAATTGGGTAATTTTATGACTGGGCAATTCAATGCAGGAAAAAAGCACCACAAGTAGTTTGTTGTCATGGTTTGTTTTTCTTGAGGATGGCTGCAATGGGAACTGTTCATAGACAGTTAAGTTCGTACCTGACCAGATTTGGTCTGAAGGACAGTTTGTGTGGCACCTGAAGTCTAGTTGTGGACATCAAATAGATGTCTGCCTTTAATAGAGGAAAAACTAATCTGCCCTATTTGAAGGCTGAACTCTTTCTTGCTGCTTCTTGCGTACCACCAAGCTAACCAGCCTCAACACTCTGGAGGGATCAACTGCATATCCTCTCGTCGCTGTGTTTCCGTGTCTGAGTTGAGCTTGATCACATTGTGTGGAATGAATGCTCTGATTGGCTGACTGTCATCAGAATCAGAATAAGCTTTATTATCATTGCACCGAGATACAACGAGAACATGTACATGCAGACGTCCGGAAGATGGACGGAGTGCACGAAGCTGCTACTAGTAACTAAGCGCGGCCTCTCTTATCCTTTTTCATAATAATAATCTTAGATAGGAAAAGGGGGAGAAACATGAGGGTAGATAGTGGTATTGCAAAAAATATCTTTCACATCTTGTCTATCAGGACACGATTTGAGACATAAAAAAATCTCTACCAGCAGCACAATTAAAATATGATACATTTGCATTTAACATCAAGGTGTTGAGATTTGTTCATGAGCGTTTTTTCAGATCGGCCACAATTTCTAAAGATTTTGTTTCAGCCAGCAGTTCTGATAAGCTTGCACAGAAAGTTCTCCGGGGTGGGGGTGCGATAGATTAAGCTTTTTTCCTTGGGTACCCATGACCCAGGAGAAATTTGATAGTCGGCTCGTCTCCGAGGCCGTCGGGGAGTCAGATTCAGATGAGCTTTGATTGTTGATTTTCTTCAGGCAGACAGATTTTTTTTCTTCAGCCTTGAGTCCATCTGGACGTTCTGGTTCCAAAATAGCCTAATTGTGGGAATCCATTCCACTGATCCATGTTATGAGTTTCCCTCAAGGTCGAACCCACCACTCTGACGAGTCCCAGAAGCCGCAGGTGGCCTGCGATTCTCATAAATCGCCTCCACCTTACGATTTAGCTCGTAAACAAGTTGATTTAGAGTTCCTACTGCACGGACCAAACCTTCACACTGACTCAGAAGCTTTTCCATGGCTGAAACTGCTGCCGATGTCTTCTTCAAAAGTCGATAAAACAGAGCCCCGCTGATGCCAAAAAGCAGAGTCCCTGCTATCATAATTCCAAATATGTAAACGTCTTCAACATCCTGCTGAGACAGAACTGAGAGGCACATCAGCTGCCACACTCCCCACGGGTCCATGACATACTCCACAGCGTGAGTCTCAGCTGGACACGCAGGTTCTCCAGGACCTTGTCGCTTTGTTGAAAAAAATCTTATCAATAGAGTTGAACGCCCACGATACCAAATCCATAATCTTAATTTACGTTCAGGAGATGTTTAACATTCGCTTCAGACACACAGAGAGCAGAGCAGGAGGAAGGAAATACGGGGGAGGAAAGACAGAAGCAGCCACCTCGAGCAAGAGCCAGGAAGAGATGGGCTACAGCTGATAATGAGATTGTGATTAAGTTATTAATTATTTATTTCTTAGCAAGCTGGATAGATTGAGCTTGCAGTCCAGATATGGCCCAGAGACCCATGTTTTAGGGCTAAAGACATTTCAAATTAATCTAACAAAGGAGCAGATTCTGCAGCATTTTATGTCCCTGAAAGCACATATTTCTAAAATAGAAGAAACAACCAAATACAATACCCAAATGTTTTGGTTCTGGCATTCCAGTCAGAGTGTGAGTGATAAAAGACACCAGTGAATCTGAAAAACAAATTTGAAGATGCTTGACCAGAAACGGAGAGACTGATATTCTCTTGGTCTCTGACAATGGACTTGTGTCTACACTGGTCCTGTTAGACCTCAGTGCTGCATCTGATACAGCTGATTACAATATTCTACTACAGAGACTTGAATATGATGTTGGAATTACAGGAACGGCTCTAAAATGGTTTAAATCATATCTATCTGACTGATTCCAATTTGTAAATGTAAATGAATCTTCTTCATACACAAAAGTTATAATATATGCTTCCAATAGGTAACGTTATTAAACAGCATGGGATACATTTTCATTGTTATGCTGATTTCATTCATTAATTCAACCTTTATTTAAACAGATAAATCACATTGAGCCTCAAAGACTCATTTACAAGTGAGACCTGTTTGGACAGACAAAAACAGTGGTTAACTGGACACATGTAGGAGTTGGAGGCGAAAAAAAAATTACTATCAGACTTTTTTTTTTCCTGCCTGAGAAAAAACCTCTAATAATAATAAAAAAAAAAACACCTCGCACAAACAAGCACATATTTACATAGACAATCTGCAGACGGGGAGACGAGAGCGATCAGCAATGTTCATAGATGCTCTCGAGGTCACTGTAAGAGTTCTGATAAGGATGGAATAATCAGTCAATGTCCTCCGGTGAGATCCATAAACATTCTCGAGGGATGTCGAGGAATGGCCAAGAATAACGTCTATGAGAATCCAAGAGTCCTGAAATGATGACACAATGTTTATTCAGCTGGTTCATCTGGTTATCAGTTGGAAATTCCTCAGGGAGGAGGTTGTGAGCGTCAGATCACATGTTCTCCAGGCGAATTCAGATAAGGTGGCCTTCAAGGCCAGCCAAGGGGGGCAAATTCAGATAAACACACAGTTGTTTTGGGGACAGGCAGAACTTAATGACATCTACCTTGAGTCTGTGCTGGTTCACTCAGTTTCGAAATGTCCAAATTACATGGCCACACCGATGATGATACACCATTGTATTTGTCCATGAAACCCAATGAATCCAGTGAGTTATTTAGACTACAAGCATGTCTTAAAGACATACAATCCTGGATGACCCTAAACTTTTTCCTTTTGAACACAGACAAGACTCAGGTTTTAGTTTTTGGACCTGTGCATCTTAGGAATACATTTTTCAGTCTTTCGACCTCCTTAGATGCCATTAATCTGGCCTCTAGTTCTAATGTTAAAATCTTGGTGTTATTTTCGTTCAGGACACGTCTTTTATCCCCCACATTAAAAACGTTACTAGAACCACCTTCTTCCACCTGCGTAATATTGCATAAATTAGAAACCTCTTATCTAAAAACGATGCAGAAAATCTGGTTCATGCATTTGTCACGTCTAGACTGGACTATTGCAATGGTTTATTATCTGGGTGTCCAAATACTTCTTTAAAAAGTCTTCAGTTGATCCAAAATGCTGCTGCCAGAGTCTTAACTGGAGTTGGTAGGAGAGATCATATCTCTCCAGTTTTAGCTTCTCCCCATTGGCTCCCTGTCAAATGACATGAAATCAATAGTCCGCCTGCCCCAAAGAATTGTTGTTTATCTTAATCTGGCTTCCCCGCTTGACCTTGGATAGGCCAACTTATCTCAAATTGCTCCTGGAGGATATGTAAATCATGAGGCTCTGCTCTGCTCCCCCTCCCTGCTCCCCACCCGAGAACATCTGTGGACCCTTATCACAGCTGAGCTGGCTGATAGACTTGCCATCTTTATCAGGACTCATCTCACTGCTTTTGCGCCGCCACAGTTGGTTAATTAAATGTGTAATCTAAATGATCTGTTCCAACATGAGCATGTTTATAACCACCCTCATGTTTTGTCTCACTCTGCAGGAGGTGCCATGTAGAGGAGGAGCCGGAGGACTCTGATGATGACCAACCATCATACCGCAAGACATACAAACAACAGTGAGTGATATTTTATTTACATTTTCCCCATAACTTTTCCAAACTGTGATTTAAAATTTAAACTCAACATGAATAAGAAAGGGTTTCCTAATGTCAGAGCTAAGGTAAAAGTACCAGCTGCTGGTGGGAATCCTCACCGTTACACTTTTATTTCTTACAGAGAAAGGCAAAACAAGAGAAAACAAGAAAAGAACATGCACCTTGTAAGAGCTCGTCTTTTTTTAATTGATATTTTTCATTTTTCTACTTGTTGTTCCTCTATTTTCTCAATGCTATGGGATTAACTTATTCTGTTTATTACTTTAATCTGTAATTCTGTGATTAACACATTATAATGTTTGTAGCACTTTATTAAATTATTGTTTTTTTCTTTTTTGTCCAAGGATCAGCTGACTATAGTGCAACATGAAGAGCAGCGTATGGCGTCTATACGTAGAGAAACTGCAGCTTTAAGTCGGCAACACAACAACTTGAAGCACCTGCTTCATCAAAAAGTATTTCTGTCTAGTAAAACCTTAATTTATAATTGTTTGTTGAATCTATGCAGAGTCTAAGCTGCAGCTTTTTCAGATAATTTGTTCCTTTGTGGACATTTTAACATTTACCTTAATGTTTGTGTTTAACTGGAATTCTTCCACATCAGCTGTGCTTGTTGAGTTTATTTAAGAAAAGTAGAAAGTAAAAGTTAAAGGGTATAAATTATGTTCTTTGAAGACCATGTCCAGACCAAAAGACCAGAATCTTGCTTGACTGAACAATTGCATTGTATTTGAGTTAAAACAAGCAAACAAAAAAAAGCTGAAGCATGGATGTGCTTTTGTTTGTTAGCATAATTTCAGCCGCCTGATATCAAAATATGGGTCTAGGACAGGGGTCTGCAGCGTTTACGATTAAGAGCCATTTTTTATGCCTTCGTTCACAAAATCAAAAGTGTTCAGAGCCGCAACAACATGCTTCAACTGTGATTATCAACTGGTGGCCCATGGGCCACTTTAGGTTTGTTGAGGAGACTTTTGTGGCCAGTAGGGGTGACATTATAAAGCTAAAAAAATATCTTAAAGATTTTTAACATTAATATTTTTACAGTTTAAGACAAATGAAAAGACCAGATTCTTGTAAAGAGAGTGAGAGGAGGGCATTTTTTTTTTATTAACAAAAACTAAACTATGCAGATCTATGTATTTTTTAATTGTCGAAAAATTAATTAAGTATAGAAATAAAGCATAAAGTTAAAGTGAGTATCTTTTACTCTTGTACTTGTTCCAGTATTCACATATTTACAAAAGAAATTACAGAAAAGGAGCTAAAACTAGTCGGTTTTTGTTGTTTGCCACCAATAAAATTCAGTTTTATGTTAGTTTTGGTGAAAGCTTGAAAGAGCCGCTGCAGAGGAACCAAAGAGCCGCAGGGTGCAGACCCCCCTGGTCTAGGAGCTAAAACAAAGAAGAAAAAAGTTGAACGATGCAAACACAAAAGTAGTAAACTAGAAGTTTTGTTGTTGGCTAATACTCATATTGAGCTTCTTACTTTTCTAGCTGTTGTTTTTGTTTGTGTTGCGTGTAAGGCATGACAAGTTGGAATGTCATAAGCAACCACTGTTTTGTACTGTAGATGGATTTAAAAATATTATTGCCATCAAGAACCACTAAATAAAAGTAGTTCTATAAGACGGGGAACACTAAATATGTTCCAGCACAGCTTATTTACTTCAGTTTGCATTATTGGACATTGTATTTATCTCAATGTGACTTGACTTCATTTTGCTAAACTGATGTTTTATGACCCTGGCATAGATTCAACCCTCAATTTTACCACATCAGATGAATTAAGTTTGGTCTTTGTCAATGAATAAGTGCATGATTTATGCAGTTTTTTCCCCATCCAGTCTCCTTCCTCTCCAACCACTCCGAGGGGCCGTTCACTTCAAGGAGCTACTATTAAATCCGAACCATCTTTGCCGAGTTCTTCTGCCACTTCACAAGCTGGTAAAAATATAAAAATCCAAGTCGTCTTCGTAGGTTAGTGGGAAAGAGTTTGTGATTTAAAATGGTTTCTTCCCCTGTAGGCTGCAGCCCGTCCACTGCTTCTGGACTTCCTGTGATTACAAATGTATGCTCACTGTCAGGGGAGCCTCAGAGGTATGATGAGTTTTATGTTCATGACGATAAATGTTTCATACAGTAAAGATGCAAAAAAAAACTATATCATCTGTTCTCCACAGGGGTAAAAGAACGCAGCTTGTTACTTCAGAAATAATGCCAAAAAGACCCAGAATAAATGGCTTCCAAGAGCACACAGCAGGAGACGTGAGCTCCACTGTACATTCTGAGAGAGTTGACGATGATGTCACTGATGATACCGATGATACTGATGATGATGATGGGAATGGTACTGACCTTACTTACGACACCGATGATGATATTGTCATCTTGGAAACTGAAAGTACTCCCAAGCCAAATAAGCCCAGCAGTCGTTTGACCAAAATCAAGCACGAAAAAAGGGAAAGTCCCATCACCATGCTGCTGGAGTGCAGCGACGATGTTGCTGTCGACGTCTCCTCAGAGAGAAACGCCGCAGGTACGAGCGCAGCGGTGGAAACCAGTCGTCCTCTTGAAGTGGCCAACAGCACCACCCAGACAGTAGCTGCTGAAGTTAAGGAAGAGCATCACAGTCAAAATCACAATGAAGAGGGGGAGAAGGTGTGTAGCACCTGTGGTACAGATCAGAGCCCAGGCACGAACCACCACCCCGTCCAACAGCGAGAATTAAAGCAAGATAAAGAAGACGATGGCCAGTACGGGAATCAAGAAAAGCATAAATTGCACAACGGAGTGGCACATATGAAAAGCGATGAAACTCCAGGACCTTCTGCTCTTCCTCAGTTTATTTCTGTGGCTCAGAAACAACAAGACCAGCTCCTGGAGCTCATGCAGGACACGGCTCAGGAGAGGTACAGTTTAAAACAGGAGGTGCAGAAACTTAACGTCCAGCTGCAGAAGCAGTCCCACATCAGTGTAAAGAAGGAGCGCTCTCACCAAGCCTGCCAAACCGAGGGCACAGGAGACCAGAAGGACTATAAAAGTCTTTTTGAAAAGGCCAAACAGAAAGTGAACGATTTAATAAAAGACAAAGAGGCTTTGTTATTAGCTTCTGAAGCCAAGACCAACCTGGTCACCGAGCAAGATGAGGAACGGGACATTGATGAGATTTCACTGCAGGTTGGCTGTCTTGTCCATGAGCTGGATCAGACAAAGAAGGAGAGGGATGAACTCCGCTCACAGGTCAGATTCCCCGATTGGATTTTGTTATTAAATGTGCATTTATCTCAGATTCATAATGTGAATATACATTAACCTAAAGCTGATCCTTAAAAATGATAAAAGCCCGTGTGAGGCTTCACATTCAGAATGAAACACGTGTTCAGGGCTGAACGTAGTGCTGTCAAGTTTCAGGTGTTTCTAAGTTAATTCGTGTCCAGGTCAGATTAAAAAGTTGTTTTTGTTTGTTTGTTGTTTATTTAGAACAAAGCTGTTCAACTTGACTGCTCAGGGGGCCACAGTTTCTGAAAGCCAACAGCTCAGGGGCCGGACATCCATTGATTAAAGTCAATTTATAAATAACACGAGTATCACAATGATCACCTTTTAAATGTGTTTATTTTGTTGCATTAAATCATAAACGCAATAAACTGATCCCCAAACCCAGAACATCACAAATTATTATTATTTTGTATGAACTCATTGGTGGGCCGGACTGAAGTCCCCCAGCCAGTTGAATAGCCCCGATTTAGAAGTTACAGTATTTGCAGAAAAATTAAATTAATTTAAAAATTAAAAAAAGTTTATCATTGCATTATTTTACGAAGTTCAGTAAATGTTGAGCTGCCAAAGAGGAAATAAAAAGGAGAATCACAAACTGAATTCAGGGAAGTAGAGAAGGAGGATGTTGAGTTGAAGACGATACGATTAGTTTTCAGACAAATACATTCAAAGTTTATTTACCGTGTGTGTGCGTGTATATATATATATATTTATATATTTATTTGCGAGCGTGATTTTACTCTCATTTCATAGTCTTAAGAACTGATTTACAAGAAATACCTATAAAGTGTAGAGCTTGTCGTATCCTATTTGTCCCAGATGTTTGTGTTTGGGACGTGAAGTTCAGGGATGCATTTTAACATTAGCTCTACTGATGTAAATCTGCTTTTTACCTTCCCCTTTTATTTCCTTTGTCTTTAACAACAGCTGGACAGTCTGGAGGAGGAAAAGTCAAATTTGGCAGCTCAGTGTGAAGAGCTCAAGTTGAGATTACAGCAACAAAGGGAAAATGCTCAGGCTTCACAAAGAGGCGGTAAACTTTCTGCACAGTCACTTTCTGTGGAGGCAGGAGAGTCAACAACATCTGGCACCAACTCGGACGCGTCCAGAAGGTAAAGCAGCTGAGAAATAAACCCTCTTTCACGTTTGTGTGTCTTATGAACAAAGTATTTTTTAATAATCATTCAAAACGGGGATCTGAATGTGCCTTTATTTCCTCCTTTTTTAGTTTGATCGAGCTTCGGCAGAATGTGGGGCGTCTTCTGGTCACCTTTGTCCCAGCGCTGGACTTGGAACAAGTGAACTATGAGTGTAACGTCATCGATGAGATCTTGGAGCAAGTTCTTAATGAAGCAGATACGAGATGAACAATTAAAGCACAGTGGGACTCGAGAACTGCTTTTGACCCATGAAATCGAGTTTATGGAAAACATATAGGTCTTCTTAAAGTCACTGTCTTCATGTCTCCACGTTCCCCATGAGATCAGGGTTTCGTTTTATACATTAGAGATTATTTAATCTCCAAAGCTCTTCCAGGAAGTCTCACAAATGTAGCAGAGTAAATTGGATTCATTTGAAGATGCTCAGATAACAAAAATATATGATGATTTACATGGAAATCATTTTCGTTAGATTCAGAGGTTTGAGTTTCGACTTGGATCCGAATTGATTCCTCGTCTCTTAACAGAAGCAAGTTAACGATGTTTAATGGTTGTTGAAAGAAACGTGGAGTTCTACTGAAAGCAATGTTTAATGTGTTCTCTGTCTCAATATAACCCATCTGTCTAGCAAAAGTAGTTTTTAAAAACCATGAATTTCTGTTCTGCTAGGTAAAGTAAGATTTGTACTTTCTGTATATAAGTTTGACTTGTTTAGAACTGATTTTTTTTTTATTTTCACTTCGTCTTTACGGATCTCAGATTTGACAGCTCATGGGAAATCTTAACTTACATGAGGCTCAGGGAAGCTGGTGTGGGATTTGTGAAGACTTACTCTTGAGCTTCTTGGTCCTGCTTCTCAAAAATACTCTATTTTTTGTTCTGGTATTCACATTTTGTGTTAGTCGTTGAAGTAGCTTTTCTTATTGTCTCACACTTTTTTCCATCTATTTCTAATACTCCGGGTCACAGTGACCCTTTGTTGTGTATTTTAACGTGTACATATTGTGTTAGTGTATTTTCATATTTCCCGTTTGGACACCGAATTATTATTATTATTTTTTTGCATTGTTTTGTCATTTGTTTGTTTTTTGGCAGAACAAATCAAAGATAGTTCCAGTGACGATCTACTCGCCTCAAAGATTTACCGTGTTTTTCGGACTATAAGACGCATTAAGCGAAACAAGTCGAGTCGAATCTTATTCAACTCGTTCACAATAACCACATAAAATCGGTTCAAGGTCAGTAAGCACAACCAGAATTAATACATAAGGCTTACTGTCGGTTTTTGAGAAAATTAAAGGATTTTAAGTGCGCCTTATAGTACAAAAAATACGGTAAATGATGGAGACGAATGGGTAATATCAACTACATCTGCATGGAGTTCCTCTCAGATTAGTTTTTTTTCCATGGTCTGATTATATTCATCTTCATTAACCAGCTGTACATTTCTTATGTTACTCTTTATTCAAAAATATATATTTTTTCCCCCTTAAACTGCAATAAATCCAGATTATGAGTAGTTTTGAGGTAGGAGTCGGCTCACTTCATGAGCAGCTGTCTTTAGATGCGCTTCGTTTTCACGTCACAATAAATGTGTTTTTTTTTTATTGCAGTTTTAACGTGATCCATGTCCAGTTTTGAAGTTAGTCTTGGTTTATTTGTTTTCTGTAAAATGGTTTAGCAGTAAAGAAAACAGCCACAGTTGAAGATTTATTTGTTTATCTTGGTGTGTGAGAATAAGATGGCAGCTGTGTATCTTTATGTGTCAACTACTAACATGAGATGTTTGTTTCTTTACCAAAATTTCAAATGCAGCAGACTTGTCAAAAAATTATATTCCACAACGAAGCTGCATGTTTCTGCATTATGCAGTTTAAGGTGCTATGTTTCAATCAGGCATATGTAGTAAAAACGGCGTTTTAGATCTATGAATTGAATGGCTTGTACATTAAAAAAACAACTTGTAGAGGTTTTTTTTTTTCCTGCTGTGTGTCCAGTATCTTGAGAACTATGAAATACCATCAGAAAGTTAAGTTCAACTTGATGTTTTGAGTTTTGTACTTGAATCTGGTTTTAAAGAGACTGAATGTAGTTCATATCTGTGATTAAACAGGTACTGTATTCTATTGTATCATATGTATTTAACATTAAACTTTTCAGACTAAACACTTTTATACAATTCAGAACAGCAGAGGTTCCATTATTTAAAAAGCTCATGGCTTGAGAAACTTGTTTATTTGGGACCCTTTACTCCCTTAACTAATTAACTACCAGCAGGCTACTGATGACGAGGACCTTTTAGACAAATTTTGATTTGTTAGCAGTCCATAGCTACTGTACACTTTGTCTTTCTTAATGTTTTCCTCCTAATTATATACTTTTAGGTCTTATGAGCTTTAGCTGTCAAACAGCATTTGACTTTAGAATATTTTGGTCAAAGGAGAACTTCACGACTACGTAACTGATGCAGATCAGGTGCAAATCATCGCCCCTCCACCACCGTGCTTGACAGTTGCTGTGAGAAAGCCACGACCTCAGACCCCTTTGACTAAAACTCAACCAGTAATTTCTCCTGTCAATGATCCAGCCTGTTCCAGGAGGTCCAAGGTCCACTTCCACCTACTTGACTCGGACCAGAGTCAGCCTGCGACCCTTGCATGCCCTCTGGATGAATAGGGTTTTAACCCGTGCTCTGCCTTTGTGAGAAGACGTCAGGAAGTCGTTGACCTGTCTATTATCCAGAGGAACACCCAGACAACACTCGTGTCTTGATCCTGTCGAAGCAGCAATGTCCTGGCTGTGTTCCTCTTACTCTCCCTTGGGGTCACACTTGGACATTTAAGCCGACCTCTGCACATGCCAAATGAAGAACCCAGAAGAAAAAAGTTAAAAGTAGCTCTCCAGAGCTTGGGAATCACCCAGGAGAGCCACTCTTTCATTTTTGTGCACACAGGCAAAGATTTTTATTCATAGTGAAAGACGTAAAAAAAAAAAAAAAGTGTGCACTTAAAAGCCCAAAAGTCCCAAGAACCTCAAAGTCCTATTGTGTATAAACTTTTTGTAATCTGTCATAATTATGCATACACAAATAAAACATACTCCTACTACTTCATGTCTGAACAAGAAGAACCAACTAGATTTATATCATGATTATGCACAAAGAACAGGGTTACAGACACCTCCTTTCTCTGGTCATGACAAAAACAAAAAGAAATAATACACTTTAAACATGCACAAGCGTAGTGACTCTTCTGTCTCCATTTCTTCCGGTCCAACTTCTTATCTTCAACACTGTTTCCTCTCACTGACTGAAACTGACGGCTTCCAAAATGCACAGCTGCATTCCTTCCAGGCTGCTGCAGCTGTGTAATGGAGGATCTGATAACATCTGGTTAACATGGGTTGGCCTGCATAGGGATACACGGGGGGGCCATCTTGGTGTGGGTCTGTGCCTGGTACGGTCCTGAAACCAGCAGGAGCAGGTTGACCTGGGACTGACCTTTGATCCAGCCTGTTCTCATAAGCGGTCTGTCAGGGGGTCAGTTCCTGGCTGATAAATGTAATCGAATGAAGGCTCAACATTTTTTCATTTCTCCATCTGATGCTTGCATCACATACACACGTTCTCTTATAAAAGTAGGCGCGTTATTCAAGTACTTACTCAAAATCAGCTGATTTACGAGCTGAACTGTAAGATGGAGGTGACGCAGGCCACCTGCGGCTCCGAGGACTCGTCAGCATGCTGGGATCAACCTTGAAGAGGGCTCATAGCATTGATCAGTGGAATACCCATTGATTTGGCTATTTTAGACCAGAAATTTCCAGCGGGACTCAAGGCTGACGAGAAAAACTGTCTGCCTGAAGAAAATCAACAATTGTGGCTTATACGAACCTTACTCCCCCATTTGACCTCGGATACAAGACGACTATCAAATTTCTCCTGGGACATGGTAACTAGGGACGAAGCTTCGTCTATCCGGCTGTGGCTGAGTGGTTAGAGCAGTCGTTCTCCAATGCAAGAGTTGGGGGTTCGAATCCACCAGCAGTCACATGCTGAAGTGTCCCTGGGCAAGACACTGAACCCCTCATTGCCTCTGATGTGTGTCCCATCAGTGTATGAATGTGATAAAGCTCTGATTAGTCTCTTTAGAATGATTTGTTCTATTAGATTTGTAGAGATCTAGTATAGTGCTGTGTGAATGGGTAAATGAGGACACAGATTGTGTTGTAAAGCGCTTTGAGTATCTTGATAAGATAGAAAGGTGCTATATAAGTACAGTCCATTTACCATTTATCCCCCCCCCCCCGAGAACATCAATGCAGGCTTATCAGAACTGCCAGCTGAAACAACTTCATTAGAGCTGTGGCCTATCTGAAAGTGCTCTTGGAAAATTGTAACGTCTTGATGTCAAATGCATGTAATCATGTTTATAAATGTGCTTCCTGGTAGTTTTTTGATGTCTCAAATGGTGTCCTGATAGGACAAGATGTGAAGAGATCTTATCCATCTTATGGTTTGTACCCGTTTTCTATCTAAAAGTATTCTGATAAAGAATAAGGGGCCACGCTTTTTAGCAGCAACGTGCACTCCGCCCATATTTCAGACGACTGTATGAACATAATCTCTGTATTTTGGTACAATGATAAAAAAGCTTATTCTGATTCTGATTCTAACGTTTCCACTTCTGGGCATCCCAGGCTTCTGAACAGTTGAGGTGTTTATGCTCATATGCTCTACTGGGTTATGGGTGAGCATCTTTACTTTGTTCTCCTCTGTCTAAAAGCCATTGTTCCATCCCTCCAACTTTGCAAATCGTAGTCCTGCAGCCATTTTCTTTGTAGAGAGATTCTAAAAGTTCATATTTGTTCAGTCTTTTTCTAACTGTCCTGTCATGAACTGTTACCTTCTGGAGGCCTGAGATGGAGGGTGTGGATATAATTGAGTTATTTCTCAGAGCATTTTATTTGTTTTTGTTTTCCTTAAATCAAAATCAAAAATGAATAAATAAGTTTAACTTCAGGAAACAAGCAGTCACTTAGACGTACTTATGGTCTGCAAATATTTAGTATTTTAGATGTGCTTAGTTTTTTTTCCACATTTTTATTGCATTAATAAAATATTTGATCACATTGAAGTTTTGAAATAAAATTGCCATAGTTGTGTTTTTTGTTTATTTCATGTTAAATATGTCTTCAGCTAATGGAGCTTCAAAATAAAACCACTGGTAAATTATTTTTCCAAGCTTTTCATCATACAAGATCTAAGACATTTATTGTCATATATAGTAAAAACACATTTTAAACCTTAATAAACAATGCAATGAGTCTGACTTTGCTTGTTTCCCTCCATGCAACACAAGACAATGCCAAAAACCTGCACTAAATTAGAAATGTAAACACATTTCAATAAATATCAATGTATGAATATATTTATGAGGTTTTATAAATAAATGCGTAGGTTTTTTTTTCACACATCTGTATAAAACAGCATGCAAACATTTGAAATTTTATGATGTGCATGGAGAAATAATTAATTAAGGCACTTTTATTTAGACACCATTCTGCAAAACTGATTTGTTATTTGCTGTAAGAGAATTGAGATGCAACTTAATACTAACTTGGACGTGTGTTATAATACATACATCTATTTTTTCCTATAATTCATCTGAAAATGTTAGTTCAACTAATTTATTTTATGTTTTATATTAGTGTGTTCCAGTGCTCAGTGAAAATAAGTATGGTATTGTGATTTGTTGTGTTTTTCACTCAAATAAAGTAGCTGTCAAAACAAAAAATGAAAAGAAACAGTCATCAGAATTATCAGTACATTCAAATTTATACAGACACATCAAAAAAACAACTGAAAAAATAGAAATAACTTGTATAGTCCCGGAATTTCAATAAAAAGTGGAAAACAAATCACCAACGGCTTATCAGTATACACAGGACAAATGTTAGCAGTTCTGTTAGCAGTACAGTGGGTGGAAGACGTAAAACCATTAAAAACAATAATCTGTTCAGATTCAAGTTTCACATTATTGAGTTTAAAGCACAATCATTCAGACAGCAGGCCTGACATTTTATTAGAAATACTCCACACATTATTCAGGATACAAAGGATGGATTTAATAGTAACATTTTTTGGGGTACCAGCACACATTGGGATAGAAGGAAACAAGATGGCAGATAAGATGGTAAAGAAGGCATCTCAAAATCACATTAACTTCACAGAGTCAAAAAGTATCATCAAACAAAAACTGAAGAAAGAATGGCAGAAAAGATGGGATGGAGAAAGAAAAGGAAGATGGTTTATATGATCAAAAAGAAGGAGCAGAAAGGAGGAAAGATTAATAACAAGATTGGGATTCGGGCACACAGGACTGAACTATTCACTCTTTCAAATACAGAAGCACAATACAGGAAAATGTGAGCACTCACTGCAGAGAGGATGAAACTATACATGTTGTACTGGAATATCAAAAATATGAGCAAGAACAAAAATTTATGAAGAGAGAGTTTGAAAAGATAAAAGTTTAACATAATAGATGCACTACAACACAACTTAGAGAGCAAATATATACAAATTGTAATTAGATATCTGAAGAAAGTTGTTCCTTCTGAAGTCCACGATCATCTCCATGTCTTAATATTGGAAAGACTTGGGGTAAAAGGAAAGTTATTTAATTGGATATGTATTTTTTTAATTTGAAAGAACAATAGAAGTACGAGGATGAAAAGAATTGTCAAATAAATATATTGTGGAATGGTATTCCTCAAGGTAGTGTATGTAGCCCATTATTATTCTTGATAATGATCAACAATATATTTGAAAATGTAGATCCTGGAATTGGTAAATCTTTATTAGTGGACGATGGAGCTTTGTGGATTCGTGGTCGTAATCTGGAATATATCAGGAATAAAATGCAAAAAGCAATTAATGAAGTTGAAATATGGTCCAATAGATGGGGCTTTAAACTTTCAAGTACAAAATCTCAGGTTATCTGCTTTTCTAAAAAAAAAACATAAGTATATTTCCTTAAAACTATATGATCAAAATCTTGAACAGGTTAATGATATAAGATTTTTAGGCATGATATTCAATAAAACAAAACATACTAGGAAACAACATACTGATAAAATTAAAATATATACCAATTTCTTATGAAATGAACTATTGATTATGGTAGTATCAGCTATTTGGCAGCAGCAGAAACCAATTTGAAGCTTCTTTATATAGAACAATCAAAAACACTTAGAATATGCTGTGGAGCATTTAGAACTTCACCAGTTGCAGCTCTGCAAGTTGAAATGGGGAAATGCCTCTACGAATTAGAAGATTAAAACCAATGTTAGTATATTGGATTAATATTAAAGGACATGACCAAACGCATCCAGTGAATAATATATTACAGGAATGTTGGGAACCTCAAAAAACAAATATTTGTAGTTTTGGCTGGATTGGTAATATAAAAGCTCAGTATGCAGAGTTGCATGAAAGACTTAAGTCCAACAGTTAGTCATTCGTGTATTCATAATTGGTTATATATTAATCCTTCTGTCGATTTATCATTGTATAAATTAATCAAAAATAAAGGGAAAATATCTCAGAAAACTTAGTGCAACAATTATTTAATAAACAATATATGGATAAACTTATATTATTTACAGATGGATCAAAATATGCAGAATCAGGACATACTGGAGCAGCAGTATACATCCCAAATCAAAATATAGAGATGAAGAAGAGAACAACAGATAACTTGCCTGTCTATACAGAAAAATTATTAGCAATACTCATGGGTTTAGAGTGGATTGAAAAGCATACTGGTCAAAAATTTGCAATTGCATCTGACAATGTGGCAGCCTTATTAAGCATCAAATCAAGTAAATCAAAAAGACAAGACATTATTAACAGAATTTACCATTCTCTTTATAAACTTGACTTAAGGAAGATATCTGTAGATTTTGGGTGTGGGAGTGGAAGGGAATGAAGAAGCAGACATTCTTGCAAAACAGGCAGTAAAATCTAAAAATATAAACTATGAAATACCATTAAGTAAAGTTGAGTGTAAAATGATAATAAATAGATATGTTGGGAAGGTATGGCAGGAAAACTGGGACATAAAATGATACAGGAAGACACTTGAATGACATTCAGAAAAAGATAGGATGTACAAGGAAAGCAGGAAGAAACAGAAAACTAGAAAAACATTAATTACTCGTATCAGAATAGGACATACAGGTCTCAATAAATCTCTTAAAGTAATTGGAAAACATGCAACGGGACTGTGTGACAAATGTAATCTCCCTGAAACAGTACAGCATGTTTTTATGGAATGTTCATGAATTAGAAAGAAGACATTTCCAAAAAGAAATTAATAAAATGAATATAGTGTTAGTAAAGTAAAAGAACAAATTATTATTTTATTGAAAAATACAAACTTAATAGATTGAATTTAGATCGGTGTGATTTCACAGCATTAGATTCCCCCACCCCCCAATCTTCGTCCACACTCCAGCTCAGTAGGTGGCAGTAACGCACCTTGCAGTCGGTCTGCCAACCGCCATAACACAATACACGAAGAAGAAAATGACCCCGCCTTTTCCGCTGTTTCGTCCAATCACAGCAACAAAAGTGACCGGAAGTTATGCGCAAAACTTACGCGGGAGTTTATCAAGTCTGAAACAGTTGCTCAACAGACAGAGGAGGTAAAATACTATAAATATATATTTATATATCCTATCTTGAAAAAATACTCCATATCTTTCAGTATCCGTATTCGCAAGTTTTTCTCTTCTTCTCTTCGGTGTTCGTCACTACGAATCCTCGTAACAAATCCGCTAACATGATTGATGCTAACTGTGCTAACTAGCTTAAAACTAAATGCCGAATTCATTTTTTTGGTGTTTTATAAAATAGTTCCCTCGTGTAATTCAAAACAATGTGTCTATATTTGCTGTTTGTTAAAGATAGTTTTTGTCAGTAAGTGATTACTAGCTTCTCCTTTTTTTTATTTTATTTTGCTACCCAAGTGTCTCCATTATGTCCATTTATGTCTCACAGATTAGGGAAAATGAAGGTGGTAACCTGTGAGATAGCATGGCACAACAAGGAGCCGGTCTACAGCCTGGACTTTCAGCACAGCTCAGATGGACGCTTTCACCGCCTGGCCACAGCTGGAGTGGACACCACAGTCCGGGTGAGTGGACAGGGTTCAACATCTGCATCGTGCTTTGTCTTCCTTTAGGGACCAGATATGTTTTCTCTGTTACATATGGGTAAAACTCCTGAACCGTATGTAATATTTTAATGTTTTTGTTTTTATTATTTGCATAGAACAAACATACAATCATAACAATTAAGATTAATAGCCAAGTGAGGTAAAAAAGACCTGGTGGGAATATTTAAGCTAAATATACATAATAAATCCCGAATTTTACAAACAATGCATCAAGATAAATGACTAGACAATTTCATACAAACATGCAGTGTAAATGTAAAACATCTGACATCAAGCAAATCAGAAACATGAAGTAATTTCTAAAGTTTTTGTAAGTACGTTAGTTATAAATTGTAATTTTTAACATGCTCTTGAGGTATTGTTCTCAGGACTTTTTAAACATTTCACATGGTTTCTTTAGACACCGACTGCTATCTTACTTGTTTTCCATCCAGATTTTGTACCTGACCATTTTCAAATAATGCTTTTTTTATGGGTGTCCAAATACCTTTTTTTTTTCCAGATTGAGTACAATTACTTCAGTTTGGGTACTTACTGATACTGAGTACCAATACTGAATAGTTAATAGTTTATTACTTAAACCTTACAAAACGACTTTACAAACACTTTTCTTTTATTAAGAACAAAGCAGACAGTCTGCTGTCTTAACATCACCTGTGTTTATCTTAAAATATCTCAAAACTATAGGACACAAACTTCGGACCAATCACACAATTCTTGGCGCATACGCCAGTGAGAAAAAGTTCAGCCGGTCCTTGTGTTGAGAAGGGACGGGCAAAGCTGCTCTGAGAACAAAATGATGTAATTTTCGTCGCACAACTACGTCAACGAGAGCAGATTTTGCAGCTTCAGATGGAGGATGCATGGCTCTTTATCCTTCTAATCACTTGTACTCTGATAGCAGTGTACTGTGACCTAACTCATCTATAAACTAACATAATTGATTGGCAGAATGTGTTAATTATTGTTGTTTTGTCTTGTATTTTTTTTTCCTGATGCTGTTCCAGATGTGGCGAGTAAACGCTGGCCCAGATGGGAAGGCAGCGGTGGACTTCCTGTCTAACTTGGCCAGACATACGAAGGCTGTCAATGTGGTCCGCTTTTGTCCTAATGGAGACTTCCTAGCTTCAGGAGGAGATGGTGTGTCACCTGGAATTATCTGTCTAATACAGGGCAGTAAAGTTAAAATAGTAAATAATATATATATATTTTTATTTATTTATTTTTTTTGTACAGATTCTCATATTCTTTTGTGGAAGCTCAATGACTGTAAGGAGCCGGAGCAGACTTCTGTTTTTCAGGAGGATGAAGATGCTCAGCTTAACAAAGAGAGCTGGTCTGTAGTCAAAACACTGAGGTATGCAGGAGCAAAACGATCCTGTGTCTGTAAATGTATGAAATCTGTACGAGTCTGTTTTTGTACAGGTAGTTTCCACATCATCTCACTTTATACTCTCAGTAATGACATGCACTTCTGTCTTGAAACTGATTTGGAGAGCTGGCTCATCGCTAACAGTTGTCCACAGCGTTTTCGCTGGACTTTAGGAGAAGTTTCTTAAATGACTCATGTAAATCCTCTAAATGATTCACAGCTGAAACGGTGTTCAAACATAGCGGCACATTCATGGCAAGTGTGCGTTCTGCTAAGAATTACAGCTGTGAACTGTTGGACTGGAAAAGAGACGATGCTGTGCCCATATCCTTCTAAAGATTACATGTTTTCACATCTAAAAACAGCTTTTACAGTTAAATAATTTTGCCTGCTCTCATGTCTGTTAATTTTATTTTAAAGAAACTTAATTGCATTTTAAATATTATATTAAAAAAAAATTCACAATGTTTTGGGACCAGTCCTCTAATTTGCCCGTTTGTAGTTGTAATAAAAATATATTTTATAAACTATCAGTCTGCAGGCTTGTGCAATGCTTTACTTTTTAAATGGGATGGAAACTGAATGTATTTGAGTACAGGGTTGCTCAACCTTGAGGTTGTTCTCTTTTGTTTTCAGAGGACACATAGAGGACGTGTACGACATCTGCTGGACGCGAGATGGAAACTTCATGATTTCTGGGTCTGTTGATAACACTGCAATTATGTGGGACGTCAACAAAGGTTTGTACTTGTGTGTGTGTGTGTGTGTGTTGGATACTTTTATTTTCTTTCAACTATGTAATTAATGACTTCGTTGATGTAAGTTCTTATTTGTTATTGTCTTATTTGCACATGTTTGTATTCAGGACAGAAGTTGTGTATCTTGAATGACCACAAAAGCTACGTTCAGGGAGTGACCTGGGACCCTCTGGGCCAATATGTTGCCACTCTCAGCTGTGACAGGTAATTAAAAGCTGCTCTGTGTTTTAACATCATATTACGTGTGCTGGGTGTCATCAGTGTAGTGACTGACTGTCTGTTTTCAGCAGGTTTATACTCTTTATTTATTTTTCTCTTCCAGGGTTATGCGAGTGTACAACACTCACACAAAGAAGAAGGCCTTCTGTGTCAGTAAAATGAGCTCAGGTTCACCTACAGAGGGAGAGGTCAGTGAATATATATATATATATATATATATAT
>NC_056510.1:24167433-24186335 GCF_014905685.2 Nematolebias whitei
TATATATATATATATATATATATATATATATACATTATACAAACTGGATTCCAAAGAAGTTGGGACACTAAACAAATTGTGAGTAAAAACTGAATGCGATGATGTGGAGATGGCAAATGTCAATATTTTATTTGTAATATAACATAGATGACAGATCAAAAGTTTAATTTGAGTAAATGTAACATTTTAAATGAAAAATATGTTGACTCAAAATTTCACAGTGTCAACAAATCCCAAAAAAGTTGGGACAAGTAGCAATAAGTGGCTGGAAAAAGGAAATTGAGCATATAATGAACAGCTGGAAGACCAATTAACACTAATTAGGTCAACTGACAACATGATTGGGTATAAAAAGAGCTTCTCAGAGTGTCAGTGTCTCTCAGAAGCCAAGATGGTAAGAGGATCACCAATTCCACCATTGTTGCGCAGAAAGATAGTGCAGCAATACCAGAATGGTGTTACCCAGCGTAAAATAGCAAAGACTTTTAAGTTATCATCATCAACCGTGCATAACATCATCAAAAGATTCAGAGAATCTGGGACAATCGCTGTGCATAAGGGTCAAGGCCGTAAAACTCTACTGGATGCTCGTGATCTCAGGGTCATTAAACGTCACTGCACCTCAAACAGGAATGCCACTGTCAAGGAAATAACAGAATGGGCTCAGGAATACTTCCAGAAAGCATTGTCAGTGAACACAATCCACCGTGCCATGCGCCGTTGCCAGCTGAAACTCTACAGTGCAAAGAGGAAGCCATTTCTAAGCAAGCTCCACAAGCTCAGACGTTTGCACTGGGCCAGGGGTCATTTAAAATCAAGTGTGGCAAAATGGAAGACTGTTCTGTGGTCAGATGAGTCACGATTTGAAGTTCTTTATGGAACACTGGGACGCCATGTCATCCGGACCAGAGAGGACAAGGATAGCCCAAGTTGTTATCAACGCTCCGTTCAGAATCCTGCATCACTGATGGTATGGGGTTGCATGAGCGCTTGTGGCATGGGCAGCTTGCATGTCTGGAAAGGCACCATTAATGCAGAGAACTATGTTCAGGTTCTAGAACAACATATGCTCCCATCTAGACGTCATCTCTTTCAGGGAAGTCCCTGCATTTTTCAACACGATAATGCCAGACCACATTCTGCAGCAATCACAACATCATGGCTACGTAGGAGAAGTATCCGGGTACTGAAATGGCCAGCCTGCAGTCCAGATCTTTCACCTATAGAGAACATTTGGCGCATCATAAAGAGGAAGGTGCGACAAAGAAGGCCCAAGACGATTGAACATTAGAGGCCTGTATTAGACATGAATGGGAGAGCATTCCTATTTCTAAACTTGAGAAACTGGTCTCCTCTGTCCCCAGACGTCTGTTGAGTGTTGTAAGAAGAAGGGGGGATGCCACACAGTGGTAAAAATGGACTTGTCCCAACTTTTTTGGGATTTGTTGACGCCATGAAATTTGGAAACAACAGATTTTCCCTTAAAATGATACATTCTCTCAGTTTAAACTTTTGATCTGTGATTTGTGTTCTTTTCTGAATAAAATATTAGATGTTGGCACCTCCACATCATTGCATTCAGTTTTTATTCACAATTTGTTTAGTGTCCCAACTTTTTTGGAATCCGGTTTGTATGTGTAATATTGTTTTTCCTCCAGTCTATCACTATTTCAGAGAATTTTTGCTAAACCTTTAAAGCCATCTATTAATGTTTGACTTCAGTTTATTGAGGTATTCCGATTTAAAATGAAATCTGAAAACTATATTGTTTTGCACACAGACTGGGGTGCTGGTGTATTTGGATTTATAAGGCTTATTTGGGCCGGCTGCCTTCATACACTGCCTGGCCAAAAAAAAGTTGCCACTTGGATTTAACTAAGCAAATAGGTATGAACATCCTATTGCATAATTACTGCACGGGCGATTATCTTTCAGCTGCAACGTTATTTAACCCCAACTGGTGCAATGAGTTGCTTCTCATTTCTTAAACAACCATGTTGAAAGACACGTCGTCTGGTCGTGGAAAGATGTCGGTCTGTTTGAGAAGGGTCAAATCATTGGCATCAAGCAGAGAAAACATCTAAGGAGATTGAAGAAACTACTAAAATTGGGTTAAGAACTGTCCAACGCATTATTAAAAACTGGAAGGAAAGTGGGGAAAAAAATCCTGAATGATCGTGATCGATGATCACTTAAACGTTTGGTGAAACCAAATCAAAGTAGCACTCAGGGCTATGTTTAATAGTGAAAGTAAGAGCATTTTCACACACACACACACACACACACACACACACACACACACACACACACAATGTGAAGGGAACTCAGGGGATTGGGACTGAAGGTCATGTGGTCTGATGAGTCCAGATTTACCCTGTTCCAGAGTGATGGGTGCATCAGGGTAAGAAGAGAGGCAGGTGAAGTGATGCACCCATCATGCCTAGTGCCTAGTCATCAATGCAAGATCTTGGTGAAAATTAATGCAACACTGGATGGAAATAGATCTTGTGACATGGCAGAAGCTTATCGAAACAATGCCACAGTGAAAGCACGCTGTAATCTAAGCTAAAGATGGTCCAACAAAATATTAGTGCGTGACCTTTTTTTGATGGTGAGTTTTTTTTTTTCTTGGCCAGGCAGTGTATCTTCCAAGTTCAAGTATCTTTATTATCCCCATGGGGCAATTTATTTCACAGTAGACACATAAAACGTCCATACTAGACAAGACATTAAAATAACTACAGAAATCACTGTTCACTGAGAAGCCTGATCGCTAGAGGGATGAATGAGTTTTTCAATCTGTTCTTCTGGGCAGCAGATACCTGTGTCCACATGGAAGCAGCCTGAGCTCACCATGGAGTGAGTGATCAGGATCTGCCAGAATCAGCCTGGCCTTATCACTGACCTCACCTTGTGTAGGTCAGTGAGGCTCTGTAGGGCTATAGCAGCAGTTTTGCTGCACATCTTGACAATCCCCGAGAGTTTATTCTTGATTTTACAAGTTAAAAACTAAACCAACAGATGAAAGTGAAAATTCCAAGAGACTCAATAAAACATTCTCATAAAAGTTGAATCAACATTTAAACCACAGAGCTTCCCATAAAAATACGTTCTCTGATGGGCCTTCTTACAAGGTGAGTTCACATGGGGTCAAAGGTCAGGTTGTCATTAAGAACAGTTCCCATTAATAGTGATGCACCACCTCAACAGCTTCACCATTAATGACTACAGGAGCAGCAACTGAAGAGTATTATATAAAATCAATGACCATTTCTTTTGCCTTAGAAACATGTAAGTTTAAAAAGGATGACTCACAATTCGGTGAAGTCCCTGACCACAGGCCCAGGGTCTGGGTCATCACTGCTGAGAAGGGACAGGGGATGACCGAGTCATCAGCAAAATTTAAAATTGGACGCAGTGGATACTGGCTGCGACAACCATTTGTATATAAAATAAATGAAAGGGGCTCACTCACTGGGACTGAATAGTTAAAAAACCTTAATTCTTATAAAACTAAAAGCTCATGTGGTCTTGTTCCAGGGTATCCTTTGTATCATGAGTCCATACAGTTTTAAAAAAAGGGGGCATACTCTGGAAATGAAAGTTATGGTTTCTGAACATTTTTATGGACTTCTTAACCAGCTTATTTAAGGTTCAAATGTTATGGTTTTCCTACATAAAAGTGATCCCGCAAACCATACAATCAAAATTAATTCTTCACTGAAATATGTGTAAATTATAACATGTTGATATGTTAATTCAATAATATGTGTCCCAGCTAAATAATTTAAAGTGTATTGTAAAAGGAAATAATACTTTACACCGTTATATATCAGATTTTGTATTTTATTAGCTCATAAAATTGTGATATATTAAGCTTAACTGAATTGAACAGCTAGTACAGTAAATTGGCACTTTTAGACAGGCATCGTGACTGAACAACCTACCTTGCTGCTAAGTGAAGAGAACGAACTTGAGTGGCAGCTGCGTCAGCCAATCAGAAACCGTGAAGCGAAGGCTCTTTAAAGCTTCTGCTAATAGTCTTTGTGTGAAGGCGGGGAGCAGTTGTCTCGGTTAGTCTCCTGATTAGCAACAAACAGAAGGTTACGAGTTAGAAAAATTGGACTGTTTGGTCACCAGTCTAGGCTTGCGGCAGCAAGAGTGGGGCGAATTATGTCGGGTGCGTAAACCAGAGCGTGTTGGCTGGGTTTCGAGGGGGATTTGGCGGTTATTTGTGACGTTTCGAGCCGTTCGGAGTGGGGGGGAGACCTCCTCGCTTTTAGGTCGTTCAAGCGGCGATGCCTGGCTGATAGCTGCGTCATCATGTTGCTTCCGACTTGAGTTGGCTTGAAAGAAATCACAAGTTAACGCCGGAGGTGAAGCCGCCTGCCGTCATCCAGTCCCAGAGGCCACTCCCGTTCCCTGGATTCCATGGAAGACGGGCTGTCGGCGGGACACTGACGGTGAAGCCTGTTTACGTGGTCCTCTAGTGACTTTTCCATCACTTGTCGTGTAGTTGGCGCGATACTCTGCTGCCCGCGTTTATTGTACACACTTGAATGTACGAGTCGAGCATGTTGTATTATTTGTTATAGCTCGTGAAAATGGAGAAATGCGTTTCGGGACAGGAAGTGTGACTCTGCTGACATGTTTGCCACAGTGTTTATGAGAAGTGATGCTCGCGTTCAGTTTCATTATCGGAGCCCACAGTAAGTTTATGTAAGATGGGAAATCTTAGTCAACTTGTGATTCTGTCGTTTTGATTTGGTTAAGACATCAGGGAGTCGCGGGCTGGGTGGTGCTGTCAGTAGTAGTACATCCTGGTGGACTTTGTGTCGGGTCGGTGGGTAAAGTTTGGCTCCCCTCCTGGGTGGGGAGGGATTACCAGTTCGAACGAAAGGGCTTCCATCTCAGACCAGTCATAGTTGCATCTTCAGTACAAAACCAGTGGGGAAATGGCCAAAGACTGCACGCGCGTCAACGAGCGTTACGCATGCGTGGAGACGTTTTGTGCGTCGAGCTCCTGTGGGGATGGACCCCACGCAGGGTGGTCGTCAAACTTCGAGGTGATGGATGGATTGCTGTACCGCAAGAAGCTGGAGAGGGGCTTCATCAACTACCGGGAGGTTTTGAACGTGGACCGAAGACATGAGGCCATCTCCACCTTCCACAGGAGGAGACCTGGTCAGCGCCACCTGTCCCTGGAGGAGACCTATAAATGCGTGGCTGAAAACTACTGGTGGGAGGGTAGGTACATCTGACCTCCCAGGATAACATTACAGGACTGCTCCTGATAGTCTGATGTCATCTTTCAACTCCACTGCCTGCCTAAATCTAACTTGGAGAGTGTCATTGTATCCCTTTTTTTTAGATAAAGTATCAATTGTGCTCACACTTTAGAAATCATTTGTTAGTTCCTGAGCAGGCCATGAGGGCAAAGATCCCACAAGGTGGAGTCTGAGGCCCCCTGGTCTTGTCTCAGAAAATTTGAAGTTGCACTTGAGCATGTGCAATAAAAGAAAATGGCGTAAGATTACAAAAAGTAGGAAAGACTAAAATTAAAGCGAACAGTATTTATATTGTTGCTGATTGTTTAGCCTGCGTGTCTGTCCTCCAGACATGTTTGGGGCGCTCGTGTCTTTTTGTTGATCCTATTTGTTTTATAATCTGTCATTGTCCTTTTGACTTGATTTATTTTATGTTGTGGCGTCCATTAAGGTGTGAAGCCCAAACTGTTTAGTGCTCCTGAACTTGTTCCCCCTTTTCTCTCTCTTGGCTCTTTAAGTTGTTTATCTTTTTGCCATACGTTCTAAGGTTTCTGTGACTGTTTTTTTTTTTTTTGTCCCCACAGGAATGTACTTCCAGATCAGAGACTTTGTCCTCAGCTGTCCAGAATGTCAGAGTCAGCGCAGTAAAAAGTCAGAGGTGAGAGAGGATTCTTGAGATGGAAGACCACTGAGGCCATTTTCTTCCTGCCAGTCTTTTGATTTCCTCAGGGTTTTTTACCAGTGCTTAATTTTTCTGCATCTCGCACATTTTTGTATTCACACATTTTAGCTCATTCTCACTTACCGTAATTTTTTTGCTCACGCTTCTCCCCGATCAGTCGCACGTTACATTGCCTTCTGCAACGATGCCTTTTTTTATTTGTCTTTGCCTCTCAGGAGTTTAATGGGAGAAGATGTGTCACAAAGACCATGGCATCACACGGCGCCGACATGCTGAGCAAGCTAAGAAGTCAAAGGGAGGCGGGGCTTTTCTGTGACATCACCCTGCAAACGACAGGGCAGTCGTTCTTGGCCCACAGAGCTGTTCTGGCAGCCGTCAGCGATCACTTTCAAGAACTCTTCACTGAAATGGACGCAAGCAAGAAAACAAACATAGACCTCACGGGTAAGATCAGAAACAAAAACTCACCACTAAAGTTGAGGTTGTTGAACTTATGGGCCCATTGAACCTTCCAGTATAGCTGATTAAACTTGTTCTAAGCATTTCAATTGTAATATAGTTAGACGGTGCACATTATGTTACAAGAATGAAATCAGAATGAGTGCATCCAGTTCTGAGCATGATCTGAGCTAAGCATCAGTGTTGATGAAGGTATAAAAAAAAGGACCTCACCAGCAGTTGTAAGATGCTGTGAATCACCATGGCAACACTGAATAAAGAGCAGAAGCTCTATTTTGATCGCAAAAGTTTGAATGCATGTCTGTTTGAATGTTGTTTTAATAGAGTTCATGAGAAAAGTTAAGAATACTATAATTTCCTCAAACCTTTACAAGTTAATTTTAGTTGCCATCTTACCTTTTCTGTTTTTAGACCCAACAGATCGTTGGTGACGGCTAAAATGATACTGTGGATCAAACAGCATAAAATCAAATAGAAGATAGGGCAAACATTTTGCTAGCTTCATTTTTTCCCCTCTTGTAATATTTAAAGCAAGATCTTTTTTCTTTGTTTTTTTTTTCTCCTATACATTTTTAATGCAGTCCTTATTTCTGACATTCTCAGAGGAATGCTTTGTTTAAGATACTTAACACTGAATATTTATAACTCAATGAACCATGTTCCAACAATGCAAAACGAACAACATAAGAAAAGAACAATTTTAAATTGTATCTTTAGGCATTTTGTTATAAGCAGCCTGTCACAAACATGATTTGTTCTCATGTCTTTGCTTGTGTTTACAAAAATTTCATTAACACAATTTAAGACGCATAAATTAGTACTTCTATCCAGGCATCTGGATTCTCTAACAGCCGTTACAGAAGATTTAGCATACATATATAAAATATATATGATTTTTTTGCAATTGTCTTTAATTGTCTTTTAGTATTTTTTTACAAGCTGTAATATCTATTTATCAATGACTGAGTAAAAACAATCTAAATTTGCATCCATGTGAAGAGTTAATTTGAAATGGGTTCAGAGATTTCTAGGAGACCTGGCTTGTAACACTTGCACTTTTTGATGTAGAAGACAAATTTAGCATTGAAGAATCCTGATTGCAGGATCCAGATGGTCCTATTATATTTGTTTGAACTTTTCATTTGGTCCATATATTGGACACTAGAGGTGTAATAGTACATGTATCTGTACTGTGACAGTTCAATACAGATGTTTGGTACATTGAATTAAACAATACATCAGATGATCACTGCTCTCA
This sequence comes from Nematolebias whitei, assembly GCF_014905685.2. Classification (NCBI taxonomy): domain Eukaryota; kingdom Metazoa; phylum Chordata; class Actinopteri; order Cyprinodontiformes; family Rivulidae; genus Nematolebias; species Nematolebias whitei. The sequence continues at coordinate 24,175,100 of NC_056510.1, forward strand.
CATAGTTTAATGACATGCTCTTTGTTAACTGCCATGACAGACGAGGTTCAGAGGAAGATGCCATTTAAAGCTCTCCACAGTAAACCATGCGTAGCAAGTTGAGAATAACACAGGAGCCTGAAGACTTGCCTGTTTTGTTTCAAATCAGCTGTGTGAAAGTTTCCTGCTCATTATCCACAGCCTGTATGGCAAGTAATTACTGGTACACCATATAATGCTCTGCATTTGTGTATTTACTCGATATCACTGATGTTTTCTACATTGGCTTGCTTAGAAGCAGGTGTGAGTGTTTGACATTTTATTTATTTTGTGCAATATTCAATTTTGTATAGCTTTTCTATTTTGAATTTAGCTTTCTATTTTGAATTTTGCCTGTGTCAAACTAATTGAAGAAAACACTTTTATTTATTTTTGTTTTTTGTTTTTAGGGATTTTATTTATTTATTTTGTAATATTTTAACCAAATTACTAATTTTCTGGAGTATATCAAACCGTTTCTTTGACATATGGCCTCCAGGACAGTGTTTAAGTTCAGGTTGAATGAAAAAGACTGACTTTTAAAAGCATTTAGTGAAGTTATCAGCTGATAAATCCTGCTTTGCTTTACATGACTTGCTACGTTACAGCCTCTGCACTAACCTGGGTGGTGTGGTTTTCTGTCTCTGCTTCAGGGAGAATTATTCTCCAATTAAAAAATTAAAAAACACTAATTTTTTTAAAAACATTTTTTTCCTATTATACCTAATCATAAATTGGACACACCATTGTAGCCCTGTTACACATACAGTACCGGTGTATATATATTTAAACTTGCGTCTTTCTGATACTAACATTGTGTTTTGTTTTTTTTCTCTCAGGTTTTAGTGAGGATAGTCTTCTGTCTCTGCTGGACTTCTCCTACTCCTCCACTCTTTGTGTTCATCAGGAGAACCTACCAGAAGTCTGCGCTATGGCTCGACACCTGGGCATGTGGCCTGCAGTGGAAGCCTGCTCGGCTCTTCTCAAAGAACAGGAACAGCAGCGCCATTCTGGCAAGCTCTTCACCTCACCCTGTGCTGGTTCATGCTGTGAGCGTCATCACAAAGCAAATGAAGGGATTTTAGAATTGGACAACACTAATGAAAGCTTTAGTTTAACGCTGGATGCTTCAGATGAGTCTATACACGAAAGTCCCAGGCGTAATTTGCGCAGACTGCCAAAACCCCAAGACCAAAACGGCCTCCCTCTAAGTCCTTCACATAGGATGAAGCTCATGGATTTTAAATCCCCCTCATCCAAAAAAGGTAACACACCCCGTCATGGCATAGCCACCTCTCAGTCACAGAATTACTCACCCATATCTTCATCAAGCCCCCGTCTTCTCCGCTCCTCTCCTGGTGCTGCCAGAGAGGTTCAGAGATTGCTGCCCATGCCAGAGACACCTCGAAGATGCAAAAAATCTCACTCTGTTACCCAGCTCTCATGCACATCCAGGTCGAGGCCAGGTACCACCTGTAGCACGGTGCGGGTCAAACAGGAAGTAGTAGAGGTTGGAGAGGATGAAGAGGATTATGAAAGGGCACAGGAGAAGTACAAGCTTATGAATGTCCTTGGGCTTCAGAGGACTGCTCTGCTTCCTAGACCAGAGGATCTTATTGGCTGGAGGCAAAAGAAACGACTAAGAAAGTTGAAGGCCAACAACTACTCACTGACCAAGCGGCGAAAACCTCGTACGTCATCCTTGGGACTATCGTATGAAGATATGACGCTGTCACTTCCTCTTTGTAACCCTGTCAACACTCGACTCCTCAATAAGTCTGTCAAAACCAAGGCTTTGGTGTCAGCTAGTACGAAGCAGATTCCTGCTAAGAGGCGAAAAAGTGTCCATCAGCGTGTTCCTCCCACTGACAGAAGCTTGAGAAGCAAAGGGGTACTGCCAGACTTGTTCCAGCAAACATCTAGGCCTGACTTTGGGGTGAGGGAACTCAGACGGTCTGTGAGGAAGGGTGATGGTGCCTGCCGTCACACCCAGCAGCCTCTGAGGCGCAGCACCAAAAATACCTTTCCGAGAAACGTAGTCAAAATCAAAGCAGAACCAGCTGAATACTCCCTGTCATCAGAGAATCACCTTGATCACATGCCTGCAGATTCTCCACCTTCACGGAGGACATCGTTCAGAAGAAAGGTCTCTGCAGACACGGTGAAAACACTGCATTATAACAGCAGCCGGTTGGTCACAAAAGCCAAACTCCGACGGAGCTCCACAAAAGACACAGAAAAGACGACACCTATGAACCGAAGGAAGTGTCTGAAGGGAGTCCATGCCACTAGACCAAAAGTGAAAGATAACGAACCTGACGGGCTTCAGTTTTCAGAGCATTCACCTCCACCGTCTATTTATAGTCATAATTTGTACAAAGCCATTAAAGAGGAACCAGCTGAACCTGTGCCAGTTGGACAGTTCCCTGGTCCTCCCTCACCAGACCTGGGTAAACGTCAGAGCAAGCCCCCCATCAAACTGTTGGACTCGGGATTTCTGTTCAACTTCTGTCGACCAGTAGGGGGGCCTATGGCAGCGCTGAAGAAAGAGGAGGAGAGTGTCGATATCTGCTTGACACGGTCTGTGTCACAGGTCAGAGAGAAATTTGAGACTGAACAGTCTCCCCACAGGACACTGAGAGCCAGAGGGCCACCCATCCTCCCTGTGGTGAAAAGGGAGAGAAGGGAGACCCAAGGCCGAACTCAAAGACCCAGGCAGAAGCCCCAAAAGACCAGTTTACTCCTGAACAAATGTGCTGGGTCAAAGACTACCCAGACCACGCCAAAGGTAGATAATTGTTTAATGTTAAATATTATTTACTGTGAAATTTATAGCACCATTAATCACAAATGAATGGGCATTCCTAAATATCCTCAATGACTAATGTTTTAAACATTTGTCTAAACTAACCCTGATTTTCTCTTTGCTTGTTATATCTAGAGACAAAGTAAAGTCATTGCTGTGAGCAGCAGAAGCTGCATCATCCTGGATGCTGTACATCGAGCACGATTAAAGCAACTTCGAGGGCCTCGCAGTCAAGCCCCCAAAGTTCCGAAGGCAGCCCACGCCTGTCTGCAGTGCTCAGCCACCTACAAGGACTGCGATGCTCTAACTATGCATCAGCTAAGGCACGTCGATGGAAAGCACTGGCCTTGTCCGGTAAGCGCTAGACTTTTAGGAAGTAGAGCCACCTTACTTGCCTTTTTGACAGACAGGATGGAGCTGGTGCCTAATTACAGACCAGCTCAACTATTGAGGAATTCATTTTCAGCCTGGAAGATTGGCCCAATTCACTCAAGATTTTTTGATTTTCCAGTCTCAAATAATAAAATAAAATTTTAAAAATCCTATATTAGGTTGTAGAACCCTACGTTTTATGTAATGAAAATTTATTCTGCCTAAAAAACACTGCAGATGAAAGGAATGGTGAAGCTAGTGACTAATAAACTTAAATGGATATGCAGTAGTCCCTTGATACTGTGCGGTTCGACTTTCGCAAACTCACTCTTTCGCAGGTTTTCAACTTTAAGATTTTACACATTATTTCCCGGTGGCCTGGCCTGCTCTGTGATCGCCGAGGGGGCGGGGCCCTCCTTTCCAGTGGTGGAGAAAGTACTCAAACACTGTACTTAAGTAAAAGTACAAATAAACGGACAAAAATGTACTCTAGTAAAAGTAGAAGTACCACATTAACATTTTTACTTAAGTAAAAGTAAATAAGTACTTGCTTTTAAAAATACAGTATTAAAAGTAAAAGTACTTGCTGAATGTATTACTTAATGCAATGGTCTACAATATCATTAAGTGTGCCTATATGTATATTTTCTGTAATACGTTAATAGTGTTGAGCCATTTTAATGAACGATGCTGCAGATAATACGTTTTTCTTGTGTTTACTCTGTGACACAGTTTACACTTGGACTTGTGATTCTGTGCAGCAGAATTTCAGGAATGACCTGCAGAGTTAAATGACATTAAGCAAAATAAGAGAGGAATGATTTTACCTTTGAAAGTTTTTGTTTAACACAAAGCAAAACCAATGTGTCATTTTAACTGAAATAAACACATTTAAGTAAAAGTTGTCTGACAGAAAAAAGGAGCATTAGACACAACAAAGGAACAGGCTCTGATCATTTCAGCTCCAGTTTGTCATCAACTCTAGTTGAAATACTGTCCAGTCGACCTTGTAATGGGTCAATAGTGAACAATGTTTTAACTTCCTGACACCATTTTCAAAACATGGACCCGAGTGTCGAACCATTTGGAGACATCTCTCGTCTCCTAACATCATGAACTGACACATTTTAATATTGCAGCAAGAATTTCTTGTTCAAGTTCAGAAGAAGTTGGTTTTCAAAGTTTTTTTTGAGTCCAGTCTGGCTCTTTTGGGAGAGAGAATCTGTCCTACTGTACTGGATAGTCTTTCATTAGTCTTTCAATAAGATTCAGATATTCTTTATTTTCATTCATTGTCCTTTATTGTCATGAGGCCATGAGTGGAGCGTATCTTCTGGCTGACTCTCCACGGTGGAATACATTTTGGGTGTGTTAGTGGTGCTGTGGGTGCGCCCAGCTCAATGATGTATATAATATACATCACTGGCCCAGCTCTTCTTGAAAGCGGGTCTAACGTTACCTGTCCACTTTTGGACCAACTCCCCTCTGGCCATCAGTTACTTTCAAACTAACGAACAAATCACAAAAACACAACGTGAATGTAACTTGTAACTCAACAAATTATAGAAATGTAGTGTAGTAGAAAGTACAAATACTCAATATAGAATGTAGTGGAGTAAAAGTTGCAAGTACCCATGTTTAACTCTTATTTAAGTAAAGTACAGATACATGAAAAATGTACTTAAGTACAGTAACGAAGTACTTGTACTTCGTTACATCCCACCACTGCTCATTTCTCTGTTAGAGCAGAGCAGCGAAACACAACAGGTGGGTGCACAACCTGTTGTGTGTCCCCGCTCTGCTGTGACAGACGGCCTCAAAAAGAGAGAGGACGGGCCAGGGGGTGGGGTCTGTCTTTCCCCATCACCACTGTGGGAGCTTCAGTAAGGTAGACAGACACCTTATTGAGTGGAGTGAATTGTTTATTTTAAATAATCAAGCGCGGCCCAAACCATGCCTTTAGTCCCCCTCGGCGATCACTGAGTGTGCCAAGCCACTGGGAAATGTCCCGGTGCTCCCCATGGCCAGTCCACCCCCAGGCTCAGTAACTGTAACATCAGTCTGTCTGTTCTCTTTTGCTGTGCTCTTATAGAGCATTTACAACAGTTAGAACATTACAAGAGTGTGGGAAAGGTTTATAAAGCCTTATAAAAGAAATATATATCTGTCTGTCTAAGAGATAGATAGATAGATAGATAGATAGATAGATAGATAGATAGATAGATATAAAGCCTTATAAAAGAAATATATATCTGTCTGTCTAAGAGATAGATAGATAGATAGATAGATAGATAGATATAGAGGTCACAATTTCACTTTTAACATTTTATTTTTCAAAATGGACAACAGTTTTTATATTAAAGTGCCTGTGACATCATTTTTGTAATAAAGTTTTTATGCATTTTTGTGAAAATAAAATGTGTTCTTTACTGCATGTAAAATTTCACACCACTGAGCTGACCAGTTGTTGAAGTACTCGAATGTGCAGTAACAGGAAGTGATGACAAAGGGGAACGCCTGCATGTGAATATAGCATTGTTACAATGACTGACACAAATGGCAGTGAAGAATCTGATGCTTCTTTAGATTATTTTGAGTCGGTGTCAGAGAGAGACAAAGAGTCGGATAATAAAATAATATTGTTTAACCAAGAACAGTTTCCCATTGATGTCACTTCCTGTTTCACTTTAGCTGAGCCAAATTAAAAAAAAAAAAAATGCCAGTAACGTGACAAAATGGGTAAAATCAAGTGCATCATGCCAAATTTCTTAAATATCAAGATGTTTTCTTTTACTTTTTTGTAGTTTTAAGATATGGACAGGCCTTTTAAAATGGCATTATTAGAAAACAAAAAGGAGAACGTTGTAGTCAAGTTCTTCTATATATGTTAAGCAAATAAATGACTTTAAAATTGTTTTACATCTTTACAAAAACAAATGAGGGGGAAAAGGAAACAAGATAAACTAAAACAGATCCACAAGGTCCAACATTTATCAGTTCAACGTTTAGTAAAACATTAACTTAAAAGAATGCCTGCGATTGAAATGTCACACAGCTCTACTCTACATGGACTGTCTTTGGATCAATAATTAAAAATTATTTTGTTGTTTAAATATCCAGAACTACATATGAAGCTGAGAACAGCAACATTTCCCTTTATCTATTCCTCTGTGATTAGCATCTCCTACAATCTTTATTTTGCAACCATTTAACCACTGAAGTAAAGTCATTGTTAGCATTCTTTTTAATAATGAAATATCTAGCATTGTTTGTACTAATTCATATTGTGTGCTGCCTTTATGCTTGAGATGTTGAGAAGTGATGGATTTATAGGCATTTTGGTCAAACCTAGAGTACAAACGTGCTCAAGCTCTTGCAACGTTGCAAGATCTCACAAGATGTGTTGGCGCTCAGGGTATGTGTTGTGAATAACTGCTACGACCACAACAAAATGTAGCTAAATATCCGTTTCACTGTAGCTCTGCAGCAAAACGTTCTTCAGACTGAGGAATGTACGGAATCACATCCGCACCCACGACCCAAAGTTGTACAAATGCCGGAGCTGCATCGCTGCAGGTTCCTGAGGCAGCTGGAGGCACCGGATCCTGAGTCTCAGACTGAGGTTGGTGAATGTGATGCCACACGAGCCTGAGCTGCCTGTCAATCACTTGTCACAGCTGTCATGACTGATTCTGCCTATAGGGTTGGATTAAGAGAAAACAATACCATCAAAGCGTACGACATGTCAAGACATTAGTTGTTGACATGTCTCGTCATAAATCTGTTGTAGTGTGGTATGATCACGCATGCTTAATGATTTTTATTTTTCAGGCTGAAGGCCGTCAGTGACTCTCCACCAGCAAACGGTCTGAAGCCAGAGGCACATGGCCAATCTGAAGCTTGTACATATTCTGCGTCCCGTCACCTCGAAGCACAAGGATCTGTGGAAAGGCATAACGAGTTCAGATTATAATTACTGCTATTATCAACGATTTCTAATATTATTATTTAAATAACCAAATCAAGGTTGTTGTTCCTTTTTTTTTTTTTTGCTTCTCTGTTGCAGAAGGTTAAACTTGAACGTTACACTCAGGGGGGGGCGGGGTTAAATGATGCCATGGCATAAAATGACTCGACACCACGGTTGTATAAAGAAAACCCTGAAATGTAAAGTGATATAATTGTTACCGTTTTATTTTTCTATGTATAGATGAACGTTGAGTGCACTTAAATGATAGTAAATGTTGTAAACCTAAGAAATGAAAGAAGTTGAAGGTTTGGAGTTTGAGGTGGGAATACTTGAAGTCTTGGAAGTGCTGGAGGAGGAAGAGGGGGCAAAGGTGGTGCACACTTGATGTTGGAAAGGTGGGGGTTCAGAAAAGTGAGCTTGCCCTTCGTGGGTCTTTTTCCTTTCATGTGGTAACTTTTAAATGACGAGTCCTTTCAGATCAGTCCTACTCCTCACCCAGGCAATGATCGGGTGATTTGACGAGGGGGGTGGAGGGGCACGACGACACCACTGCATGTAGTATTTCTGCAGGCCATTTATAGTCCACTTTTCTAAGACTGGGTTCTTTTTTTAAAAGGGAAATGTCTTGTTTTTAATGTGAATTTCCTAATTTTAATCGGGACAACTTTGTCACAGCAGAGGTTTTATTCTCCTCTTCCTCTTCAGCGCAAGACGAGATGATCTCTCTCTGCTTAAAATCTACTGAGTCGATGCAATGTGCACATACAGAGATGTTTATGGATTACAAATGGGTTTTAGACAGAAATGAGCTGTGTCTTGCCATCTCTTAAAAAGATTGAATAAATTTCTGCCTTTTACATCTTTTTTTTTTATTTACTGTTGAACTGATTGAAATTTAAAAGGTCTGCCAAATTACAAACATGATGAATTACTCAGATTTGCAGCATCAAATATTTGTTACAAATTCAGCCAATCTTAAGGTCTAAAAAGTTATTATTGGGGTATTTGTTTTGAAAACAATGCTAAATGCACCTCCATGCATCACAATTATAATAAAGTAGAGCATTAGTTTTAAATTGGAGGAACTGGATCTGTTTGTTTCTGCAGCTAGTTCATTCCAGACTGCAGGAGCTGGTAGGGGTCATAACTCATTTGCAGGTTTAGTGTTTGCACACTTTTAGTGCAGTTTTTATTTTAAAATACGCATTAGAAATGTTCTATTTGTACATCAACAGTCCAAGGCAACATTTCTACTTTTAGTGAAAACTTTAAAATCACACTTGTGCTTTAGTTCAGCGTGAAAATATCTTGCATTTCAATAATCTTTGTTTTTAAAATGGACACATTTTGATTGATATGCATATAGTTTTTATGAATTCCCAGTAATAAAAATAGAAATTCACTTCATTCCCAGCTCCAGTAGTATCTAAAGATATACAGTACCATGCGAAAGTATTCGGCCCCCTTGAACTTTTCAACCTTTTGCCACATTTCAGGCTTCAAACATAAAGATATAAAATTTAATTTTTTTGTGAAGAATCAACAAGTGGGACACAATCGTGAAGTGGAATTAAATTTATTGGATGTGTCAAACTAACTGAAAAGTGGGGCGTGCAATACTCTTCGACCCCCTTGCATTAATACTTTGTAGCGCCGCCTTTTGCTGCAGTTCCAGCTGCAAGTCTCTTGGGGTTTGTCTCTATCAGTTTTACACATGGAGAGACTGAAATTGTTGCCCATTCTTTCTTGTAAAACAGCTCGAGCTCCGTGAGGTTGGATGGAGAGCATTTGTGAACAGCAGTCTTCAGCTCTTTCCACAGGTTCTCGATTGGATTCAGGTCTGGACTTTGACTTGGCCATTCCAACACCTGGATACGTTTATTTGTGAACCATTCCATTGTAGATTTAACTTTATGTTTTGGATCATTGTCTTGTTGGAAGATAAATCTCCATCCCAGTCTCAGGTCTCTTGCAGACTCAAACAGGTTTTCTTCCAGAATGGTCCTGTATTTGGCCCCATCCATCTTCCCATCAATTCTGACCATCTTCCCTGTCCCTGCTGACGAAAAGCAGGCCCAAACCATGATGCTGCCACCACCATGTTTGACAGTGGGGATGGTGTGTTCAGGGTGATGAGCTGTGTTGCTTTTACGCCAAACATCGTTTTGCATTGTGGCCAAACAACTGGATTTTGGTTTCATGTGACCAGAGCACCTTCTTCCACATGTTTGGTGTCTCCCAGGTGCTTGTGTCAAACTTTAAACAACACTTTTTATGGATATCTTTGAGAAATGGCTTTCTTCTTGCCTCTCTTCCATAAAGACCAGATTTGTGTAGTGTACAACTGATTGTTGTCCTATGCACAGACTCTCCCACCTCAGCTGTAGATCTCTGCAGTTCATCCAGAGTGATCATGGGCCTCTTGGCTGCATCTCTGATCAGTTTTCTCCTTGTTCGAGATGAAAGTTTAGAGGGACGGCCGGGTCTTGGTAGATTTGCAGTGGTCTGATACTCCTTCCATTTCAATATGATTGCTTGCACAGTGCTCCTTGTGATGTTTAAAGCTTGGGAAATCTTTTTGTATCCAAATCCATCTTTAAACTTCTCCACAACAGTATCTCGGACTTGCCTGGTGTGTTCCTTGGTCTTCATGATGCTCTCTGCACTTCAAACAGAACCCTGAGACTATCACAGAGCAGGTGCATTTATACGGAGACTTGATTACACACAGGTGGATTCTATTTATCATCATCAGTCATTTGGGACAACATTGGATCATTCATAGATCCTCACTGAACTTCTGGAGTGAGTTTGCTGCACTGAAAGTAAAGGGGCCCAATAATAATCCATGCCCCACTTTTCAGTTTTTTATTTGTTAAAAAAGTTCGACACATCCAATAAATTTCATTCCACTTCACGATTGTATCCCACTTGTTGTTGATTCTTCACAAAAAATTAAAATTTTATATCTTTGTTTGAAGCCTGAAATGTGGCAAAAGGTTGAAAAGTTCAAGGGGGGCGAATACTTTCGCAAGGCACTGTAGTAGCCCCTATATATTAAAACGTTTCTGACATTTTGAGTCACTAGAATTAACAATACAACAATTGAATTGACAATCCAGTAAGTCCATTTTTTGTTAATTTCTTTGTTTCACATTAGACAACAAACTAGTTTCTGTTAATATTATTTTAGTAATACTTGAAACTTTAAGTAACAGTGAAATCTGTCTTATTTTGGGGGTAATCAGTAAAGATTTGGGCTTCTAGAGGTGTTTGCATCAACTTGCAAAACTACATTTATTTTCCTCCCTGACTCTCATCGAGGTGGCAGCTTCTGTCATCCCTCCCCCGTTTTTCCTTCTTCCTGCTCTGCTCTCTGTGTGTCTGAAGTGCCTGGTTCACATCTCCCGAACATAAATTAAGAAGATTATGGATTTGTTATCGTGGGCGTTCAACGCTATTGATAAGATTTTTTCATCAAAGTGACAATGTCCAGCTGAGACTCACGCTGTGGAGTATGTCATGGATCCATGGGGAGTGTGGCAGATGATGTGTCTCTCAGTCCTGTCTCAGGAGGATGTTGAAGACGTTTACATATTTGGAATTATGATAGCAGGGACTCTGCTTTTTGGCATCGGCGGGGCTCTGTTTTATCGACTTTTGAAGAAGACATCGGCAGCAGTTTCAGCCATGGAAAAGCTTCCGAGTCAGTGTGAAGGTTTGGTCCGTGCTGTAGGAACTTTAAATCATCTGGTTTATGAGCTTAACCATAAGGTGGAGGCGATTTATGAGAATCGCAGGCCACCTGCGGATTCTGGGACTCGTCAGCGTGGTGGGTTCGACCTCGAGGGAGACTCATAACATGGATCAGTGGAATGGAATCCCACAATTAGGCATTTTCAGAACCAGAATGCCCAGATGGACTCAAGGCTGGAAAAAAGTAATCTCTGCCTGAAGAAAAACAAGAATCAAGTTTATCTAAATCTGACTCCTGACGACCTCGGAGACGGGCCGACTATCAAATTTCTCCTGGGTCATGAGTAACCAAAGACAAAAGCTTCATGTATCGC
>NC_056510.1:24186435-24189478 GCF_014905685.2 Nematolebias whitei
TCTGTGCAAGCTTATCAGAACTGCTGCTGAAACAACATCTTCAGAAACTGTGGCCGATCTGAAAAAACGCTCATGAACAAATCTCAACACCTCGATGTTAAATGCAAATGTTATCATGTTTTAATTGTGCTTGCTGGTAGAGTTTTTTTGATGTCTCAAATCGTGTCCTGATAGACAAGATGTGAAAGATCTTTGTTTGTAATACCACTATCTACCCTCATGTTTCTCCCCCTTTTCCTATCTAAGATTATTATCTGATAAGGATAAGAAGGCCGCGCTTTCTATAGTTGCAGCTTCATGCACTCCGCCCATCTTTCGGACGACTGTACGTACATATTTGTGTTGTATCTCGGTGCAATGTCAATAAAGTTTATTCTGATTCTGATTATTTTGTCCTGATGCATGCTCAATAATCTAGGAGTCAGGTCCTCTGGACAGGTTCTTCTTCAAAAGATGGTCCAGCACAGAAGAGCAACATCATCAGGCCAGGACTCTGCAGTCTACACTCGTCTCCAGGTCAGTAGTCACTCGTTCAGGGATGAAGATGTTCACATTCTTGACAGAGAGGAATGATGGTTTGAGAGAGGAGTGAAGGAAGCCATCTTTGTGAAGAGAAACCATCCATCATTAAATGGGCGGAGGCCTCTGTGTTCAACTAACTGTCCCCCTCTTACAATGCTGTTATTGCATCACTCTGCCCTCTGTGAATATCAACTAACAATCTATTATTAGGCTGTTGGTCCTCCTTTTGCATGTGAACAACTACCGGTAGTTCTGGATGTCACCAGCAAATTGGTTGATCCACCATGAAAATGTTCTTATAAGACTGAGTTTGTTGCAGCTTCTCAAACTGAAGAAGTCTTCTGGATAAATGACAAAACGTTTCATCAAAGAAGAATCCATCCAGACGATCTGACTAAATCTTGTTAGATACATTTATTTTGCTTGCTTTAGAAAAAGGGGGCTCAGATTTTATTTTTTATTTTTTTGAAGTGAGATTTGTGGAAAGGACATGAACAGTTAATATCTTACTTGTTGTAGACAGCACGTTAAATGGCCTCAGTTTAGAGATCTAAGGCATATTCAGAAGACAGTTCCATGCAATGGTTGCACAGACCAGTCCATCTTTAGGCTTCCTGTTGTATCCTTCCTGTTGTATCCCAAATCCCGGTCTGGGAGCCTTTCTGGGTGGAGTTTGCATGTTCTCTCCGTGCATGTGAGGGTTTTCTCCGGGTACTCCGGTTTCCTCCCACAGACCAAAAACATGCTTGTTAGGCTGACTGGTAACTCTAAATTGTCCCTAGGTGTGAATGAGAGAGTGAATGGTTGTTTGTCTCCATGTGTCCCTGTGATGGATTTGCGACCTGTTCAGGATGTACCTGCCCCTCGCACAGTAATTGCTGGACATGGTCACCTGCGACCCCCGTGACCCAACATGGAAGAAGCGGGTTAAAAAAATGGATGGATGGATGAAACCTTTAAAGAAATCAAGGTGGACATCTTCACTTCCTGTTGCAAGGTGTTTCAGGTTACAGTAGCTGAGTAGGAAAAGGTATTTTTGCCAAGTTCAGTCCACACTGAGGGAACGCTGCAGGTAATGATGTCCTGAGAGTGCATGTTGTAACTGCACTGACGGCATGACATATGGGAGGAGATATAAGAAGGCAGCAGAGCAAGGAGGGATTTTTAGATGAAAATGAACCAGTGTGAGAGCCTATGTAGATAATGATGACCAACTGACCAAGGAGTACAGGGTGCAGTGATGGTATGATATAGTCACAACCAGTTATGAATCTAAGTGCACCATGGTAGACAGCATCCAACATCTGCAAGCAGCTGGTTGGAGCATTCATGTAAATAATGTCTCCATAGTCAATGGCCGGTAGGAAGGTAGAGGTTACAAGGCGTTTTCTGGCATTTGGAGTTAAGCAAGATCTATTTCTGAAAAAGAAATCCAGTTTTAATTTCAGTTTCTTCATCAAGTTTTCGACATGTGGTTTAAAAGAGAGATGTGTGTCGACCTAAATTCCCAAGTAATTGTTAGAATCTACAAACTCAATAGGAACACCATGCATGGATGAGAAGAACAGTGATTAATTTGAGCCGGATCCTGCCGGAACAAGATCTGGGACCTCCCTCATTTTGAGCAGCTGTGTTCCGGCAACTGTTTGCTCAGATCTGGCAACTCAAATCTCTGCCCCTAAAACTTCAAAAGTCATTGCACATTTTTATTTTGATTATTAAAAATACAAGAGAAGAGACGTTGCCCAATATGTGGAGTGTTTGTTCCGGCTGCACTCCGTGCACCAGCTCGCGCACACGCTCCTGCCCAGAAGAGAAGCGGACCACATGTCCTGTGGGGAGCATCTTCATCCACCTTCAGCTGTGCGCCCTGCAGACAGTGCACGTTTTACACACAGGAGCATCTCCAGACAGCTCTGCGGAGCACGCACAACTGCTGATGTGTCTGAACTCCTGCACAGACATACTGGTATACACACTGCTGAAGGTGAATGAAGACGTTCATCCCCACGGGACACGAGCTGGTGCACATAGTGCGGCCGGAACAAACACTCCACAGATTGGGCAACGTCTCCTCTCATTGTATTTTTAATAAATAATCAAAATAAAAATGCACAATGACTTTGGACTTTTATGGGCGGAGATTTGAGTTGCTGGATACAGTTCAGACATAATAAAAAAGCTTACAGTAAAAAAAAAAGAATATATATATATATATATATATATATATATATATATATATATATATATATATATACAACAAGAAAGATGTTTGATGAGTATTATTCACATTACATCATGTTTCAAAACCACATCACTAATTTGTCAAAATAACAGGATCAAAATGTTAAAAAGACAGTCCAATATATTATCTAAAATAAATGGATGGATGGATTGTCCTTAGCTGGACAACTGAGAATTGAAGAACCTGAAGACAGTGGCAATCGAGATCGGAGCAGCAGGAACAATAACTCTGTGTGTGTATGTGTGTGTGTGTATGTGTGTGTGTGTATGTGTGTGT
>NC_056510.1:24189488-24193201 GCF_014905685.2 Nematolebias whitei
TGTGTATGTGTGTGTGTGTATGTGTGTGTGTGTATGTGTGTGTGTGTGGGGGGGAGTAGGACGTTTGACAGAATCGGAGCTGCTCTATTCACAGGCTTTTCTTCTTGCTGTCTAAAACAGTAATTTCAATTCAACCCTTATTTATACAGGTTGTTAGTCTCATTGATCCTCGAGGACTCATTTACAAGAGAGACCTGTTTTTAATCAATTTAATCAAATGTTTACAAATGTAGGTAAACAAAGATGTTTAACAACCTGTTAAAATACACCAAAATGCAGGAGATTACATTTCTTTTATTCCAAATTCCCCCCCCCCCCCCCCCACACACACACACACACTATTTTCATTAGTGGTTGTAGTAATATGGAACTAGATTAGTAATAATTGATAACTATTAGTGAATAGGTGGGATTAAATAAGTATGTTCTTCTTTCCATTCCTTTTTAGCCTGTGAGCTCAACAAAAAGTGGAGAATACTTGTTCACTTTTTTATTGTATGTAGATTTTTCTTTATATTTTTGTTTCACTCGTTGCTTGAAATGATTGTAAATAGTTAGCATGTATGAAATAAACCAAACAAACAAATATGTATGATTCAATCTTATGTATAAACTACCGATTTACAACTCAGAGAACCCAGATTTGTATGAGACAAGACTCAGGATTGCATAAGATAACAGTATTTATTATTTACAGTGATAAGAGTTACAGATGGTCCTCTGGAGCGCCTGAGGAGGAAGGAGATGGTGAGGTGGGTTTTGGCTGTATGGTTCAAGTGGAATATTAATCTGGTAAACGTTTTCTCTTACAGGTTGGATGAGGTGAGATGGCGCGGAATTGGATCCAAGGAGAGTTCCAGGGACAAGAGGCCAGGTTTGTCAGGCAGGATCGGAGAGGCTGGAAACTGGCTGGAGGCAAAGCAAGAGGAGATGAAGGACTGGACCCAGGAGAACCAGGACTGGACCGGGACCGAGGAGACAGGATGACTAAGAACAAAAGAAACCAGGTAAGTAGATTTACGTTCAGTAAATATACAGGCCGGAGGCATAAATACCATTAAGGGCGAAGAGCGAAGAGTAGCACTCGACTGCAGCCTTAAGTAGAACAGATCCTCATCATGGCCGACAGCTGGTGGCAGTTAGCGGCCATCTTGGAGAGAGGAGCTGCAGTCAGTGGTACTCTTACACCAACATTGTTCACATTTAGTTACATTATATAAAAAAATGGGCAGGAAATATAGATGCAGAACATTTGACATTTTATTATTTATGTTTAGCTCTGTCTATTTCAGCACAAGCATTTGTGAACGTGTTTTAGTAGTGAGTCTCAAAACTGGAAGTTTCTCCAAGAAGCCAACAGACTCAGAATAAACAGTTCATCCAATATGAGCACAGCACAGCGGGTCGATGTCTAAGCGTTTGCACAAATGATCCTGAGCAAATAACCCAAACTCCTCAGCAGCCGAGTGTCTCTCTCTGCAGCTCACACCAGGAAAACGAGAATTTTTCAGCAGAGAAATTTAACTTTAACGAGAATGCTCATTAAAGCAGACAGGAAACGAGGACGTCTTTAATCAACCCGTGTCACAATCAGCAAAAAGCATATTGGAAATATTTTCCTTCCTAATTTGGGTCAGTAGAAAGACGGTCACAGAGGAAAACATTTAAAAACTCATTGTTGGTTTTTAAAGCATGTCTTATTTAGAAGTTCAGATTTCTGCAAAGCCTAACTGACATTATTCAATATGTTATATATATGTTTTATGTGCTGAACATAAACTTAATGGAAAATATACAGAAATCTACAAAGCCTAAAGTAGGTATATTTCTTGTTAAAAATTCAAAAGCCTAAGTTAAATCTCTAATATATACTTTAATTCCTCTCAGAGCTCATCAGACAAGAGAACATTAATTTTGTATAAAAACAAGTCTATTTTACTTCACGTTTGAGAATCAGCTTGATTGGAGAAAATAGAAAAACTTGAATTTTTTTGTCTAAACTGGAAGTAACTTTTGGGGTATAATTTGTTGCAGCAGTATAAAAAATTAAATAACCGTATTTCTAAGGAATTATTTCTGCTATTTGTACATTTTTGTGTGCTGAAAGGTTAAAACCCATGCCGAACATTTTTTGAATCCAAAACAGTGCAGACTAATGGAAGAGGAAAAGTTTTAGTTTAACTTTAGGTCTCTAACTTGCCTTCTGATTTGTTTAAACCACTCGGTCGATGTGTCCTTTCTTCGGCTCGTTGTCTTGTTGCACAAACCAAATGCTCGTAGTTCTCAGCTGCTGTCCTGGAAGAAGATCTAGATTTGATTTTGATCAATTCTTACCTTATTAATAGCAAAGTATGCAGGCCTTGAAGTAGAATGGCAACCATGATGCTCCCTCTACTGTGCTATTTTTGGAGTCCGTCATTCATTTACCCCTTAAATGTTTTTTCTTCATTTTTCTTGTTTTAAAATATTTTATTTTATCAGATCATTGTTCTTATTTGACAATTATTTTGTTAGATGGCCATTTTTTTAAATCAAGATACAGTATATAATTTTTAGAGTGTTGGTGTTTAGAACTTCATTTTTTTCTGTTCTTTAGCTGCAAAAACTCATTTAGTTATTTCTTGTAGATAATCTACTGTATCTTGTAAATTAACAATCATTCGTGATTCTTTTTGTGAGGTCCATGAATAGGTTTTCTTTTCAGAACACAGTTCACAATCTGTCATAGTCTGACAGTAGGAACTTTTATTTTTATTACCAAACATTATTGTTCTCAAGTTTGCTCACAATGTGTAGTTGTTAAAATGATTGTTCTTAATGTGTAAAATAAAGACTTTTCAAGCAGCATGCTATTTTTGTGCAGCTGAAATACTTGTCACCAAAACCTCGGATCATTCATCACTCCGCTTTCATATGAACCATCCACCTCCATCACCAGTTCTGCTGTCGTCCATCAGTATGAGCCTGTGCTTTAACCAGCAGGTTGTCCTTTATAAGTGCTGGTAGCATTCTTCAAAGGTTTCTGTCTGGTTTTAAAATCCTGCACGGCACAGAATCTGCACAATGAAAGGTTCTCATTGGTGTTTTTTTGGTTGTGTTGGTGCAGAGGTTAGAGAAGGACCAGATGGGCCTGTGATTGGAAGATCGCTGGTTCAATTCCCCGTATCAACAACATCAAAATGTGGGTGGGATTGGTGAAGCACCAACACCTGCCTCCACCCTCATTTGCCTCACTCTGGGCCCTTGAACAAGGCCCTTAACCCCCACCATCTGCTCCCCTGGGGGCCCTAGATAGCAGCTCTCTGCTCCACACAGAGGGCTGTGGTAACTCAGTGGTCTGTGGTTGCATGAGGGAGGGCAGGAAGGGGTAAAAATAATTGCAGTCTTCTTGTGACTTAGTTCGCTGTGGCGACCCCTGACGGAGGGAGCAGCCGAAAGAAGAAGAAAGAATTGATCTTATTTTGGCAACATGATTCTGAAGACTCAGTCATCCTTTTACTTTTAGACACGACAGCTGCCTGTAGACCACAGCATGCTGATCTCTAGGTAGAAGCAATGTGGTACCAAAGACTCTGCTTAAACTGGTTCAGGTCTGAGAAGAGTTTCTCTGTAAGCCTCAGAGAATTTCCTCCTCAGCACGCCCTCACATGTGGAGTACCCCAAGGATCAATTCATGGAACCATTTTATTTTCTATCTACATGCTCCCCTTAGG
>NC_056510.1:24203201-24204268 GCF_014905685.2 Nematolebias whitei
GAATCCAAGTTAAAGGACAGAATTAAACTGTGCTTTTTGAGCTCACACTTCTTGTTAGACATGAGATGCTCAGTCACCTCCATGTTCTTCAGTGTAAGTTCTGACACCAGAGTGATTATTCTAAAATAAGGTTGTGTTCCTGAGAATAAACTGCCTCCGACTTGCAAAGCCTTAAATGTTACACGTGTAACTCTGTGCATAATAAGACTAATAACTGGTTGCTTTAATTAAAGCAAAAGTGTGTTCATGGAAACCCTGCATTTCCATGAGGCTTATTATAGAGTAAAACTCTTTATGTCTTTTTCCACTGCAGTGTTATTTTGATGGGGGTGGGGGTGGGGGGGGGTCTGGGTGTACTTTTTCAGACTCATAACCTGCAGGCTTACTTGGGTTACCCTTGCCCCACCAGCGACTGACTGCCTGTGCTTATGTGAGTTTAGGGAGCCATGGAGAGTACGCCCAGGAACAGCTGACAATTTATGCTAGTGGGGCCCCCACATTCTCAGAGAGAGAGAGAGGGAGAGAGGGGGAGAGATGAGAGGGGGAGGAGGCAGAAGGACTGAAGACAGGAGACAGAGGAGGGCAAAGAAGACTGGAGAGAAGAGTGAGGGGTGGGTGGGAGTGAAGCAGAGCTGTGGCTTGTTGGGGGGTGAGTAAAAAGAAGAAGGGGGAGAGAGGGAGAAAGGAGGCAGTCTTGTTTGTAGCTTGTCAGCAATTGCTTGAGACAAGCTTCCCCTCCATGTGTGAAAGCTACTTGGCAGGAATGCTTGGGCTGTACCAAGTGGAGTCAGGCAGGAGGGTGTGGTGGTGGTGGTGGGGGGGGGGGGGTGATCCAGGAGAGGAACAGACCAGGATTGAGGAGCCAGTGTGTGGCTGAAGTAATCCTCCAGCAGCGTCGGCTCTTTGATGTATCTTTGTGTGTGTGTGTGTGTGTGTGTGGGTGTGAATGAGGCTGCAGAGAGGTTTCTGTATGAATATGTGCTCTCTCTCCCCAGCAGCAACAAAAGAGAGGGAATGAGACACCCCCCCCCCCCCCCCCCCCCCCCCCCCCCCCCCCCCCCCCCCCC
>NC_056510.1:24204368-24209482 GCF_014905685.2 Nematolebias whitei
AAAAAAAAAAAAGAGAAAGATGATGAAACCTGAAATGGTCTTGCAGTGTGCATAAACACACAGAGATGTTCATGCATGCATCTGTGCACGCGTGTGTGCCATTCTTCCAAATTTTAATTTGTTGACTAACAGTCTCATTCATGCTGTTCATGAGCGTGAGTTTTTGTCTGCACGCAGTCGTTCATGTGTGTGTCAGAGTGCTTCTTCCCCAACACAGCGGCTGGTTTTTATTTGTGTGTGTGCATGAGGTCATTTTCTTCAGTAGCCTGTTGCTTTCTGCTTCTGACTGCTCGCTCAGCTCCACATCATGAGGAATGCACACCGAGATGGATTCCTCTTCTCTCTGGCGTCATTTTTTCCCACTTTTTCTACACAAATCCAAGAAAACGGACACACAACGGCACAAATTTGTGCCACTTGCTGACACACACACTCAGCTGACATCCTGGAGCAACTCTTGTCTTTGAAAGGGTTAAACAGTTTCCTTCATTATCCCCCCAAAATTAATTTGGTACTTATTTTCCCATGTTGGGTGGCACGGTGGAGCAGTTGGTAGAGCTGCCACCTCTCAGCGAGAAGGTTACTGGATCAAATCTCAGCCAGGGACTGTTCTGGGTGGAGTTTGCATGTTCTCTCTGTGCATGTGTGGGTTTTCTCCGGGTACTTTGGTTTCCTTCCACAGACCAAAAACATACATGTTAGGAACAGATTATCTTGTACCCATCCATCCATCCATTATCTTTTACCTGCTTTTTCCATTTTTGGGTTGCAGGGGTCACTGGTGACCATATCCAGCAGTCACTGTGCGAGAGGCGGGGGACACACTGGCCAAGTCTCCAGTCCATCACAGGGACACAGAGACAAAACGAGACAAAAAAAAAAAAACATTCACTCTCTCACTCACACCTAGGGGCAATTTAGAGTCACCAATCAGTCTAACATGCATGTTTTTGGCCTGTGGGAGGAAACTGGAGTACCTGGAGAAAACTCATGTACGGAGAGAACATGCAAACTCCACCCAGAAAGGCCCCTGGCCTTTTTTTGTTGTTGCTAAATTATAGTTCACTTGGAAAACATACTGGCCAAGTTATTACTGTAAGCGAGTATGAGTTCTTAACTGACCTAGATAAATAAAAGTTAAATAAATGGCAACCTCTTCTGGAGACATTTAGGTCATTTTCACACATGATAGTCCAGTAGACTCGGTTGAATTGGGGACCAAAATTCAGAACATTGGTCAGCTGGTATGGTTCACATTCACACTGTACTGAGTCAATTGAGCCGACCTGTTCCCCCCCTCGCCTGTGGTGGCGCTGCACCAAGAACTACTGACGGAAAAGACACGAAAACCTCTGAAGAAGCCACTTCTTCTTCTTCTGGAAATAAAAACAAAAATGGAGTGGCATAAAATTTGAGCAGTTTTAGGATTTCTGTTTTGTCATTTTTCAACAGTGGACTCAGCATGAGTGGAAGATGAGGCAGAAGACCACGGAGAATGTGGTTTTTCACACAAGGCAGCTGAGACGGCTCCGTAGGAGTTAAGAGAAATGCATATTTGTTTTGGTTGTATTTACACAGAATGCCCTGCACTGTAGTCCACTTCCTGCTTTTGGAGCAGTCTCTGGTCCACTTGCATTCATAATGCATTCAAACCACATTCGAGTTCACATCAATTGGACCGAGACCTAGGTTATTAGGCAGACCAGAGTTTGCTTTTTTGGTCTGCATCAGAGTTCGATTGCGCATTCACACCTCACTTTGTGAATGCACATTCACAAGCGGACTAACAGGGGCTGGTGTGATTAGGGTGCATTCACACCAGCCCTGTTTAGTCCGCTTTAATAGAACTTTAGGCCGTTTGCCTAGAAAGTCCGGTTTGTTTGGGGAGGTGTGAATGCGCAATCGAACTCTGATATGGACCAAAAAAGCGAACTCTGGTCCACCTAAATACCCAGATCTTGGTTCGGTTGAAGTAAACTCTGGCGCGGGCGGTTTGAATGCATTGTGAATGCAAGCAGACCAGAGACCGCTTCAAAAGCAGGAAGTGGACTACAGCACAGGGCATTCTGTGTAAATACCATCAAAACAAACGTGCATTTTTCTTACCTCATACGGAGCTGTCTCAGCCGCCTTGTGTGGAAAAACAACATTCTCCATGGTCTTCTGCCTCATCTTCCGCTCATGCTGAGTCCATTGTTGAAAAATGACAAAACAAAAATCCTAAAACTGCTCAAATTTGACGCCACTCGATTTTTGTTTTTATTTCCAGAAGAAGAAGAAGTGTCTTCTTCAGAGGTTTTTGTGTCGTTTCCTTCAGTAGTTCTTGGTGCAGTGCCACCACAGGAGAGGGGAGGAACAGGTTGGCTCGATTGACGCGGTGTGAATGTGAACTACACCAGCTGAAATGTAAACAAATGTTATGAATTTTGGTCCCCAATCGAACCGAGTCCACCGGACTATCAGGTGTGAAAACAACCTTACACAATGTGTTTTTTGAGTGAAACCACATCTTTTCTTCTGCTTTTCGACCGCTCATTTACACGACAACAGCCCTCGTTCGCTCTGAAACAGAAGGTTTCTGAATCCAGGACCCAGGCAGATTTTCAGGGGAACCCCCCTTGCGGTGGTGCGAAATGCTCCACAAGTGTGAAGTCGCACATGCGCACTACAAGCGTATATTTCACGCATGCGCAGCCAAACGGCATATGTCCATCAACAATGGCGCCAGAGTCTAACATACTGCTTTACTTAAAGTTACATCAGAGCAAATATGTTCCTGTTTTTAGTATTTTACCTTGTTTTATATGGCACCTTGATTTGTTACTATTTTTATCTTAATTGCATTTTACTGTAGTTTATTGTTGTCCGTCTTCAACAGGTCTCTCTTGTAAATGAGTCCTCGTGACTCAATGAGACTAACCTGTATAAATAAAGGTTGAATGAACATCAAGCAATAAACTGACCTCATCATCAGTCCACAAAAGCTTTTTCCGCTGCTTTCAACTCTCCAAATAATTTTTTACATTCTACACACAGGGTTCAAGTGCCATGGTGCATGTGCATTAGGTGTAGGTGCAAAATTCAGAGCACAAGCTAATGACCTGGCATAGCAACAGACTCGGGAGATTTCTGCGGTTTCATGCAAACACCGAATGTGTCCATGCAAACCAGGATTTATTTCCCCCCAAATCACTATCAGAAAACCACTACGTTTCTTGCTGCTGTGTTCGTGTAAACGAGACCTCAGACGATATGTTTTTGATCGACAGGATTATGTGGCTTTTTAAAAAAGTGAATCCAGTCTCAAACTTGGTGAAAAATGTTTTTAGGAAACAAAGTTAAAACTTTTTTCATGTCATATTTCAAAATGCAAAGTTAAATTGGAAATGTGCAGCTTTAATGAATCTGAACGTTTATCCCAGCTGGCCCAGAAAAGCTCGTCTGTGAGTAGGAAGACGCCCCCGGGCCACCAATTGATGATCACTGTTTTCAGGGCTTAGCTTCCACATTTAATATCTTCCATCCAGCAGCTGAAGATCTGGGTCTTCTGTGGGCTACAGAAGTAACTAAAAGCTCCTCTCATCCGTTCACCCCCTGTTGCTCATCTTCGGCTCGCAGGCCCTGAAAGAAAACTGGAAGTGGCAGAAGAAATACAGGATGAAATTTTAAAACGAATTAGGCCGTGAATAATTTTCAGGGATGTCACAATGTATTGGGGTGAAGCGTTTATGTAATTGGAGCGCTTGGTGTTTGATCCTAAAAGAGGAAAAGTCTTAAATAAGAGTGCAGAAATTTCATGGGCGGGCATGCGTGCATTTAATTTCTGTGCACACCTACACCATCACCTGCGTGCACTGACCTCATTTACATCCACCAGCTCTCGAGGAGGCAAGGTGACAAAGCAGAGAGGAGAAGGAAAACAATTCCCTCTTTAAAAAAAAAAAAGCGGCAAAATGATGAACAGAATAAAACGTGTGAGGAAAAAAAATATCTGAATGAGAGGGTAAAAATTTGCTGAAGGGAGGGGAGGATGAGGAAATAAGGCTGGGAAAGGGGAAGCATGGGGAGGAGAAAAAGATGGGGAGTAAAGGGGGAGATGAAAGAGAGGGAAAGTTGAAAGGTAAAAAGGGTTGGAGAAATGAATGAACACTGTGGCTGAGGAAGGCAGGGGATGGAGATAGGGAGGGAGGAGGCAGAGGAGGGGGGAGAGAGAGTGGAGGATGAGGAGGGTTGATCTCTGGGGTTTGAAGCACATTAGTATTCATGGAGAAGAGGAGGCCACAGACAGCAGAGAAACGGAGAGGGACCAGACTGAGAGTAGCACACACACACACACACACACACACACACACACGCACGCACGCACGCACGCACGCACACACACACACATTCTTGTGTATCTATCATGTTTGTGGTCTTGGATGCTACAAGGGGCCTAACCACTTCTCGTTTTGATCCTCACACAAACTGTGTGCCAAAAGGCAGCAAAGACAATCGACTAATATCTGCAGGTTGCACTCACTGACGCACATACAAGCCTCTGGGAAAATAAAAAATAAAATAAAAACTCCCAAGAGATGATTTAGTGGTTGAAGCTTTTGAAACCACCCATGGCCTCAGATCGAATTCTACCTCAATAGTGTCTCTCATGTTTTTTTGAATTATATATATATATATATATATATTATTTTTTACAATCTCTTGACCCTTTTCCTCCTTGCTTCTCTGTCAATAAAAAACCCAAAACGTCAAACTGAGGATGAAATATTTTCCTTTTTTTTCCCCAGAAAAATAAAAAAATCACGTAAAAAAAACCAAAACAAAGATCTCATACACAAACAAAGAGGAGCAAAAAGGGGGTGATTCATTTCACTGTGGGAGACGAGGGTCGGGCTGCTGAGCGCTGCAGGGAAAGCGCAGAAGACAGGAAAAGATTCCTATCGTGTTGGGGGCCACTTGCGAAACACCTCTGATGGTGGCAGGAGGAGAGCGAAGGGAAGGAGAAGTGGCAACGCTCTCTGGGTGTTCTATTCTTAGTCTCTTCTCTCCTCAGACTTTGGATGCTTCTGTGTGTGTGTGTGTGTGTGTGTGTGTGTGTGTGTGTGTGTGTGTGT
>NC_056510.1:24209492-24242269 GCF_014905685.2 Nematolebias whitei
GTGTGTGTGTGTGTGTGTGTGGATGAGGGTGTGTGGGCGGGCAGGTGGTGTACAGCTGACAGTTGATTTGCTGTGACACCAGACACACTGGCTGCTTTGGACTCTCATGGCCTAGATATCACACTCAAACCCACACACTTATGATCACATGCACATGTGTGTTGCCCCCTTTTCTGTCTCCTTTAGCACCCTTTCTCTTTAGTTTAGTCCTACATATGATGGTCTTATTCAAGCAGGTGAATGACCTTAACAATTTCAGGGGGGAGAAAATAAGTGAGAAATAAGAGAAAGCAAAAAAGGGAGAGAAAGAAAAGAGAGGAATGATTAAGTGCAAGAGAGAAGTGGAGTGAGAGAAAGGAAGAGAGCGAGATCACATCATGTAAACAGACTGAAGCACCGCGCGGAGATGGAGGAGGCTGTTGCCATGGCGGCAGAGGCTGCATCCTTTTGTTAAAGATGTCACTCAGGGGGAATCAGGGCTAATGAGGAAGGACTTTGCGCTTGCGTGTGAGTGTGAGCTGCGAGTAAATGTGTATCTGAGCAATAGCTACGGTCTGGTGGTATTTACTGGTTTCACTTCAGGTGGTGGGGGAGACAAAAAAAATCCCATAGAAAAGTAAAGTGGAAAATGTACGTGGAGATAAAAGGTATCCATGAAAAGCAGAGAGCAAGGCTGTGAATTACAGATGAATGTGTGTTTAAGTGAACTTTGTTGAGTATTAGGAGGATGTGTGTGTGTGTGTGTGGCTCTGCGCTGCGTAGGTGGTTTGTTCTCCTTGCTCTTCATCTCGCTGCAAATTAGTAAAGAATCAAAGAGAAACAGGTTTCATTTAATCCCATCCTCTCCGTCTCCCTTCCTTTTTCTCCCTTTTCAGCAAACAGCCTTGAGCCCCCCCAACAGAGAGAATGCAGACATCTGCCCGCACTTTACTTTCCCCCATCTCTTCCTCTTTTCCTTTTCTGACATACGCACATGCACGCACACACACAAACACGCACATTTGTTTTGCTGTCAGCATCATCATCAATGAGAGCAAGGGCTTGCATTCTCCTCCATTTCCCTCTCCTCACCCTTTCCCCCCCCCCCACACTCTCTCTCACTGCCTTTTTCTCCCCTAGATCTTCCTCTCTTCTTCTCCCACCTTCCTCTTCCTCTGTCTTTATAGACAGGGATAAATAATTTGATCTGGAGGGTTTTGAAATTCCACCACTCTGAGAGGCGTGACGTTAATCTTTTATTATCTGCTCTCTCATTCCTCCTCTCCTTTTCTTTTCCCATTCCTTTTCCTCCTTATCTCCTCACCAACACCCCCCATGCCTCCAGCCTGTCCTTGCAGTATTCTAATGATTCATATTTCACATCCACTGCCTTTTCATTTAGCCTGTCTACACCGCTTCAGGGACAGCTCCTCACGATCTTAATTGACTGAGGAGACGGAGGTGGCAGGAGTAGATCTACCCCCACCTTCCCCAATCGTACACAAACATATATGTAAATACAATAGTACATACATATTTTATAATTATACATATATAGCTGGATAAATGTAAGAGGAGTGATGCAGAGAAAACAAATCACTGAAGCGGTAGCATGCTTCGCACACTTTAGGAAATAAGCTCTTGATTTTATCTTTCTTGTAGGTTAACATGAGTGAATGAAGAGAGCAGTGATGTAATAAAAGACAGAGTTAAACACCTAGTATTCCTTGGAAAAAAGCACATTGGTTTGTGAAATATTTTGCTTACAAACACTGCTGACTTTTTCCAGTTATTGCCAAAGTTTTCCAGTTTTTTGTTCATTGTGCAGAACTCAAAGTGTGTAGCGTGAAGGACTCTGAGCTACTATCAGGCCAAAAGTTAGGTCTATATCTCTAAAATTGGCAAGGTTATAGCCATTTTTATATTTTTCAAATTGTCAGCTGCAGCAACCATCTAAATTGGGTTGACTTCAATAATTATTCAGCTGTATATGCACAATTCAAAGACTGTTTCCTGAGTGATTCATTAAACTCCATCAAGTGGTTCGTATGGTGTTTTGGTACCACTTTACCATAAGGCTCCCCTTAGAGATGGCTAATAAATAGTTTATAGATGTGTTATTGATTCTCTATAAACATCTGATAAATCATTAATAATTGTTTATTATGCATTAAGGGTGACAGAGAGACAAAACTGACCAGTTTCTTGTCAAATAGTGAGCCAAATCTGTTCACATAGAGTTGTTATATTAAATATTTCAGACTAAGTTACTACCTTTTCAGCACAATAAGCATTTGTAAACTTTTTTTTGTAGGATAAATATATTACTTGTAGATACTTATAATGCAGTGATAAAGTACAATGTTTGCTACATAAATAGGTTGACAAATGCTTATTGTGCTTAAAAGGTAGTAACTTAGCTCTGTCACAATTAATTAATGCACAATAAGCAGTTGTTAATGATTTATAAAGTGTTTATAGAGGAATTAATAATGTATCTATAAACTATTTATTAGCCATCTATAAGGGGAGCCTTATTGTAAAGTGGTACCGATGTTTAGCAGACTCAAAATGTTTATGACATAATCTTAACATATGTCACACAAATTAGTAAACTCTTGGCAAATTGTAATATATTTCATGTGTTTCATCACTAAACTTGCTGATGACTCATCTCAGGGGACATACAGAGAGGAATTGGAGCGGCTGTCAAGACGGTGTCCAGAAAACAACCTGGCTCTCAGCACCGCCAAAACAAAGGAGCTGATTAGGCTTCAGGAGGAAGAAAATGGCCGTCCAGTCATTAAAATCAAATGCGGGCTATGTGGTGAGGGTACAGTCATTGAGCATCCTGGGTGTGCAGATCAAGGAGGACCTGACATGGAGCACCGACGCCACAGAGATCAAAAAGAAGGCAGAGAAATTTAAATTCATCTTAGAAAGAACAACATCCCCCAGAAGTTGCTGGTGGTGCTGTGCCACGGAAAGCGTTCTGACATTAGTGTGTGGTGTGGCACAGACACATCAGCAGAGATACAGGAGGGCTTCACCTTGGCCCAGAAAACTGCTGGTGGCTCTTCCTACCCTAAAACAACAGTAAGATAATGCCGCTTTTTAAAAATGAACAATACTTTTAATCATTAATTTTATGACTCTTTGTAAAACATATGGGACTGTGTGCAACAGTGGATGAAAGATCCAGTTATTGATATGTATTGTATGTATATATTTTATTTACACTGATTCGTTTTGCACCTTTAAATTTTATGTACCAGTAAATAACAATGATGAACAATATCCTGAATGATACAAGGTGATACATTACTCTGCTACGATATCCTACTATAACACGGGATGATACGATACTATATGCTACAATATATGATGTAATTTATTTTGTCCTTGAAGAAATTTGTTTGTTTCTCAGCAGCGACAAATGACGTGAAGGAAAGAATGAAACGATGCGGAGAAATGAGAGGGCCTGCTTCCTCCATCTCTGCCTCTCTGCTCACCCACCCACCCTTCCAGCACCCCCAACCCATCTCTCTGTCTGTCTGTGCCTCTCCCTTTGATCTCAGCCTCTGTCCCACACTGCATATTAAGATGCCCGGGCCCCTGCTTGGTATTCTGAGGCGGGCACCGAGATGCCAGTCTCCATATCCTCTCCTCGCTTCTCTGTGAAAGAGAGCAAAAAACCCCTCTGTCTGTCTCAAGATGCTTATCCCGCTAAATGGGTCTGAAATAGCTGGAGAACAGGGCGGGGGAGTGGTGGTGATGTTGGTGGTGGCAGGGTAGAGAGGGATGCACAGAGGAGGGGTAGACAAGGGGGAGGTATTAGACACACCACAGACGGGTGGTAGGAAGAGGGGGGAGGAAAAAGAAGCAGAGTGATGGGGCTGATTTTTGCTGAGAGGATAATTAAACGCTATTATCACAATGGGCCAGTAATACAGTCTGCCCGTACACAGAGAAGCCAGCCCTCCCATGTTTGCTTCACAAAAAGGAGGGAGGAAGGAATGAGGGAGGAGAGAGAGGATAAAGGAGCACATATTAATATGTTGGGGAAGAGCAAGAGAAACGGAGAGGAAGAAAGAGGTGGTGAGACGGAGACAGACAGCAAAAAAACAGGCAAACAGAATTAGACGGACCAAACGAGTGGAAGAGTTTGGGATTAGCCTGACTCTCCTCCGTTCTTTCCCTCTCTCTCTTTCTCAATCCATCTCCCCTTCTTTTTTCTTCCTTTCTTGCTCTCCCTGCTTCCATAAGCCCTGGGGATGGCACAGCTTTAGTTAAACTGCTCTATTAAACGGTGCCTGCTGAGAAAATCAAATTATAACTTCCTTTAATCAGCGAGTATCAGTGGCCCACACAGGAGCAGTCGGCTCTGACAGCCAGCGCGCTCGTACGCACGCACGGGGGAGAAAAAGGGGCTGTGACTGGAGACCTGAGGGAGGCCAATATGAACATGTCTCCCGTCTGCTTTGGTTCCCATGGCAACAAGATAGAGTGAGAAAGGGGGTGGGGGGTATGGGTTGTGGAATGTCTGCATCTATCTTTTCTCCTCGGTGAGAATTCATACACAAAGATAGCAGAGAAGGAGAGAGAGAATATCTATACGCTCCGTGAGTCAGGGCGTTCTGTTTGGGTGGCGACACATCTACACACACACACACACACACACACACACACGCACGCACACACACACACACACACACACACACCCACACGCATAAACACACACACACACACACACACACACACGCATACACACACATTCCCAACTGTTGCCATCCTTTTTTTTTCTTCTACTAAAAAATGAGTGACCTGAGCGGAGGTAAACAGTGATTTATTTAAGCTCTGATACATATCCACTAAATCTGACAAACAACTTCAACTCTGGTTCTCTTTGACAATTAGGATTTCATTTAAAAACATAACAATATTAAAGTCATGTCAAGGCAACATCTTTTGCTCGTTACCTCTTACAACAAACTATGGTGTGTCCCCCCCATCGCAATTCCAAACCATTAGGTTTCAATTGCCAAATTGTTTCTCTAATTACATAATTGTGTTTGTGCTGACAAACCTAATTGCTGCCTGGATTACGCTCACAGGCAGCATTCTTTAGAGTGAATGAAGCACTTCTTTTATTTTGCTACAGTTACGTTTGTGGGCAGGTTAAAAATAGAGAAATAAGTTTGTTTTTGCAACCAAACCAAGTCTTGTGATTCGAATTAATGTGAAATTGCTTAACTCACAGAGCAGAATGTAAGCAAAAAACTTTAGACAATAGTTTCAGGACCTTAACTACACGAAAGCTGCATTCAAAAGACAATTTGTGCCTGGATTTTCTACTAGTTGTGTTTCCTTCCACAGTCCAGAAACACGAATATTACGCTGACTGCAGGCCTCCCTCGAAAAAGAGATCTGTGATGTCATTGAGGTTTGCCTGGTTAAATAGGGGTAATAAATAATAAATAAACGTTGTGGGTGTATTTATGATGATCCTGAAAAAGTAAGTGTTGAATTTGAAGACTTTTGGCTGAGTGCTGCTACACAGTTTGCTAATTTTATGTACAGACTGCCTTGGATTGAGCAAAGAAACATCAATAAAATGTATATTCTTAGAAGGAAACACTGCGGGGAAATGAGGTAATGGTCATAAAAATGTCTATCCTCATAAGATTAGACTTGTTAGGGTGTATGTCAGGAAGAAATACCAATGCAAGGTGATGATCTGTTTGATTATTTAGCAGCTGCTTCGTTTAAGCTCTGCGTCTCTGGCTCACTTCATGCATTTTGTGTGAATGAACAAGGACACACGCGAGAGCTGCTCGGTATATTTTTAGCGCCTGTCGCCAAAAGGAGGGTGATAATGTAATGGCATCTGTGTTTGCAGGCGTGCGTTCGTCTGTTGTGTCAGGAAACATTTCAATAAACACTAAACAGACTGTAACAAAACTCTCAGAAAATAAACCAATTCAAGATGGCCTCTACAACAATCATCTTTAGGAAACACAAAGTCTAGAATTTAGCAGATGCTGAACTAGATTTGAGTGTACTAGTATTTTTGGCGTCATCTCCAACACAAACATTACAGATTGCATGAGATATTTAAAACCATTACCCATGGGAGTCAACCCTTATTTCAAAATGGCCACGGCAGCTGATTAGCAAACCCAACTTTGGCAATATCTCAGTCAATTCTAAGGATACTTTGTCATGGTGGTAGTTGAGAATCAACCCCAACACATAATTAAATTGTATAACATCCGGCATAAAATCATTTTCAAGGTTTGACACCCGCTTTGGATGTTATCACCCATTAAATGGACGTTATTAGTTATCATCCCCATACATTCTGTTCAGCCTTCCCCTCCATACCTCCTAATAGGTTTAAATGTATGTTCTTATCGCTGATAATACGGTCACGTGGTTAGATTAAAATTCAAGGGTAAGGGGTTAAGTTTAGGGTCAGTGGTCTGGGTCAGGTGTAAGGTTAAGTTTAGGAAAAGGGTTACATAAAGCTAACTAAAATACACTTGCGGTTTTACACGTGAGCCACGATGCATATTATCACTGATAAAAACATAACTTTAAACCTACTAGAAGGTAGTAGGGAACAGTCTGAACGCTACCTATGGGGATTATAACAACTAATAATGTCTATTTAATGGACTGATAACATCCGAAAATGGCTTCAATATCGTCCTTCTCGTCATAAGAGGATCTTGATGGTAGCAGTTTGTAACAGCTTAAAAAAGACAATATTTAAAGTTTTTTAAGACTAACATGAGTTACATATTTGAACACATCTAACTCAACCACACTGATAGTGGCAGGTAGTTGCATCCTGTTGACTGGTACTTTAAATTTCAAATAAGGATGATTAAAAAAATGCCCATTCACACAGTAATTATAGTGATAATTAAAATTAGAAGAATTAAAAAAAGCAGAAAATCAATTTTGATAAAGTTCTTTACAATAAGGCAAATTTATTTGAATCACAAAAAACCCTCCAACTTATCTCATCACACTTTGGATATGACCTCTGACCCAGAGAAATCTACAAACATATTCATCCAAACAAGATAACCTTCAAAATGTTTATCAGCAGCAACTATATTTCAGAGTATTTTTACATCATTGTAACCCAACGTTCTTCCACCTGTGGACCTAAGATGTTGTCGCTGCAATGGCCTCAGACGCATGAGCGTGATGGCATGCAATCATAAATCCTTCTCGTTAGGAGGCGATGTAATCACTCTCGCCTCTGATTAGTCATTAACAGTCCAGTTAGTGAAATGGTGAGACGCAGGTGGGTGGGCGACTGCTCACATCTCCGGGGTCCGCCTCGACTCGTTAATGATCAGTTAATTAACATTGTTTCGGTCCTCCTGCTTGTTTACTCTCACCTGCCATGGGGAAGAGTCAGAAAACACTGCTGCAGGGGACAGTAAACACAGCCGCGAGGGGAGGAAAGGAGGGGAACTTAGAGCAGAACACGATGAAATCAAACTGCAAAAGTTCCGATGTGAGACAAAGAAAACTACAAGGAAAAGAGATGGACTTATAAGTAAAAGCATCTCAGCCATCATTAGAGGTCCGCGTGGCAGCGCTCGTCTCCGTTACTCATGGCAACAATGCATACCATGATAATAGTCTGACTGATGATTGGTCAGGCTGCAACACTCCAGTAAGTGACCTCACTGCTGTGAGTGAGCTCACTGTCTCAGTATTTTGATAACCCGGCCAATCTGAATCGCCACAAACCCTGTTGATGAAAAGACTCCAACCCCACCAGCATTTCCTGTAAACCCCATCCGTTAAATCCTCTCACAAATCTAATTTTTTATGTCTTTAAATGTTCTACTTCTTAGCATCGTCATCATTGAAGCATCCTTATTTATTATTCTGCTCTTTTTTTAAATCCTGTCTCTCATTGCGTAGCTTTGAAAATAAAACATGCAAATTATACACCAAAACATCAAAGTCAAAGTCTCTTTATTTGTCCTTCGCACCACATGGTGGAATGAAATTATAAATTGTAAAGAAAAACAGTAATAAGATCTAAAATATGAACTAGGAAATACACTAAACTAAGCATTAATAGTACAAAAAAAATACGCCGAACAACAGCAGCATGAACATGAGTCTGTGTGAGGAGATGAGTACGAATGAACACAGCAGCATGAAATAAATCATCAGCATAAGATCAGCAACTTGGATAATCAGCAGCACATATCAGCAATCAAGTGGCATTACAGTGATTTTTTTTTCAGCGTGATTATCCTGATTAGAGATTCATGAGTCTAACAGCCTCAGGGTAGACGCTGTTCCTCAGTCTAGTGGTTCGACACTTAACCTCCTTCCTGAGGAAAGCGGGACAAAAAGTGTGTATGCTGGGTGAGTGGGGTCCTTCATGATGCAGGTAGCCATCTTCCTGCATTTAGAGGTGTAAATGTCTGTGTGGAGGCTGACTCCAACAGCCTTCTGTGCAGCCTTCATGCTACACGTTGATGCTGGAGCACATAATGCTTTCAACATAATGACTATTCAGAAATAACGTGCCTTGACTAGGTTGTTGTACGTTGTATGATCTAGAAAATGTTAGCCAAAAAAAATTAAAATAAATTAAAAAAACCAAACCAAAAAAACCCCAAAACAAAACAAAAACTGATGATAATGACGCTCTCTTTGGAGTACTACAGCTCAGACCTGCTGTACAGTAGAAATAACATGAAAAGAAAGTCAGACATACACATATGAAATATGACAGTTTGATATCTTACTGATTTTACAAAAGTGCAAATTAGGTTTTTAGGATTTTTCCAGATTTTTCCACAAAATATTTAACTGGCAGTTGATGTCTCACTTACTTCTGAATTGTCAACAAGTTTAGGATTTTAGTTTTACTCATTTTTATTACAACAACTTATTTTGTACATATTATATATCAAAACGTACACATTCTTGTCATCTTTCATCAAGTGTGTCTCTGAATACTACCGGTAGTTTAATGGTGAATTTCTCTCAAATCTCCAGACTGCCAGGTGCACACCCAAGTTTTCATAGACGTCATTTATTTATTTTTTTAGCTCAAAATATTTTCTTCAAAACTGGAAGTGAATGGCATTTTTAATGTTTCATATTTCCTGCATAAAACGGAGATACAAAAACATTCACATGTGACCACCTTCTGCCACACACGGTTCAAAAATTTTTTAATGCACAACTTTTATTTTTCAAACAGCTGTGGATTGTTTGAGACTCACTTTTCAGTCTGTTTGTGTCTGCCTCACATGGAGTAACAAACACAGGTGTATGGTTACCATGGCAATCCTAATGAGCTACCTGCACTAATGGCTTTAATGTTCCTTAGTTTTCTTTACACTTCTTATCAGGGCCCGCCCAAGGCATAAGCAAACTAAGCAGCTGCTTAGGGCCCTGGGGCCACTAGGGGGCCCCCTAAGTGGAAGCACAGGTTTAAGGAAGTTTGTGAAGTTTTGAGGAAGAAGTAACATAAACAGGTCAAATGTGTGGGTAAATGTTGTTTAATATTTTAAGATCAGCTTTTACAAATTGCATACATTTATATAGTTTTAAGAACTAATTATTCAACTTAAAATTTTTTAAAACCATTTTACGTGGTTTCAAGTAATTGTTCATTTACATTAATCAAGTGTTTCCTTGATATTTTATTTTGTCTGTTTTTGCACAATTTAATTTATTTGTATGCATCTAAGTTATTTTATCTGTTTGTTGTTGATCTTGTACTACAAATTATTTTGAACATTACTGGTGGAGTTCTTTGGAACCAAAGATAATGAACCAGATAACACTTTTGCTGTAAAATACATTGCACACTGGTGTTTTTTTTTTTTGGTTACTTTTAGTACCACATGATTTATACATATAGGATATTGTAAACAGGGCTGTCAGAGTTGCAATGAGTTTATGTCAGGTGCGTAAATGATCAAAATAATCTGACTGCTGATTGCAGTAATCCACATTATTAGCAGAAATAGAGGGCCCCAAACCAAATTTCGCTAGGGCCCCATGGAGGCTTGGGCTGGTCCTGCTTCTTATACAGTCCATATACCAAAATGTAGACACATTTCTTATCTGAGAATTTCTATGTTGGAACTTTGGGTGGAAGCTTTAAAAAAACTTTCAGAAATTTTCTAGTTATTTAACGTTTTGTGTGTAATTTATAACAAGCCTCCAGTTAATTGCTCCTCTGTGTCTTCTGTTCTCTTCAGCATAAGACTGTTTATCGAAGCTGTAAATAATGCAGATGGTAATATGATAAGTGAATACTAAAGGTTGTGCTGCTTAAACACACACACATACACACCGTCTTGTTTTTTCTTCTGCTTTTTAAAGGCAGCACAAGACAAAGTCTGGATTTTGTTCTCTTGCTTTCAAGGTATTCTCAGTCACGCCAGAGAGTTGCCGTGCTGGAGAGCCAGAACATCGACCTGAAGAGCTGTGCTAGTGTGCATGCCTAATGCAACCCAGTCTGGGAATACTGCCAGTCTACTGTTACTCCACCAGTGGGGTTTATCATGCACACACCCACATGCCTGTATACGCACACACTGAAACGGAGAGGGTGTGCTGCTGTGTGAGGCGTGCGTGTGAGACAGAAACAGAGAGTGAGACGCAGAGCTTTATGGTGTGTCACTGATCTCTGCCAGCATGCACAGACACGTTCGATGTAGCCGTGGCCTGCTTGTCATAAGTCACAAATATGCAGCTCTCATCCTAAGAATTTTGGAGTCCTGTATGCGCGAAACGTCGCTGCACGGAGATCAGGCATGAACCGACTACACACTAATTCACATTTACAGCCACATATACCGAGGAAGAAAGACAAAGAAATGATCAGATTGTAAACCGCGTAATTGGTTCACATGCACATAAAATACATAATTATGCAATTCAAGTAAGGTATAATAAAAAAATGTAAATGCGTTAGATATATAAAACGAAAAAGTTAGCTGGTTTTCCACTATGTTTATGATTTAAAAAAACGATTTTGTGCATCAACGTGCGTTGAGCTTTAACTCTGAAAAGCAGTTCACTTCATGGACTGTTGTTTAGTTCACTTCATGTTCTGAAATTTTATCAACCAGGTGATAAAATGAAACAACTTAATCACTGATGTTTAAAAAAAAAATAACAAAGCTCACTGCACTTCAAATTACATCCTTACATTTATAGGCTGCAGAACACTTAGACTGTCATCAAAACAGAGCCTTTAAATCAGTCAAGAGAAGAAGCAGGACACACACACTCACAATCAGGCCAGCTAATTGTGTGCACACTTAAACATCAGTTTATTCAGTCCTTGGCTGTCTTGATTATACATTTGGGTTAGATTTGAAATGTATCTTGATTAAATATTGAGAGGGACCACTGTCGCGTTGAGCGTCCTCAATGTTTCACTCTTCCTCTGAGGCTGAGTTACTCCATGATAAGTATGTGTGTGTGTTTTCCCCAAAGCTAAACATGATTTTATTTATCAAGTGTCATGTCATTAGCTGCTTGGCTCATCATGAGCACTATTAAAACTCCACTGCGTTGAATATCCCCAGGTCATGACAACAGATTAAAAGCAGTGCAGCAGCACACTGTCTCATTTCAGTCTTCTTCCTTCATTTTCAACTGGTAAACTCTGCGTGCACCGACAACAACAAACCAAAAGATTGAATGGAAAAAGCCATCAGGAAATAACTGAGTAGGACCATAAAGCAACTTTTTTATAAATTTGTTCTGTTCAATTTGTAATCTTCCACTTGATGTTTTTACTGTTCTTTTGTCCTTAATCTGGGGTGTCAAACCCATTTACAAAAGTGGGCCAAAATTAAAACCTTTTTCAAACTATGGGCCGGTTTCAGAATTTAACTCAAGTCAGATACCCATCATCTTTTCTTGGTTGCAGGTTCCTCAATAAGAGTTTGATTGGTCTCATTTGACGTTCTCTGTTGCACTTTTGACATCATAATCAGATTACTGAAAAAAAAAAAAAGTGATAAAAGTATTTTACATTTAAAATAACATCTTGGGGGGCAGATAAGACAGTTTGACACATATGTCCTAAATGATTAACAAATTTATGAGCAGGTACCATGAAACAACAGGGTGAGTTTACAGGTATATTCAGAGGATAACCATATGAATAGATCTGAAGGTTTCATGGTTGGTGGCTATAGGAAGAAGAGCGTTGGTGTACTGTTTCAGTGGGTCTGACCAGCTTAGGACCCCTCAAGATTCAATATCTATGTTTATATATATAATTTGGATATATTTATTATTATACATTTATTAATCAACATTATATTGATCCAATAACTAAAGTTAATTACTATTATTGGGATTAAGGAGACGAAGGATGAGAGTGATGCATTACTGTGTGCAGCTGAATTTGAGCCAGTCAGGATGAATGCAACGGGGTCTGGATCAGATCCACTCAGTTCAGCTCCTTGTAGTATATTTTCTATAAATGAGCTCCATACAACCAGCAATGAACTATGAAGTGGAGCCATAAACACCAATAAAGATAAATGAGGCAACTTAATTAACTTTCAGTGTCTAAAATTGAAGCTAAAATGTTTGGTGTTTGGGGGCTGCTGTGTTTTGGAGCCTGCACAGCTGCAGATGTTGACGTATAAAGCCTGGGCCGTACCCCCCAAATTGCCTGTGAAATGCAAATCCTACAAATACAAAACGTAGAAGAAAACATCCTAATATGTAAGAAATTTGGCAAAATACATAATTTTATCTTTTATTTTCACATAATGACATATCTTTGTTTGAACTTGGCGTGGCCAAAGTGAAACAGGAAATGACATCAAAGGGGAACTCCCTGGTCATTGTTTATTAAAACAATAGTATTTAAAATCTTAATAATTTCTCTCTGATTATGACTCAAAATAATCTAAACAAACATAAAATTATTCTCTATTTTCTGTGTTGTTAGCCATTGTAACAAAACTCAGTTTACGAGCAGGTGTTCCCCTTTGACATCACTTCCTGTTACTACACATGCAAATATCTCAATAACTGCTCATCAAAGTGGCAAGATTATTTATTTATTTATTTTGCAACATGTTATTAATATTATTTTTCAAAAAATACATGCATATTTATTACAAATTTGATGTCACAGGCACTTTAATATGAAAATCTGCCTAAACACCCTTCTACCGTCAACATAACTAGAGATAGGACTGAAACCTGGAAAATGAAGCCATAAAGAATAAATCCCTTATTAGTACAATTTTTAACTTTCCACCTTCATGTAAACAAATGGGACATTTTCCTGACTAAACAATAAAAACACACTTCAGATATATTTCTTATGTGTCAATTTTTGTTGATTTGTATTATTCTTATTTTGCACAAATATGTTAAAGTAGAATTAAAAAATAGGCTCAGTTTCATTTAGTGGTTTTATATTTCTTAGTCAGGCAAAGTTCAGTTTGGTAACATGAAGGGGAAGGACTTGCGCTTCTGACTTATTGTCCTTTGTGGCTTCAACTTCTGGGTTCTGGTCCGGTGTCTGCTTATCATGCAAAATGTCAAGTCAAGTCATATTTATTTATAGAGCACAATTTAAAATGTCAATAGCTATGTTTACATGGACATAAGTAATTGGATTAAACGGCCATTCGGAATAAAAATGTGTCATGTAAACACCCCATTCTGATTATTTTTTGTTGATTCAGCTAAATCCAAAAAAGAATTTGTAATCAGAATAAGACGGTGGTTTATGCCGATTCATAATCCGAACGGTGTGCATATAATCACTTAATCTGTTCATTTTTTTCCGATTGTGGAAAACTGACCTGACTGCGCATGTGCGACTTGTCTACCTCACGTATTTCCGCCTGGCTAATGCTAATAATATTAGCATGTCGGGGAAGCAAATCTGTTCGGTGAGAGACAACATTTCTACTAGAAACTTTGAAAGAGCTCAAAATGATCTGTATCACCTGTAGCTCAGTCAGGGAGTGCAGTAACGTCTCCACCGTCATTAAAACCTGTCGCGGGTCCATTTTGGGCGCTCAGGTTTGTTTACTTTCATCCTGGAAGTAGAATGGAAGTAGAACTTCTTCTTCTGTGTTTTTTTAAGGAAAGTTTACCACTCTGTGCAGGTCAGTACTTCTATTATGAATAAAAGCCCGCTGCATGTAAACGCTCGTCGTGAACGGATTGTGCCCATGTAAGCGATACATTTGGATTATTTAACCTGAAAACAATTCAATCCGATCATGGAATTTTGCACATGCAAACATAGCTAATGAGTTGAACTCACTGAGAGACATAAAAAAGAGGCCATGAAGCAGGATGAGGAGATGAGGGGAAAAAGAAAAGAGGGGAAGGGATGAGGTAAGGAATGAAGGAAGAGGGTGGGGTCAAGAGCACAGACAAACTGTGCTGAAAAGGTGAGCTGACTATAAGAACACTTAGCAAGTAATTAGGGGTGTGGTTGAGGTGTGGACCTGCTCCCAAACCCAAACGTAACATATTTTCTTAATCTGTCATCTTTTATACACATTTTAACAACTTTATGATTATTTATACTCCCATGTAACATTCTAATTTGTGAGCTTTCATGTTTTTATTTTACCAGAGCATCAGCTCTTGTTGTCATCACTCTTTGTTAAAATCAGGTCTCTCTTGTAAATGAGTCCCCAAGGCTCAATGGGATTAACCTGCATAAATAAAGGTTGAATGAATAAAAAAATCTGTTGCAACATATGTTCTGTTAAAAAAAAAAAAGAAACACCATGCTTTAGAACTTTGTACAGAATTATTCCCAGTTGTGCTGCTCACCCATAATTATCAATTGTGACTGTGTGTGTGTATATATATATATATATATATATATATATATATATATATACTATAACTGTGAGGAGTTCTTCAAATTGTGTAAACTTTCATTCAGCCACATCAGTGTGACATTATGTTTTTACTAGATTGCATAACCCTCAAGGCATCAAAAGCTTTGAGAACAGGCAGCCGTAAAGCCATGCTTTCATTGGTTGCAGCTGAGGACTATAACATTAGAAAACAAAGCTGCAATGGAATTTGAAAGAAAATCTAAAAACTAATTTCAGGTGAAGGGGTGTTATGTAAAAATGGGGATAACAGTGGTATAGGATCCACAATTTTAGTGATTTTTCCAGTTTTCTGGAGAAAAAAAAAAGTGGATTGATTTATTTTGCATTCATCCTTCTAAATTTCACTTAATTTACATAAAAAATATAAATACAAATGTTACAAACAATTCTAGGCAGCCATTACAAACTACTGAGGTGTTCATTTGTCACAAGAGTCAACAAATCATGTATTGTAAAACCTGAACATCTGTATGGAAGACAATTAGTGCCAGGGTTGAAGGTATTTTTTATTGTATTTTTTCACTTCTCAAAATTCTTAAATTAAAACACAATTCTGACTTCAATCTCAGAAATTTGAGATTCTGAGATAAAATTTAGAATCCAGGGTGGCACAGTGGCTCATTTGATAGAGCTGCTGTCTCTCAGTGAGTAGGTCACCGGTTCAAATCCCGGTCCAAGACCTTTCTGGGTGGAGTTTGCATGTTCTCTCCGTGCTGTGTGGGTTTTCTTCGGGCACTCCGGTTTCCTCCCACAGACCAAAAACATGCATGTTAGGCTGACTGGCAACTCTAAATTGTCCCTAGGTGAGTGAGAGAGTGAATGGTTGTTTGTCTCGTTTGTCTCTGTGTGTCCCTGTGTTGGACTGGAGACCTGTCCAGGGTGTACCTCACCTCTGGCAGTGGCTGCTGGATATGGGCACCAGTGACCCCCATGACCCGGAAAGGAAGCAGGTAAAAGATAATGGATGGATGAAATTCAGAATTCCTAAAGATAACTCTGAAATAAAAGACATAATTCTAGAAAAAGTAAGAATTCTGACTTTAATCACTAGATTAACGACAGACTTCTGAGGGAAAAAGTTCAAAATTTTGACTTCTCAAAATTCTGATTTATAATTTATAATTTAAAGGGGGACTCACAGTTTAAATATGCAAATTCAGAACTATTAGAAAAAAAAACAACTTTTGTGTATCAGTAATTGGAGTCAAACTGTTGAATAATTTGAATATTAAACTTAAACAATGTCCAAACATAAAACTGTTCAAATTATCATATAAACATATGACTATTGATGGATGTAAAATTAATATTCAATTATTGCTGATGTTTTTGATGCTAGTTTTCTTTTGAGTCAAGTTAAAGAAATAATAATTGTTTATCTACTGTAGTTAAATTAAATAGATACTTTATTGATGGGTTAACTATTAAATACGGGTTTAGTTGGATTATACATGTAATAAATGTAAGATTATTTAAGTGGTTAAAGAATGGGGATTTTGATAAGTTTATACTTCTACCCACTGCCTTGAATATGCAAACTAAAAAGTTTTGACATTATGCTTCATGTTGTATTTTTTTTACATTTTCAAAACAATAAACTAAAACTAAAGAATTATGTAAAACAAAATTGTAAAAACTAAAAACAAGAATCGCTGTGGTCCAGTCCGCTTCCATGCATAATGTTCTTTTTTTGTTGTCGTTTCAAATAATAATTTCATTGCACACTTTACCTGCAAAAGGTTGCACTTCTGTTAAAAAAAAAAAATCTTGCACAACTTTATTTCGCCTACCTTCTTTCACATGAGGAAGTTCAAGGTAGCTGAGGGAGCAGCAAAGACAAAAACAGGCGGATTTGGACAGAACTGAATGCTGTCTTTACTTCCCTCCATGTTTCTGTCTCTGCATGTATTTACAGTGTGGACTGAGCCACATGGAGGCGGACATTTGCGTCTCGCGGCTGTCCGACAGTAACATCCACACTGGCACACAGACCTGACCTAGAATTGCTACTTAGAATTTGGACTGTACCATCTCGCAGCAGCGGAGGGGGGGCGGAGCCGACGGGAAATCTTGACTGGGATGTAATGGAGCAGGACCACTGGAAAGCTCACGCGAAAAAGGGGGGGGAGAGAGAGACCTATTTCTATTTTATAATGTTAACGTGAAAATGTTGTGATTTGATAAACGGCGTGGCGTAAAGTCCAGAAAAACGGATATTAAGCTAACATCCCAGGTAAGCGGCCCCCCCCCCCCCATTTTTTTTCTCCCCAACGCGAAGCTGTAAAGTGTCGCTACCGACGAGTCGCCTCCTGGCAACGGGCACACGCGGGTCCTCCTCCCGGGGACATCTCACTCCGGTATCCGTCCTTCTCTGCCTCTGTCCCCCCTCGAAGCCTGGCTCTACAGCCGACCCACGTCGCGTCTGGCCTGGCAGACAGCGAGCTCCCCTTTCTGTCGTGAATGGCGTGTTTTCCAGCGCAACAAAAGCGGATTATTCACGATGTTTTCAGCATGGTGTAAAACCCGCGGAGCATTATTGGCTTTTTACCCCATTATTACACCGGAGGACCGCCCGTGATTCGTGAAAATGGGGGAAAAAGGATACAATGCAGCACGCATGTTCTGCATTATTCTGGAGCCACACATCGTCGGTAATGTATTTTATCCGTATAAAATATGTTTGGTCTGATTTATAAACGCGTAAAGAGATTATAGGCCTCGGCTTGTGATTGTGTGGAGCAGCCTTATCATCTGCCGAGCGATTTAATTGTTACATTGTTGGAGCTAGCAGAACTTGGAAATGAGCGTTTACCCAAGGCGGGCCTGAGTTGTGTTATTATCCGACAAAAGCCTCAATGATGGAGCTCATTTAGGACGCGAGTGTGCGTGTTTTATTTGCGTGTCTGTGGCCGACGTCGTTGTTCTCGCTCTCATCGCCCGTCCACTGCCTCCCTCTTCGGGGAAGACTTTGTTTGCGCTGGCCGAGGCTCCATGAATGCCTCCCTTCCCCCCCACCAGTTCTCTGGCGAAACAGGAACAACTTCTTTTAGGAAAAAGGAAAAAAAAAAAAAAAAGTTCCTGGAGTTTGAAGCGCCATGGAATTACTTTGTCCGCCAAGAGTTGTCCAGTGAGACGCTGAGATTTCAGGGGAGGGGGGGAAGCCTAGTTCCTGCAGTTGTGTGCAATTTGCAGAGTTTTATAGATGTTTGTAGATGTGTGTACACTGTTTTAGGACGGCTTCCTTCAAGCAGGCCTGCTTGAGACAACTTCTTGTGTCATTGTTATCTTGGAGGGGTGAATATGATGATGTGAGGCTTTACATTTTACCTTTCTTGGAAGGATCTACAGGTCCTTTTAGTGTGGAAAAGTGAAGTAAAACACATCCCTGTCCTAACTTGATAAGAGAAGTCTTGGATTTCATCGTCATCCTTTTTATTAATGTTTTTAAAAGATACGCCAAATTCACAGAGCACAAATTCCAAAAGAAATCTCAGCAACTGTTTGACTCAGCCCTTTACCTCACTGGTTCCGAACTGTGGTCCTTGAGGAACACCATCCTGCATGTTTTGGTTGTTTTCCTGCTTTGACACACCTGGCTTGAGTGAATGAGTCATTAAAAGGCTTTTGCTGAACTTGAGGATCACTGAATCAGGTGTGTTGGAGCAGGGAAACAACCAAATCATGCAGGGTAGTCAACAAAGTCCATGCTCAATAATCCAGGTAATCCAACAATTTTCAGTCAGGTCATCTGGACAGTTTTTTTTGTGTGCTGAAACATTTCACCTTCCATCCAGAAGGCTTCATCAGTCAAGGAAACACACAACACAAAACTGATTCTTCCCCCAACAGCTTACTCCAAAGTGGAACAAACCAGTTATGTTGGTGCTAAGATGGTCTCTTTGGCACGCCCCCTCCTCCGGTGCCGGCCCTCTCCCTCGTCAACAGTCATGTCAAACTGGTTCAAAACCAACAAAGTTCATGCTCAATAATCCAGGTATACAATCCAACAATTTTCAGTCAGGTCATGCAGGGTAGTGTTCCTCGAGGACCAGGATTGGGAAACACTGCTTTACTTGATGCTGTTCAGAGTGAGCGCCTCTGAGTTAGCGGTCCAGGGTTTGTCTGGTCCAGAGACAGTTTTTGGGCATTCACACTGAACTGTGGAGCTTCCTGTTCAATAACTTGAGTCTTAAATAGCATTAGTTTGTATGCTGTTATACTGTTCTTAAATTGTGTCAAAAGTGTTTTTGCTTTCATTGCCAACCACTTTAAAAGTCAAGCCAGAGGTCTTAAAAAATCATATTTTCAGACTTAAACTGCTCTCAGTACAGTATCACAGATTATCTTGTAATTTCTTATGTGCACACTGGCCGATAACTGGAGTATAAATGAGTATCTGGGTTACTGTAGTCCCATAAGACCGCTGCTGTGCTGTGGTTACGTGTTTACTACATGCTGCTCTTGTCAACATGAGTGACGGAGTGCTTTTTCTTGCTGTTTTCTCTTGTTTGTGTTTCACCCGATGAGCAAAGTTCTCTCTTCTGTTCCAGGTGTGAATGACTTGTGGCTGTAGGTTGTCGTGAGTGGGCCAGGTTCCTGCACAGCCTCTGTGGCTGACTGGGGAGGAGTCGAGTGGATAGCAGACATCAGTGCCCAGGGGACCTGAGGCCTGGTTCTCCATATGAGGCCCTACTGAAAGGGCAGGGGGGCTTCTGAGGTAACCCAGCTCCATTTGGGCTCCATGTTTTTGTTGTAGTTTGTTTCCCACTCTATCATGCAGGGTATTTTTGTTCATTTTTGCGTGTGCATCTTATGCACATGCACACAGAAATGCTCATGGGTGACAGACTAAGCACAAATTATCTATTTCATCCTCGTTGCTTTCATTGCTAATACAAGATCAATAAAGATGTGGCGGCAGTCACGTATGTTGCACTATATTTACATAAACCACTTAAAAAATAGTGTACCATGTACATTTCTTAAATGAGCAATCAGTTTGACTCACGAGTTTTAGTACCCAAAAAAAAAAATGACTGAGTCCACCAGGGAGTGATTTTGAACCCACTGACTTTGTAGCATTTAAGTGTGTTTTCACTCTATGTAAAAAGGCCTAATGACAAAGAATGACGGACTTGTTTTTCAGCTTTTTTGTGTTTACCACAAAGTCCACCATGGAAACAAACGCTGCTTTCACAGCCTTAACTGGTGTTATAAAATGATAGCTTAACGGCACTGAGATGGAGCAGGAACAAGCTCTTCCTAACATTGGTCATTATCTCTTTGACATTTATCTATGGACGTGCTTGCATTCTAATGAGAGGATCTTTGAATTGCCGAGCGCTTATCCTGTTGAACTGCTGTCGGTGGTCAGGAAAGTGGTTTCAGGTGGAGGAGCTCAAAGCCGAACTGCTTCAGACTGTCGTTCCTCGTTCTCTGCCCTGCATATGTTCTGGACAGAACACGGTCAGGATGCTCTTCCTGAGAACGCCGTGACCACTGTTTATTTATCTATCTAATCCGTAACGTGTTAACCAAGAACCACAGCGAGTTGAAGGACACAGGGAAATGGATATCGATGTAAAGCAGCACAGGATTTATTTTTGCCTCTGTGTATTGGCGTCTCATGTTTCCATGCAT
Organism: Nematolebias whitei; assembly: GCF_014905685.2. Lineage (NCBI taxonomy): Eukaryota > Metazoa > Chordata > Actinopteri > Cyprinodontiformes > Rivulidae > Nematolebias > Nematolebias whitei. Next base: position 24,230,027 of record NC_056510.1, read on the forward strand.
TTGTTTGCTTCATAGGTTTTCTAATTAAAACTTGCAAGGGTTGTGTTGTGTATGACACAGAGGGATATGGCAGGGAGTCAATTTGTCTTTCTTGGCTTGTGTAGTTGGTGGCTGGGGGGGTGGTCCCCTTACGAGTCACACAGTAAATTAGACCCAGTGTGTCTGTTTTTCTATTACTTCAAGTGTTTATTTTCACTCTGCTGGATACTTTGTTCTTGTTATAGTCATCTCATAAACTTTAAAGAGTGTCCATTAAGGCAGCATATCCTATTTCCATTTACCTGGGTTTCTGAATAAGATCAACATTCACAGTTCAGCTAGGATTTTAGTTTATATACTGAATGACGCCTATACAGTAGTTGGGTCTCAGTTATGGTAGTACAGTATTACACTGCCTGGCCAAAAAAAAAGGTCACACACTAATATTTCATTGGACCGCCTTAAGCTTTGATTATGTCATGCATTCACTGTGGCATTGTTTCGATAAGCTTCTGCAATGTCACAAGATCTATTTCCATCCAGTGTTGCATTAATTTTCACCAAGATCTTGCATTGATGACTAGGGACTAGGCATGATGGGTGCATCACTTCACCTGCCTCTCTTCTTACCCTGATGCGCCCATCACTCTGGAACAGGGTAAATGTGGACTCATCAGACCACACGACCTTCTTCCATTGCTCCAGAGTCCAATCTTTATGCTCCCTAGCAAATTTAAACCTTTTTTGTCCAGTTAGCCTCACTGATTAGTGGTTTTCTTAAGGCTACACAGCTGTTCAGTCCCAATCCCCTGAGTTCCCTTCACATTGTGTGAGTGTGGAAATGCTCTTACTTTCACTATTAAACATAGCCCTGAGTGCTACTGTTGTTTTTCTTCTATTTGATTTCACCAAACGTTTAAGTGATCGCTGATTATCATCATTCAGGATTTTTTTCCGGCCACATTTCTTCCTCGAAGACGATGGGTCCCCACTATCCTTCCAGTTTTCAATGATGCGTTGGACAGTTCTTAACCCAATTTTAGTAGTTTCTTCAATCTCCTTAGATGTTTTCTCTGCTTGATGCCAATGATTTGACCCTTCTCCAACAGACTGACGTCTTTTCCACGACCACACGATGTGTCTTTCAACATGGTTGTTTAAGAAATGAGAAGCAACTCATTGCACCAGTTGAGGTTAAATAACTTGTTGCAGCTGAAAGATAATCACCCATGCAGTAATATCCAATAGGAGGCTCGTACCTATTTGCTTAGTTAAAACCATGTGGCAACTTTTTTTTGGGCCAGGCAGTGTATATTGTGGTGTAATGTTGGAGTGACCTGTACAAAACCTCTAGAATTTATTTTGAAACTATAGGACTTGGATCATAAAGAATAATTTTACGTCATTGCAGAAATGGATGGGTTTGTGATCAGTGTAAATATCAGCCCTGCAGCTATTACAGTAGACAGCTGACATGTCATTATTGTCACTTGATACACACACACATTTACTGAACACAATACATTTCCATTGTTTGAGAAGTTTTGAGTCTACCTCAAAAACTTCAGTTTGAATTTTTAGTGTCACTGACTGTTTTTTTTTTTTTACTCTGTTTAGTTTGAATATCCATTTACAGTAATTGTTTTTCAGTGCTCATGTGATTTGGTTGCAAAGTCAAGACATGTCTTCTTTGCCGTTGATGCATTTTTGTTTTAAGGACTTGTTCACTTTGGTGCCAACATGCAACTTGGGTGATCTGACAACAATGGGCATCTCAAAGTATGTGCGTTCTCACATTTGTCCTAAGTTGTAACTTGTCCGTGGATCTTGGTTACCTGTTCTCGATGCTAATAAACATGAAGTGCAGGTCTCATAGTCTAAGTGTGAAACTAGACAACTTGAAAGAAAAAACTGGAGACCAAAATATTGTTAAAAACACATTTTAAAAAGAGTGGGATTATTAAAAGTGAAAACTAGCAGACATTCAGTTACAAATTGTACAAGTTTAAAGTTTGTGACCCATTTATAAAACCTCGACCCCTTCAAACTCATTAAAAAAGCGCTTAGTTTGCATTTTTTATTCACTTTAGGTATGTTTCGTCCTCTCTTTTCTTGCATTTCTTATTGTTTTTAGCGTCATAGTTCATGGGATCGTGTGTGAATTTGTGTGGGAATTGTTGCCCCTATAAGATCCTTAGGGATGCCTCTGGTTGAATCAGAATGTACCGATCCATCTGCTTTCGTGTTTCTTTGCTGTGACTGACAGTCATGACGCATACAGGCTGCAATCCAGGCGAGGGGCCCTCTGAAGTAGAGATGATGTCCTGGGGACTGTTGTGGCTTCGAATAATCTTATCTGTCTATGCAAAAAACAACAACAACAACAACAACAACAACAAAATCAACTTGATGGACTGTAGACTATCCAGCTAACAGAAAGAAATTGGTTAGTAGAAGGAAACCAACAAGTAATGTGGGATATAATGGCCAACGAGAAGCATTTAGCAGTTATCAGTGAGGTATCCAATCAGGCTAGACCACTAAACCATCCAGTATTTCTTTATAATAACATTCCTAAAATATTTAACACATTTAGATGGTCTGATGAGACTCCTTACTTAATTTACTGTATAGTTTTGTAAAAACTTGACGTACGTCACACTCTCCAGAGAGCTTTGTTTTACTTTGAAATCAGTTTTTCTGAGCATCTGTTGTGTCACAATGTTCTTATCAATAACCGTTTAAACGAGAGGAAGCATTTGGAGGTTCAATGTTTTGTTTGTTCTTTGCTTGAACTGATAAGTGATTAGTGTGATTGAATCAGCGATTTGTGGAAAAGTTTCAAGTCTCCAAAATGGCTTTTTGAAAAACAAGCAAAGCCTTTCAGATCTAGACATCTTTGTTTGCACGGCTGAAGCTGTTGGTTTACTGATCGCTCAGCTGATTGCCAGAAGACAATTTGTCAACTCTGCTGGTATGAGAAATGACATTAATGCATGCCAAATAAGTACATTTTAAACAAACTTTAACTTCAGACAAGTTTAAAGCTTTTTTTTTAATTGTCACGGGGAAAGTAAAATTTTATCATTTACAATTTTGTGACATTGCTGGACTAAGACAAGACATTTAAACCAGCTGTTTTTACTGTGTTCAGGTATTTTATTTTCTCAACATTCATCAATCTGCTTTAGTCTGCTAAGTGGCAGATTGCATAAAAAAAAACATTTGATTGGATATCTAGTTGTTTGCTTTATTGTCACAGTGAGATCAACAAATGTTTAATGTTTAGAGTACTTGTTTTTGAAATCCTAAGGGTAAAAATTACCGGTAAGTTAACATTTTTATGTTAACTGTATGTATGGACGTTTGAAATTGTGTAGACAGATCTGTCACAAAATAAACATTTTAGGGCCAGTTGTGCAAATGTAGGGAAAGAGGTTACAGTGAATCAAAAGGTTGGCGGTTTGATCCCAACTTCCCTCGCCACATGTTGAAACATGCTTTCTTTTTTTTTTGGCAAGACACTGAACACCAGTTTGTTCCTAATCTGTGAATTATCTGTAGGCATTTTCACAAAATGTTTCAAACAGGGAGTTAGACACCTTTGCTCAGGCTTGGTGTGATTTATGAATGGGTCGAGGCGGTGAGGGGTGTTCTACAGGTGTGCAGTGGAGAGCATTCTGTGCTCCAGCATCAACATGTGGCATGGAGGCTGCACAGCTGCAGAAAGAAAAGCTTTGCAGAGAGTGGTGAAGGCTGCACAGTTGGAGTCAGCCTCCCCACCATCACAGACATCTACACCTCCAGATGGAGGAAGGGGGCCACCTGCATCATGAAGGACCCCACTCACCCAGCACACACACTTTTTGCCCCGCTCCCCTCAGGAAGGAGGTTAAGGAGCATTAAGTGTAGAACCACTAGACTGAGGAACAGCTTCTACCCTGAGGCTGTTAGACTCATGAATCTCTGCCCAGAATAATCACTGTGAAAAATCACGTCATGTTGCTGCTGATCCGTTTCATGTTGCTGCTGATCTGTTTCATGTTGCTGCTGATCTGTTTCATGTTACTGTGTTCATTCGTGCTCATCTGCTCACACAGACTCATGTTCGTGCTGCTGTTTGGCATATTGTTTTTATGCTAATAGTGCTTGGTGTATTTTTAGTTGATGTTCATATCTTAGATCTTATTACTGTTTTTCTTTTACATTTTATTGTCGGATGTAACTGGGACCGTGTGTACATAATTTCGTTCCAACACATGTACCACATGTGGTGTGTATGACAAATAAAGTTCTCTGACTCTTGAGATGCACCTTTGTGCTATTGAGTCAGGTAGTAAGAGAGGCAAAACGGTTGACATGTGAAAATTAGTTATCTAGTTTGAATTAGAGAACTAATTGAATCCAATTAAAAAGGTAAGCTGGTATTGCAGCTCAATAATGTGATGAAGTATGAAGTGATGACATATGCTCTGTGTGACCAACCAGTCACTGATTAAACAACGAAATACAGATTTCCTATCAAGGGAAGGTTGTGATGATGCACAGCAAATTTGCGCTTAGTTAAAAAAAAATTGTAAACCACAAAGAGGATTGCTACACTGAGTTAACTCGTCATGTTTCGAAAGCATTGCAAGGCAGACAATGCGTTTTGCCCCACCTTCAACTCTGCTCTATGCTTCTGTTGGTTCTGCGACGCTCACACGTTTTATGCAGGAGAAAACCGGCTCCCCCGTTGATTTGTGAACAACCACAGGCCAAATAAAGACAGACTGGTCTTTGTGGCCATTTTGTGAAAATATTTGTGGAAGTACCTTGTGTATGAATGGGTGAATGTGATGTGCGCTATATAAATGCAGTTCATTTACCATTTTAGTTATCAATTAATTACTTACAAATTACAGCAATTAATAACTTTTTCTTTTCATGCTACTATTTTAGTAATAATAATCTGATTGTACACATAAATGTTCTAAAGATAAGATGTGGCCAAATAAATCACCGTCAACTTGGACAATAACTCTGAAGTATTATGTTTCTGCAAGTTTTAATTTACTGTGAGTCAGAAAGATTTGAATTACAACAATCACTGTGACACTAAACCTTATTGTTATACATTTATTAAATAATTATTGTGGCAGTATTAATGGTTGGGCCAATAATGCAACGTTCAATGTTAATAGGAAAAGAAGAGGCAGATGGTAGTTTCCCTTATACTTTATTTCATGCTTCAAAAGAGTTACAATTGGCAAGATTTGTTACCCAGTTTACAAATTTAAATAACCAAAAAAGCTGTGAAATTGACACAGTGGGTTAAAATTGAATAGCTTTCCTACCCAACTTCTAGGTGTCACTGGAGTTTTGCCATTCATAATCACTTTGACACTTAATTCCAGAAGAGGTACAAGTAATAATTTAGTGTTTATCAAGATTTATATATTATTTGGGTGGATAAACAATCAAAGTAGTACACATCCAGTGTACCTACATGTCTATGCTGTAGGCTGGATTTCCATTTTTTTTCAGGAGTGTTTGTTTAGCTTTTCCTAGTGTTGTTTCTCAATCAGTTTTACTCACTTTGTACTAGGGGTGCACCAATATCAGTTTTCTGGCCGATCACCGATTTCTAAAAAGTCTGACCTGCCGATTCTGATTTTGGCCGATTCTGATTTAGTTTTATAAGCAACACTGTCCAGTGTTATAAGGTCACAATGCACCTTAAATTTTCCAATCTTATTTTATTGAGAAACATACCCTTGAACAATATCCTAGAAACAATACAAACTTGTTTTAACTGGCCATGAAGTAGTGCTCTGAAATATGAAGGAAGTTCAGACGATTGTTGTTAAAACAAACAAAAAAAATCTGTTAAATCAGTTTCTCATGCAAGTATCAGCCAATTTCTTAAAATTAAGGAAATCGGGGCCGTTAAGTCGGTGAACCTCTACTTTGTACGTAATGAACAAAACATTTTTAATCCTTTATCGTTTTGTGTTAACTATGTTCTAGAGTTATGACAGTTTTAAAAAGTGCCTTGTAAATGATCCTAATATCTATTTTCAATTTCTTGTGGAAAGTTGTAAGTGCATCAGATAGTTGCACAATCACACACATTTAAAGCTGTAAATATGAAAAGGGTGGTTTGGAGTGTGGCAAAGTTGATGTGGATGGGATGATTTTTCCAAATGTCCCGTCACACAGTTTCCATGGAATACATGAGCTTTATACCACGCTTGTTTTCAACATGTCCCCATGTGGGTGAACAGGTTTTCTAGCAATTGAATCACATTGTGCAGGAACCTAAAAGAAGCCCAGGTAGAAACACACAAATGAGCTCTGACTCATGGGAACAGAGCTTGCCGTAAACTTCAGTGCCTCTCAGACGTTATTGGGACAGCAACATACTAGTGCACGTAGGTATGTTTCTGTGCACAAGTGCATATTGCTTCATGGTTGTATACTTATTAGGGTGGGTCTTTGCTAGTGTCCATGGGAATGACACAACAGTGTAAACCAAAGTAGCTCATGAAAACAAGCAACTTCTACAGCACATACTGCTAATTCTATTGCATGATAAAGGACGGGAAGTAACCGTGTACTCTGCCTGCCTGTAATTATGTTCTTGAGTAAAATACAGATTAAAATAAATTGCCAAGTTTAATATGAAGGACTGATTAAAGTGCTTTAATTGCATTTTGGTTTTGGATGCACAAAAACAACTAGATCACTTAGATTGTTTCTTACCTTCCTGTTAAATTGTTGTAAAATTCTATATGTGACCAGCAACGAACAAATATCTTCTACATTTTACCCCGATGGTTTGCACGGCCTCTGAAAGGCCTGGCCGTTGGGATTTCCCACAATGCTTGTAGTCAGAGGGAGACGTCCTCTCAGCATGAGCAAAGGAGGAATGTGGCCTGAGTGTGGGAGCGACTCTGTGGGCAGAGGGAGGGAGTCACGGCCCAGAGACCACTGTCAAGGGAAAGGAGGAAATAAGGGGTCTGCACGGAGGGCAGAAGAGTTGCTTTTAAGCAACCACTGTTTCTGTTTGACAGAATGCTTGTTTGTGTGTTTAAAGTAAGAAAGTATTAATCCAGCCTTAATTGACTTTTTACTCAGTCTTCTTGGATTCAAAATGTTTAACTAGTACACAACTTGACATTGACCTAAAAGAAGCAATCATCTATTAAAAAAAAGATGTAAAAATATTTATCCTGTCTGAATTAGGACTTCTGAATAATTAAATGACCTCTGTTAATCCAAAGAAAGAGCCAGTAATTGACAGTTTGATGCACCACCTGTGGTGAACAATGTGAAACTGTTTGAACGTTTTGTGTATTTACCATTTTTCTTTGGCCTCAGAAAAATGTTGCATATTGACAATATGTTATGATCAGAGCTGAGAGGACATTTGCTTTAATACTCTGAGAATCAGATTATACTTCCAGCCTGCAAGAGAAGAAGGCAAATGCAACTGTACCAATTTAGCCAATTTATTCATATGTATTATCACGTCCATTGCATTTGGTAGAGCTGCCGCCTCTCAACGAGCAGGTCGTCAGTTCAAATCCCGGCCAGGGCTCTTTCTGGGTGGAGTTAGCATGTTCTCTCTGTGCATGCATGGGTTTTCTCCGGGTACTCCGGTTTCCTCCCACAGACCAAAAACATGCATGTTAGGCTGATTGGTAACTCTAAATTGTCCCTAGGTGTGAGTGAGAGAGTGAATGGTTGTTTGTCTCGTTTGTCTCTCTGTGTCCCTGTGATGGACTGGAGACCTGTCCAGGGTGTACACCGCCTCGCACACTGTTGACTGCTGGATATGGGCACCAGCGACCCCCATGACCTGGAAAGGAAGAAGCGGGTAAAGATAATGGATGGATGGATGAATTCCATTCATTTATACAAAAAAGTTCAAGACAAAAACAACTGGACTTTATTTGTAACAGAAGACGTTTCACTTCTCATCCGAGGAGCTTTCACAATTCAAAGAACAGAGAGTGTGGGGTTCTAGTTATAAAGCTAAGATAAGCTAGATACATATGCAGATTGCCCTATTACTCCTCTCATTAGGGGTTCATTAGGGTCTTTTTAGTCTGATTCACAGAGGAGCCACTCTGGTCACATGGATTAAATTCCTGATAGGTGTGAAAATTGGGGTAGAGGTAGGGCAGCTGACCAGGGATCCAAAAGTCCCAGGTTCAATCCCCAGTCATTCCCACGTGTCGTGGTGTCTCTGAGCAAGACATCCAATCCCCAATCGCTCCCCGGGTGCCTACATAGCTGCCCACTGCTTCACCTGGGTGTATCCCAGGTGCAATGGGCCAAATGCAGAGAACCATTTTCATCATTGTATGGGAACATGCAATGATGACACATAGCACTTTTTATTATAAAATGACTGGGTATGAGTCCTAAAGCTGCATTATAAGTTTTTGAAAGTTGAACTCTGAGACCTCCTCTGTTTAAAGATGGTTTCTCTCGTTTTACATAAATGGTTTCCTTCACCCCTCTCTCAAACCATCTGTCTTCTCGGTCCAAATTGTGAACATTTTGGTCCTCAAATAAGTGTCCCTTATCCTTGAGGTTATTCTTGAGCAGTTCACCTACACCTACACAACAGCTGCTCAGACCAAGAATCATAAAATGTGTGTTATGATTTTACCATAATCAACAAAACCCTCTGAAATTTTCTTGAGTGGTTTAGGCAAACAATTTAGTTGCATATTTTTACACCGTGCCACTGTGTGTGATATTGACGTGAACACAATGCTCCTCGGGGGGTGGGGGGTGTTTCCGCTATACAGTTGTGCTTGAAAGTTTGTGAATTAGAAAGTTAGAATTTTCTGTATTTCAGCATAAAATGACCTAAAACAACATCATATTTTCACACAAGTCCTAAAAGTAGATAAAGAGAATTGAACTTGGTGGAAGGACCTGAAGCAGCAGTTCGAAACCCACCAACATCCCATATTTGAAGCTGTTCTGTACAGAGGAATGGGCTAAAATTCCTCCAGGCTGGTGTGCAGGACTGATCAACAGTTACCAGAAATGTTTAGTTGCAGTTATTGCTGCACAGGGGCGTCACACCAGATTCTGAAAGCTAAGCTTCACATAATTTTGTCACTCACAAATATGCAATGTTAGATACTTTTTCCTAAATAAATAAATGACCAAGTATAAGGTTTTTATCCATCCATCCATTATATTTTACCCGCTTCTTCCATTTTGGGTCATGGGGGTCGCCGGTGCCCATGTCGGCAATCACTGTGCGAGGGGCGGGGGACACCCTGGTCGGGTCTCAAGTCCATCACATGGCTACATGGAGACAACCATTCACTCGCTCACCTAAGGACAATTTAGAGTTACCAATCAGCCTAACATGCATGTTTTTGGTCTGAGGGAGGAAACTGGAGTACCTGGAGAAAACCCACGCATGCACGGAGAGAACATGCAAACTCCACCCAGAAAGGCCCCGGACCGAGATTTGAACTGGCAACCTTCTCGCTGAGAGGCAGCAGCTTTACCAGTTGTGCCACAGTGCTGCCCTACCTTGTAAACTATCATTTCTGCAAAAGTGAGAGCGGCTAAGTGTAATTTGTAAAAAAAAAAAAAACAAAAAAAAAACAACCAAACATTAAAAGTAGACCCAAATACCCTGAGACTGCTTGAATTACATAAAAATTAAATTTCTAAGATTAGTTTCAGTTTTGTGTTTAGTTAGTTTTGGATTTTATACCTAAAGTGAATTATGATTTCCAGTTTATTCTAGGGCCTGTTTGACGTATTGGTTTGTTTGATGTAGGGGTGCACCGATAAAAATCGGCCAGCCAATTTATCGGCCCTGATTTCCTTAATTTTGGGAAATCGGTAATCAGCTGATGCATGAGAACCGATTTTACTGATTTTTTTTTTAGTTAGTTTTAACAACAATTGTCTGAACTTCATTTATATTTCAGAGCACTATCTCACGGCCAGTTGAAACAAGTTTGTATTGTTTCTAGGATATTGTTCAAGGGTATGTTTTTAAATAAAATAATATTGGAAAAATTGAAGGTGCATTGTGACCTTACACTACAATCTGTGCCCTCGTTTACCCATTTATACAGCACTCTACTACAGTATATCTATACAAAGAATAATCAGTGCTTTATCACATTCATACACCGATGGGACGCACATCGGAGGCAATGAGGGGTTCATTGTCTTGCCCAGGGACAGTTCGGCATGTGACTGCTGGTGGAATTGAACCCCTAACTCTTGCATTGGAGGACGACTACTTTACCCACTCAGCCGCAGCCACCGTAAAAGGTGCCAAAGAAAATATAAAGAAGACTGCATGTATAAATTATCAGCAGAAGGATTAAAATAACAAAGAAATTTGTTCATAGTATATGGATAATTAATCACCCAACCACAACAGAAACAAAGAATTGTCTAAATTGGTGGTAAATTCCTGCTTTTTTAATAGACTGTTGACAAACCAGTACATTGTTGCCATCTATAAGGCTGGTGTGTAAACTCTAGACCCTGAACAGTAGTGCAGCTGACCCTAAACCAAAAGGAATATACGTAAGTGCATGAGGGTTGGCAGAGTCCAAAGGTCTTGCACAAGTTGACACAGAAAAGCATGTTGAGGCCTTTAGTGATCAGACTAGCAGAGCAGGTTGAGACAGAGCACCTTCCGGTATTTGCATTAATGACTCAAAAGATGGTCTTCCTGGAGATGTGTAATGCAAGGAGCTATTGAACAGCTCTCTGCGACAATTCCATTGTCCATTTGTTGTGTTTAGCCTTTTTTCAAGACGCTGTATTTTTTTTAAATACATTTTTCTAATTAAAAGCAGATTAAAATATACTAGGATTATAAAAACAATTGAAAATATGGATACATAATAACCATGTTTCCCCCTAATACAATAGTCTATTGTATAGCACTGTAAAGCACTATTTTGAATCAAGACATTTTTAACATAATCTTACCATTGGCACATTTGACTAATACACCCACTTTTCAAATCCTCAGATACGTTGTTACCATGTACCCGGTTTCTTGGTTTTATGTTCTTTCGAGTAGGAAGTGGTTGTATGTAAAGACATTTTCTTAGCCATAGTTGCAGACAGAGGGCAGATGGACAGAGATGGAAGTGTGGGGTGAAGTGTGTGTGTTAGACAGGAGTTCAGAGTGGGCCAGAATGCTGAGTGCCAGTCCTGCTGCTCGAGCTGGCCGCCACACATGGCATCATGCCCAGGCTACGCTAGCAGATGTGCCACTAGTGACTCAGCTGTGTGCGCGTGCGTTTCCACGTCTGGGACACAGACACCCACCAGCACACTGTGAAGAGAGCGACTTGTGTAATGACTCTCCCCCCTTGTGCTGATAAATCTGCGTGACACCCTTTTCCCGTCCTGTTTACATTGCCACCTCCATAGTTGTGATGGACACGGTGAAGCTACTGCCACCATGCTATGATGTGACAGAATGTGACATGACACACATGTTGCCTCTCTGGGGATGCAGGGACATCATCTGCAGACCAGAGAAGATGATGAACAGAGGATGATGAGTGAGGAAATGTGAGGCAAATTGTCCATTGAAGAATTTAGACTAAGTTTAGAGTCAAGGGTAGGCTTAGCTCAGAAGAAAAGACCAAAGCCTAGGTAGAAAAGGATGAAGCTTTGCCATTTTTACTTAGTGGAAGCAGTTATTTGGTTGGAGTACGTGGACAAGTTAATGAGTTCATAGAGAGTTGTGTTTTGGTAGTTTAAATTTAAACAGAAGCCTAGTCAATTCTGTAAGCACTACTCAAGTGTGTTTCCTCGTTCCTGTCACAGAAGATGCATTATGTCAAATGTTTCATCTGTGGCGTCATAGCTCTATCTTTAGCCAGACTTGGAATTCCTCACATTCTGTCTGTACTAAAAGCAGTTCAGAGTGTTATGCAGGGTGTGCCATGTTGGAAAGATGTTTCTTAAGGGAGACACCTCAACAGGTGAGAGTGTTCAGGTGATTCCTTAGTCAGAGCTGAGGTAATAAAATGTCGAACAAACATTATCTCTCATGAAACTGGGAAAATCTTGTTTTGTTTTTTTCTTTAAAAGCAGTTTGTTTTCTGTTCCAGTTTTAAGGTTCTTAAAAGCAATTCAGTTCAGTTTATTTCTATAGCGCCAAGCCACAACAGAAGTCATTGCAGGGCACTGAACAGAAACATTCTTACAGACATATACATATATATATATATATATATATATATATATAGATATATA
>NC_056510.1:24242669-24289368 GCF_014905685.2 Nematolebias whitei
AATGTTAACACTATTTATCTGAGGAGCAGACTGCTTTGAATTTAACTCCATCGCAGAACTTTCATCTTGAGCGAGCACGAAGGCAACAGTGGAAAGGAAAAACTCCCTCATGAGGAAGAAACCTTTAGCAGAACCAGACTCAGGACAAGCGGCCATCTGTTTCGACAGGCTGGGTTTAAGAGGAGCAGGAAGGAGGAACAGATACACAATGGCAGGGTCCAGAATCACATGTTAAGATAGAAATAGTATCAAATGAGAACTATTCAATTGTAACAATTCATTTAAGCAAATCCTCTAGTAGTCTAAGCCTATGGCAGCATAACAAGTCAACCCTAACTATAGGATTTATCAAAAAGGAAAGTCTTAAGCCCAGTCTTAAAATGGGACATTGTATCAGCCTTATGGACAAAAACTGGAAGTTGGTTCCACAAGAGAGGAGTCTGATAACTGAAAGATCTTCCTCCCATTCTGCTTTTAGAAACTAGGAACCGCATGTAAGCCTGCAGTCTGAGAGCGAAGTGCTCTGTTAGGGAATATGGAGCAATAAGATCTCGAATGTAAGATGGAGCTAGGTTGTTGAGAGCTTTGCAGGATGACAAGCAGTAAGATGGTTATGTTACAGCTGGATTTATACTTTGTGAGAAGTTAAGAAATCGGCACTCTGTAGCAAAGAGATACGTTTTTTTCTGCAAGGACATTTTATACTGCAAGAAAAACCCAACTGTCAATATCTATGAAGCCACTGTCCCACAGATCAACTACAAAAACACTTGCTTAGATACACACATGCTGGAGATAGGTACCAACTCCCCATGACCCAAGCAGAAAAACTAGGGAATGGATGGATTTTATAATCAGATTTATGTGGGTACTCAAAACCTTGTTTTTTATTCTCTCCCAGATTTGCATTTGGTTCTCTCATCCACATGCAAAAAAGTTAGATGAATCCACTTCACCTAATTATTTAAATTTTCATTTTCCTAGAACAGCTGGTCGAGTTGGAGGTGTAGCTTCTGTTTTTCAGTCGGGACCATTAATTAATACTAAACCAATTAGTAGTTATAATACTTTTGAGTCAATGTCTCTAAGTCTATCCCATCCTAAATGGAAATCGGAACAGCCACTCTCGCTCATTGTTATATATCGTCCACCAGGTTCCTATGCTCAGTTCTTGTCTGAATTCTCCGAATTCTTAACTGACTTACTACTAAATACTGTTTTTTTTTTTCTTCTTCGTCTTTTGGCTGCTCCCTACATTAGGGGCCGCCACAGCAAACTAAGTCGCACGAAGACTTGGCAGTTATTTTTACTCCGGATGCCCTTCCTGACGCAACCACAGACCATCGAGCTACCACAGCTCTCTGTGTGGAGCAGAAAGCTGCTATCTAGGACACCCGGAGGAGCGGATGATGGGGGTTAAAGGCCTTGCTCAAGGTCCCAGAGTGGGACGAATGAGGGTGGGGGCAGTTTTGGGTGCTTCACCTACCCCACCCACATTTTTGATGTTGTCGGTACCAGGGCTTTAACCGATGATCTTCTGATCACAGGCCCACCTTCTCTGACCTCTGCGCCACCACTCCCCCTTACTACTAAATACTGATAAAGTCATAATAATGGGTGATTTCAATATTCATGTAGATGTTGAAAGTGATAGCTCAAGCATAGCCTTTAAAAACTTAATAGTCAATTGGTTTTGCCCAAAACGTCCGTACACCCAATCACTCTCATCATCACACCCTTGACCTGGTTCTGACCTATGGCATCGAGATTAATAACTTAGTAATATCTCCTCAAAGTCCTGTTGTGTCTGATCATTTTTTAATTACCTTTGAGTTTACATTAAAAGACTACACAGGAGAGTAAATTTCACCTTAGCAGGTGCTTATCAGAAAACGCTGTAGCCAAATTTAAAGATTCTCTTTGATCATTTTCCTCTGTCTTGCAGAGTAATACATCATCTAGTTGATAATTTTACAACTACTTTGCAAACTTCACTCAATAAAGCTGCTCCGCTGAAAAAGAAGGTAATCAATCAAAGGAAATTAGCTCCTTGTTTCATTTCTGGGTTACGTACTTTAAAACGGGTATCGAGAAAGCTAGAAAGAAAATGGCGCTCCACTAATGTTGAGGAACCTTACTTATCCTGGAGAGACAGCCTGCTAACATACATAAAAGCACTCCGTAAAGCTAGAAATTTATATTATTTATCTTTAATAGATAAATAAAAATAACCCCAGGTTTCTTTTCAGTACCATAGCTAGTCTAATGAAAAATCCTATCTCTGTTGATTCATGTATCCCTACAATTATAAGCAGTGATGACTTCATGAGATTCTTTATAAATATATATTTACCTTTTTTTTTTCAAACCGAAGAGCTAAAAACTACTCTGTTATTAGTGTATCTGATTTGATTGTATTACAACTTCTACACCACTTGCTCACTTTTTGTGTATTGAGCAGGTGCTAGAAATCACAATATTGGACCTATTCAGAGTTTTCTACTTCTGACTATCTTTGTTTTGGTCTCACTGCCAGTAAAAGTTTCTAGTGTGCTGAAGAAGTTCATTTTTTAGAGAAAATGGAGAGCAATGACAAATGAGCTACAGTTGTTTTGGAAGAATCTTCAGTTATGTTCTGAATGTTTTTATATTTTTATTTTTATGTGAGTATTTCACCTTTTTTGGTGAAACTACTGCATCTCGTCTAGACAAATATATTTTTTTAAATAGTGAAAACAAAATTAAGATTCTGAGTTGCAAAGTTGGTGTCTAATAACTTACGTAATGGTTTTTGTTAGTGTTAATAGTTTTTTTATTATTATTATTATTTACAGTTTCATTTCTTATAATACAGTATTTGTAGATTCCTACAGGTTTAATTGCATTCTCGTGACAGAATTTGAGGCATATTTTGTAACATGCATTTTAGTGAGATTCAAAATACATTTATTATATATTTTTGTGCGAACCTCTTTGGAGACATGCTCTTGTAATGACTTGTGAATGTTGTAATCTTGTGTGATGGAGTGTTTGTCTCTGCTCCTGAGAGTTGGCTGTTGCGTCTTCACAATACACGGTTCATTGCTGATGGTTGCACATTTAGTGTATTCTTGCAGAAAACTATGAGGAGAGGCGGACATAATGCTTCTGATATTGCTCTGAACAAATAATGAGCTAAAGCAGTTCTTGAGATGGAGGCCGAGCAGACGGAGAGCGGGTAAAGGAGCAAGAAAGAGAGTTCAACACTATTGTGACTGAACTGCAAAATGGGATTTGCATAAATAAGGCTCAAACATCAGCAGGGTCTTTACAGCCTACAGCAGGGCTGAGATGATCTGAGAGGGAGGAGGTGGTTTGTGTGTTTTTCTCCATTAAAAAAAAACCGGTATTGTTGCTTTAAAGTCAGTGGTGGTGGCATGGTCAGGGTTCCTTTCTTGTTGATCATTCACCTTGACGGTGGACTGTACTCTGGACCACTACAATAGTACTGAGCCCTCTACGTCCCCTCAGAGGTGAATCAGTGACGTAGCTCAAAAGAGCCCATTCTCTACAGTGATTGCTACATAAGCCTGACATAAATTGCATATTTTTACCGCCACCAAAAGAATCAAATTCACATTGAACTGTTCTCTACACATTTTTGTGTGAAACTCCCCTTTTTTCAAATGTATTTTTTTTTAGAACCTCCTTGTCTCGTTTCCAGTTAATTAGATTAAGCTTCAACTTCTAATGGTCACTGTAAGAATTTACTTTATGCTTTTAGACGTGGGGGTGTGGGGGGTGGGGTGGCAGATGCTCAGATTACTTGTACGGTGCATGTTTTTGTGTTTGTATTGTGCACATCTGATGTGTGTCAGTGCATTCTTTGGCATTCGTGTCGGCAAGCTCTCCAACTGGTGTTGGGTTATAGAGAACAGGTGATTGACAGTTTATGCCGTTTGTCTTTTTACATTTTTGCGTCATTTGATTTGTGTCAGATTGGCATCAGAGCTTCAGTGAAAACCCTCGAGGACATACATTGTTAGTCTGCTGGAGGCTGGCCCCTTGATTAGTCTACATTATTATTTTTTCTAGGGGTGGGCGATATGGCTCAAATATAATATTGTGATATTTCAGAGAATTCTGACGATAATGATAAATTTTGTGACAAACCCCCCCCAAAAACCGAAATCATCGTTATTTGACCAAATTAATTTAACATGTTGCTTTGCAGTATTATATAAAAACTAAAAATAAAAAAAAAACAACGGGTTAATTTTACTACAATTCCTTGTAGTAAAGTATTCAGTCTCAACGTATAAAAATAAAAAAAGGTCCTTCTGTTATTTAGATTGAAAAAGTCTGCACAAAATATAGATCAACAAAATCCACCGCAAAAACTAAAGTGCAGGCGCAGTTTCCCAAAAAAATTAAATAAAATGAAACCTTAAGATCTGTTGAGCATAAATGTAACGTACAACAAAATATATGTTGCCTTTAAATGAGTTATAACTTCCAAAACTTGTGACATGGTGTCTTCAGCTGCCCCTGAAGCTTGTGGTGTTTCATCTGTTCCTGCAGGAATGATTAATTTCTCTGATCACCTGACTCTTTTCTTGGTCCATGGACTGTGGAACTCAAGACACACAGCCGAGCTGCGTTTGTACCGGCAACCCAGAGCGGGGGGGAGGGGGGTTCAGCGTGAGGGAAGAGGCAGCGTGAGTGATGCCTTTAGCTTTTGAGCTAGCTAGTGTTGTGCACGGCTAGCTTAGTGTTACGCTTGTACCGGTGGGGTGGTGGGGGGTGCACGGTTCGGTTTGGTGGTTTGGCGCTCGGTTCTGTTAACGTGGCTGGGCACCCCGCTTGTATAATAGTAAGGGAAACACTGACGTCATGAAATTAGCATATCATTTATTTTCCCGGGCAATTTTTTTTTACCGGTATTATCGTGAACAATATGATATGGCCCAGCCCTAATTTTTTCAAATAAAATGTTTTCAGGGGATACTTTTTTGTATTTACAGTTGGATTCTTGACCTCATGAATTTAAGCATATTTGCAATAGCTGCAAAAATAAATAAATAAAAAGAACAGCAACGATTAGACAGCAGGAAAAAGATTCAAATGGAAATTGCCGCCAGGTTGTCCTCAGACTGTGTCTGTGAATAGCAAGCAGCCATCAGGGCACTAAAGATCGATTGTTAGACTGATGGTCCTCCTTTTACATGTGAAGCCAGTTTCTGGAAGCCCCCAGTAGACTGGTTTGAGCCACTTTGAAAAGGTGCTATTTATATGACTAAGTTTGTGGCAGGCCTCAGACTGAGGAAGTCTTTCGGATGAAAGACGAAACGTTTCTATCTAGCATAATCTGCCCAGACGACCTGACTTAACTTTTTTTTTTTGCATAGGGTGAATCCCCCCAGACTAATACAGGCACCGAGCTGTGGACACGAGTAAATAAGTTCTTAAAGCTTTAAGCAATGCGCATGTTTGAAGTAGCATCGCTCCCCTACGACTTTCAGACAGAATAAAAATAAATATGAGCATTTGCGGCTTCTTGTCACAAAAAAAGTGTCTTTAATAGTTTTTAAACGTTTGACTTTAAGTCATGGCTACACAATGCCATAATGTACAGGATATGACTACATAGGAGAAAAATGCTAAAAAATTATGTTGAGGAGACTTTGAGAACTTTTTTTTTTCCTTCAAGCCCACAGTTTTTTTTAAATCAAACCTTCCCCCATCTGTTTTCAAAGTATCAAATATGAACGCCGAGGAAACACCTCTGTTCTTCTGAGTATCAGGTAATTTATCTACTTTCTTAGGAGTACAGTATAGGAAAAAACTGCTAAATGTCACTGAACAGTACTTAACCATTTATCAGCCTCATTTTTTACAGAAAATTTTGAGAAATGGCAAATTATGTATTTGTATTTTACCCAAAGCAATGCCTACAAGGCTGTTCTGTTCATGTAATACAGAATTGTAATGTTTTTGTGCAACTAAAGACTCACATTTTAGGATGTGCAGTTTGTCCAAAAGATTACATAAACATTCTTTGGAAGTAGGGTCATAATCTATAATCAGAATCACATTTTAGATATAGCAGAACAAGGATTTATCCGATGAACTGTTTTGATCCCTGGATCCAAACTGCTAATACAACTAAACCCTGAGTCGTAATTATTTGCCTTTTTTACATTTTTGATCCATTTATGAACATTTCATTTTTTGTAGTCCCCTCTTTTCTTTTCTCCAATTTGCTGTCAGAATATTGTTCACCTCACCACAATTTTTGTCTGTTTCACAAACCTTTAAAAACACAACATTTACTTGAAGAAGAAAGAAAACACCTGGTTTGGAAATGCTATACAGCTGTTTTCTCCACAGCCCTGCATACACGAACACACAAATAGGTTTTTGCCTATGTGACTTATTGTTTATTTTGTTATTTACAGATAAATTGCATTTTCTGAAAGGAGTAATCAAAGTGGGCGGGCTAAAAGAAATCAAAATAGAAAGTACAACTTTAAGGCGGCACAACTTTAAGCCTGATAATCCACTGATAAACATCCCGAAAGACTGTTTCTTTTAATATTTCTTTACTGTTTTTAACAGAGCTCTTGACAGTCCAGCACTAAACTTTGGGTATCCCACAGAAAAGCATTTTAATTTTTTTTTGTTTTTTTTTACCGTAACCGGAGTACATCTTTATTTTTGTCTAGTACCTACAACTCACAGTCACACAAGAATGAGCAAGTTTTTGTACACATTAAATGAAACAGTTGAGTGAAACGGTGATCTTCGCCCTAATTGTGTGACAACTAACCCGTCTTTGGCTTAGTCTGTGTTGGAAAGTTTAGACATCAGTATCAGATTGATCATTGAAATTAGATCACATTCAGATTGTAATACAAGTCACGTGTTTCCAGATGTGTCTGGATATAAGTCAGGTTTATAGGCAAAGTTTTTCTCCTCTCTGGCAATGATAAAACTGCATATCGATGAAGTTTTGGGTCAGAATAGCTGTTCATTTCATCTGATCTTAGTTGCAATTAAAAAGTCCAGAGTAATAACATCAGCTGTGTTGCTTTTCTCATTATTTTAGTATTATTTTACAGCTTTTGCACATTTGGATCTAAACTCTAGAGAAGTCACTGGATGCTGATATTTGGTTGTTATTTTGACTTTAATTTGAACTAAACCCCCTCATATCAGGACTGTAATTTACTCAAAATCTCCAGCATGACCCTTGAGGCGATGAGATGTTTAAAATTGTGGCTGAAATCTGTATTAGTATGTATAAATATAATTTGACTTTGTAAACTATTGCATAGAATTGCATTCACAGACCGCTCAGCACAGGAGAGCCAGCTCCTCAGGACAAGACTCAGAGGGTCATCTACACCTCAAGGATAAGGAACACTCCCAACAATTTTCAGTCAGGTCATCTGGACAGTTTCTTTTTTTTTGTGTGTGTGTGTGCTGAAATGTTTCACCTTCCATCCAGAAGGCTTCATCAGTCAAGGAAACACACAACACAAAACTGATTATTCCCCCAACAGCTTACTCCAAAGTGGAACAAACCAGTTATGTTGGTGCTAAGATGGTCTCTTTGGCACCCTGTGTTTCCTTGGCTTATGAAGCCTTCTGGATGGAAGGTGAAACGTTTCTGCACAAAAAAGGAAACCGTCCAGATGACTTGGCTGAAAACTGTTGGATTGTATACCTGGATTATTGAGCATGGACTTTGTTGGATAAGGGACACTCTTTTGAGGACCAGAATGTTCACATTTTGGACTGAGAAGACAGATGGTTTGAGAGGGGGGTGAAGGAAGCTGTTTATGTAAATAGAGAGAAACCATCTTTAAACAGGAGGAGGTCTCCGTTTTCAATTTTCAAAAACCTGTAATGCATCTTTAGGACATATACCCAGTCATTTTCACACCTACCAGGAATTTCAACCATGTGACCAGAGTGACCCCTCTGTGAGCCAGACTAACAAAGACCCTAACGATCATCTATTGTGAGAACTTAGTGAGAGGGCAATCTGCATGTGACAGTCTGCATTATGCAAGCTTACAGAACACCTCATCTTTATAACTTGAATCCCACACTCGTTTCTTTGAATTGAGAAAGCTCCTCAGATGAGAAGCGAAACCGTCTTCAGCTACAGAACAGAAGTCCAGTTGTTTTAATCTTGTTTGGATTTACCATGTCCTGGATGACTGACAATCTTCACCAGCATCTTACATTGAAAAACTTTAATGTAAATCTCTTTAACAGCAAGCCTACAAGTCTAAGAAAAGCATTGACTCTTGTGTCACACAGTGTCTTGTTAAAGGTTAGTCTAATCAGTTTAATTTGGAAACACGAGTCTCCTGTGTTCCTGCAGTGAAGCCAGCTTCTGTTTGTGTGCAGTAGTGATCCATGGCCCTGGCTGTTGTAAATCACTCCTCCTGTAGACCAGTGCGAGGCGTTTGTTGCTGTCCAAGCAGGAGTTGCTGTGTCTGTCTGCCTCCTCTCCAACTCTCCAGTCCGTTTCCCTCTCTCCAGGGGACCTCTGGAGCCAGTTACAGCGTTGACTGTTTTTGGACGAGCTCCCAAATATTTGCAGGATGATATTGTAATCCGAAAGCTCTCGTGAACAGGATTGTGGTTTTCACCCTGCATTCTGTGGTTGGATTGGATCACAGCGCCAGCTTTTCAACTCCACATGATGCTCAGCTCTTTCAGTATCTACTGTTTGATTCTTGTTTTTTAGGTCACTTGTGATTTTAATATAAAAAAAAAGTCATTAAAAATCATCATAATAGTCATCTTTTTGACAAGGAACTCTAAATTTCTGTGCTCTGGTATAAACTCTGGTCTTCATGGACATTTTTTAAATCATTTTTATATACCTTACAATTATAAATATAGTATGAATTATCTTTCGTCCTGTTTCTGTGATTAAGTGGTGTTGGACTTGATAATACCTGCACTTAATCTAACAATGTTGAACTTTGCTTAGTTTTATTTTTATAGATATTTTCTGCGTTGTGACTTAATCAATCATTTTTGTTACTTTAGAGATGTTTTTTTCTTGTAATGACATTTTTGCTTTAGAAGACTCACTATTTCCAAAATAACACCAGTAAAAACCATTACATTGCATTCTCGCGCCATAATCTGAAAGTCTAAGCTGCGATTCTCTTCTCAGTGATTTGAGGATGCGTATTTATTTATAATCTGCTAAATGTTGTTTGCCCGAAGAATTAAAAGTAGAAATTAGTTCCTCATAAGATCTAGGTTTTCAATTCTTACACAGATCTTCTGTTGCATATACATAGTCTTTTCCACCACACACTGCAGGACTGCGCTGTAATGAAGCACACTTCTGTAGGACTAAAACTTTAAATTTGATTCAGCATTTTATGAAAAATAGTACAACAAAATGATAAGCACACTCCAAGTAAGACTATTTCTCCAAAAAGAACAGAAGAGTATAAATTGTTGCATTGCTTTAATAAACTCCCTTCTTTGGATTATTTTACCGGTAATTGAATTATTTTTTTTTAAATGTGTAATTGTTTATGTTGCCAAAGCTGACTTAGCGTAGGTTTTTAATATTGGTTGTTGGAAGTTGCCAAGTTTGCCTAGTTTTTGTTTTGCAAAGAACATTTTCTTAAAAATGTAAAATTGCTTCAGTTTTTATTAACAGTTGTTGAAACGGGTCCACTGGCCAAAATAAACAATTGAACACTGTCAATAGAAATCATGTGGCAGCACAAACTCCATGTGAAATCATTTGTAATGCAGCTTTTTGAGCACTGTTGGAGCTGCAAAGGTGGTGCAATACAATTATACTGAGTCTGTTCAACTGACTGACTATATAAACCTATTAATACCTTTAGTTTTTATTAATGCGAGTTGATTTTTAAGAACACCTGTGAGAATCCTTCCTAGTGCCTCAAAAAAAATCAAACCATTGCCATAATCGAGTGAAAGAAGGTTTCCACCTCAGTTATACACCAGAGGAGTGATCCTAAAATAATTTAGGATCAGTCTTTTACACTTCAAGTAAGTTGTGGCCTCCTTTTCTAGTCTCTTAACTTTTTTCTCTCTTTCTCTCTCTCTCAACAGTGTGCCCAAGGGCCGTTGAAAGCCCCCTTGGGGGAATTTCATAAATACACAAAGAACAAGGGAAGCCTTTTGGACTGTTGTTTTTTTATTTACACACTTTCACTTACACACACACACACACACACACACATACAGCCACACACACAGACAAGGACGTAGAAAGAATGTTGGAGGTGCAGGAGGAGAGGCCAGCGGCGGCAGGTACAGCAGCGACACATTTCAGCAAGAAGGAGCGAGGGAAGAAGGAGAGGGAGGAGGCAAAGGACGGTCGGGGGAACCTGTCGAACATTGGAAATCCTGTTGCCAGCTCCAGGAACGTGCGTTCGAAAGCACCTCTCACGCACACGGGCAGCCCTCACCAGCTCATCACTCCACCCTGTTCTGTTGTCCTGGGAGCCCCATCAATGCACTCCAATAGACTGAAGAACTCCCCGTCCACCAACACACAAAGGTGAGAGGACTTTTCATGCTCTTGACCTATGGCTCAATTAAAACAGATTCAAATGGTTTAAACCGCTTTTTAAAATTAAAATTTAGGAATGCACGATATTATCGGCATGTATCGTATCGGCCGATATTGGTGTTAAAGTTCAATATCGGACATCGGCCATTCCATCAAAATTACTCACCGATATAAAAGACGCTGTTTTTGAATGACAACCCAGTAACAAGGATGCCTGCAGCGGCAGCACAACGTGATGATGCCACGCACGCCTACCTGATCTGATCACGGCGGAGAGGAAGAAGTCAAAATGTCGTCGGTGTAGAAGTTTTTTTTCGTTGTTGAGGATGTCAGATTCTGAAGATTTTTAGACTACGTTGAGCCTCGCTACATCGTCCCCAGTCGGATATATTTTTCCAACGTAGCCTTACCCGAGTTACAAGCCGTCATTTCTGACGTCATTGAGAAGCTAATATCCGATAGCACTTGGTTGAGTTTTACCACAGACATTTGGACGTCATGTTAGCCCCGTTAGCATGATTAGTCTTACTGCACAATGGATAGACAAAACTTTGAACTTAAAAAGTCTGTCCTTCATGCACAAGAGTGCAGAGGATCCACACTGCAGCTAGGAACCTGGAACAAGCCTCCACAAGTGAGACAGCATCGCAGGTGACTAATGCTAATGAATAACATTTAACACTTTTCATTTAATATAAGTTAAAATGTTATGCATATTAGGGCTGCAACTAACGATTATTTAATAATCGATTTATCTGACAATTATTTTTTCGATGAATCGATGAATCGGCAAAAAAAAACAACAACGTTTTAATTTCCACCCCTTTATTCCAAAATTGAACATTTGACTGACATAGCAATTCACACAAAAAACAGGTTGCTATTTGACTGTTAGTAAAATATTGAATAATAAAAAATAAAAGTTAGTCACATAGCTTAAAAAAATAAATGTACACAAAAATATATACAAATGTATCTTTATACCTGCAAAATATGTAGCTACTTTGTAAAATGTGTCCTTGGGGGAAGAGTGTAACCTGGATTAAAAGTGTGGATTATTGTAACCTGGATTAAAAGTGTGTATTGTAGTGAAGCTTTCATCTTCAACCATCGACAGAGGCCTCATGTCAGTGACGATCATGTTCAGGATGTTTCAGTGAAGACAGCTGCTGCTGTGGTGTCCATGATGTCTGTCCATCATGAAGTGTTGTTGTTTGTTGTTGTTTTCTGGAATGAGAGAGTAAATATGTTTTATAGCATAATTTACAGCAAATCAAGAAATGCCTTGTTTCACTTACATTGTTAGGTTCAGGCAAAAGTAGCTAAAAGAGCAATTAAACACACACAGACACACACACACACACACACACACACACACACACACACACACACACATAAAATACTTAATTACACACATTTGAGTAGATGTAATAAATTACTTTAATTCCTGTTTAAATGCAATTCATCCTGCCATACCTGCAGTGTCTTCAGACTTTGCCAGCAAATTAAAAGTTGAAGCTTAATCATTAAATTATTATCTTTGTGTTAGATTTATTTATAAATCACATTTAAACACTGCTTGTACCAATTAAATTAAATAAAAAGTAACACACGTTCTCTATCACCGTCATTAATCAGATAAACAAACAAACAAGCAGCAGCTTCATCTACCAGAGAGACTGACGTTACGTTTTCTCTCTTGAAACAGAACAATGTGTTAAATTGTAGAGACTCACCTGCAACACATGAGTTGGGAGTGAAACATGTTGTATCAGCTGCAGCTCCTTCCTCCTCCTCGTGACTCCGACATGTTTACGTTTATCTCCGTGGTTCTCTCGTGTCGTGTCGGCGATTTTCAAAGCTGGATGCTTCTCATTTTTTATCTTTGTGAAGTTCTCCCACACTTTGGAGGACTTGGGTCGAACAGTTTTCGCTGCATCTTTTGTAAAATTTACTTAAATTTCCTTTGAAAACAGTCTCTGCTCTGCTCCCCCCTCGCTCTGTTCAACTCGCGCTGCAGTTTTTTTTTTTTTCAAACTTTATTCAGTCAGTCAGCATTGACAATGAACTGCCCGTGAACAAAACGAAACGGCTCCGCAGCGCCGTGATAGATGCATAATCGCGCGACACAACGAATCGACATTGAAATTCGTTGCCAACGCTTTTAATCATTGATTTTTATCGATTTTATCGATTCGTTGTTGCAGCCCTAATGCATATCATATGGCTGTTACTGAATATATGTCACCAGCTCTTACAGCTGTTACACAATTTTTGTAGCAAATGAGCCTAATTAAATAAGAGGGCTATGTTCTGACTAAGACTCGAGAACATACATCTGTGGACATATCTACAAGATGTTGCACCAGCTCGTAATAGGTTAGTGAGAGAGAAAATTCCAAGACCTGGCAAAATCCCCTGGCTTGGTGAAAACCTCCATTTTCACTTAGTTATCTGTTAATTTAGGTTTAAGAGCTGTTTTTGGGACAGAGAGTACACCAGGCTTGGAAGTTCTCCCTGCTGACTCATGGATCTGGAGTCTCTGGAAACGGCTGTCAGGACTGCCAGAATTCTAGCTTTGTTTTTCTTTCTGCTAGCTATGTGTCTGCGTATGCGTACATACAGTGTGCTAGGCTGTAGCTCTACGTTTTGGACATGTTGTCTTATGCTTCATGCTACTTGTACAAGTATATATGTTTGTGGAAGAGGAGAGACAAGAGAAAGAGATTAGGGTGTGGTGAGGAAATTCTCTGCCAGTTGGATGTGTCCTGTTGCCTGAACTGAACTGCTCTCATAACTCATAAGCAGTAGTTGTACATAGACGGCCTGTATGTCCACAATCTGCTCCACATTTGTGTGCATTAAATTGCCAATTCCAACAACTTTCAACAGGGATTTGTAGAACTTTATGACTTGCCATTATAACATTATGTTTCTTAGTTGTAAAAACGAGGGAAAGAATAATCAAATTTTCCTTCTGGTCCTCTTTTACTAAGCTTATGGAGAACTAAACCAATATTTTTACTTAATTGTATACTTCTTAGAACCCAGATGTCTAGATATAGTATGTACTTTGCCTTTTAAACTTGTCTAGGGCCCGTTTCAAAATGTATAAAACTTGATGAAATAATGTAATTCTTTGAGCATTTAACCTTATATGTTCTTTTTTAAAATGTTCTGTGAGTTTATTAAGCACATCAGAGGCCTTAATGTTTTGATGTAATTTGCTGGTACATGGCTGGTATCAAACTAAATGCGTCCTTTGTATTTCAGTCCTAAACCCAAGACGGAGGCCATGGTACGTTCACCTCCGGTCATGTCCCCCTCTACTGCCGCCCAGATGGACTCTAAAATGCCCAATCAGGGTAAACCAGGGAGCACAGGCAGCCAATCACAATCCTCTCCTTGTGACCCCAAAAACATGGGTGCCAAAGGAGCTCAAAATGTTTCAGGGGGAATGGGACTGAAAAACGGACAAGGCCTGACGTCTGGCCCCAGCTCCAAGGTGAAAGTCAAACGGGAGAGAAGCACCTCTGTTGAGTCGTTTGAGCAGCCAGAGAGCGGCACACCCACTAGTGACGACAAAGGTAAATAAAAAAAACTCGGTACTGTGTTTCACTTTGACTCAGTCCATCTTGAATAATCAGGAAATACGGCATCGATGCTTGATGCAATTAAATATAGTATTTTAGAGATTTGCAAACCCTACAATATTTTTTTGGAATACCGTATTTTCTGCTGTACACGTTGCACCACCCTATAAGTCTCATCAGTCCATATTTGTCTAATAAAGTGGAAAAATCCATAAATACGTTTCATCTGTTATCATCACCGCTGACGCGTTGCGTTTGTTACGCATCACCACTGACAACACGGACATGTTGGTTGGTGTTGTGCCAAAAATCGATGGGCTGCCAAATGTTGGCCGCTGGAGCGTGCATGGGAGGACTTTAAGAAGAATTTAACAAGATTAACACTTAAAAACAATTATTTGTTTGCTTGACTTTATAGTAAAGGTGTGCCTCAGTCTAACATTTGCTTAATAAAAGGACTTTAACAGTCAAATCAGCTGCATTTCAAAAGTATTCGTTGCCTCGGTGCTCTGGGAGTGTGTAGACAGGGAGGGAAAAAGAAGAAGGAATGCTGCGCGTTACTTCAAAATTTAACAAGATAAACACCTAAAACAATTATTTGTTTGCTTGAAATTATAGCAAAGGTGTGTCTCAGTTGAACTTTTACTTAATAAATGCACTTTAATGGTGAAATTAGCTGCATTTCACCGGGAGGTGCAGCGAAATGAAGCTGATTCGGTTGCTCCAGGCAGACGACGGTGGCAGGCTATGGCAAGCCGATTGTGTCATTAATAGCTGGTGAAGATTCTCAGACATCCAGGACATGGTAAATTACAAAAAGTTCAAGAAAAAAAACCCAATAAAGTATAAAGTAAAGTATAATAAATAAAGTCCCGTTGTTTGTGTCTTGGAACTTTTTTGAATTAGTCGTTAAGCCACGTTTACCTATTACATGATACAACAGCATGCCTTACTGCTACTACTACTCTTCTGCCATCTAGTGGTTGGAAAAATGGCAGTGTTCAATTTTTTTCAGTCAGAATGAATGAAAACGGTCATATCTCAGCTAAAAATTGGTTTATAAATATGGGAAAAATCCATAAATACATTGCTTCGGCCTGTAAGTCACAGGGCAAATTATGCAAAAAATCGCAACTTATAGGGCGACAAATACAGTATATTGCATGAGAAAGTCCACCCAGAAAAGCAAATTAAAAAAAATCTGATTATTTTTTTTTTTTTTTAGAAAAGTGAACTGTCATTGTTTCTTACACTAACAGAATAAACCCACTGAGTTGTGTCTGTCTGTACAGATAGTAGCAGGGTGAAGAGAATGTGTGTGGCAGAGAGGAGGCAGCCTTACAGTGGAGCTGACTGGTGCTCAGGGGGTGAAAGTGATGAAGATGACAAAAGTTTCTTCAGTGAGTCTGTTAACATGTTCATCCATGCATGTTTGCTTTTCCCTATTCAAATTAAATAACCTCTGTTAATGTTACATTTAAAATAATTATTTTTATATTAAGTTTTTGTCTGCTTTTTACAAGTCCTGTCCTTTTGTGTTCGTTTAGATTGTAATTCCAGCGATGTGAAGCCCCAGGACACTGTCACACATTCTACCTCCAACGCCGGACTCAGTCGCTCCTCCACACCCTCCCACAGTACACTGGGAGGCCAGGGCTCCACAACAGAACCTGCTAGTGGCCAGAAACCCGGCTCAAAACTTGTTTATGTCTTCACCACAGAGATGGCAAACAAGTAAGAGAATAGCCTTCTTGTTCTTAACAATGTAACTTTAAATCATCCATAGCATTTTAGTTACTATAATCAATATTTAATGTATATTTGTACACGTTTTAATAACTAATATAGCTAATGTTTTAGCAAATTATTTAAAGCGTGAACACTTCTACATAAGACATGATCTCAGGAACTTTTGTTTAATCGTTGTTCAACATGAAATAGAATTGCCTACCATTTAAATTGCCTCAAGTACAGTATATTATGTGGTTGATGTTTTTTTCTATTTGTGACAAATGTTTTGCTTTGGCATCAAGACACCAAGTCTTTATCATCCTCACACACTATGAGTTAAAACTAAATTCTTTTGTGTGTCTTCTCAAATGTGTGCAACATTCTGTGAAAACTATTAATACTCTAGTTAGGGATTCGAGATAAAAGATGTGGTGAATTAAGTAAAGTTGTGTATGCAACAATGTGCTTGATTTGTTGACCTCAGCTTTGCCTTCATGGTCCCATCTAGATTGAATTTATCCAGCTCACCATCTCTCAGATACACACACTGTTGTGTCAGTTGACTGATATGTGTGTATTTTTATCCTCAGGGCAGCTAATGAAGTTCTCACTGGCCATACAGAAAACATCATTGCCTTCCACATGAAAAACATCTCCAACAGCAAAGATAAAGCTCACCTCTTGGTAAACATGCACACTAACTTGTAATGTTACAAACACTGGCATCTTTGAGAGAACATTACTGACATTATCTCTTAATTTAATTTTTTCTATCTCTATCAAAGAACAATGCAGCTGGCGTCCTGCGAAATGACTCAAAGCCTTCACAGCAGCCTCCGTCCTTAGCCCAAGATCAAAGCCACCAGCCTGGATCCAAACCGTCCTTATCTGGGATGGCAGAGCCAGCACCACCTCAGCCTTCAAATCAAGGAAACCAGTCCTGTGTTCTTCCACAGGAAGGCTCATCCTCAGCAGGCATGGAATCCAAAATTATTCCAGGCAATAGCCCCAGTAACCCTACAGCCCCAGTAGACCAGACTTCGGCCAACCAACCTGAGACAGGCCTCAACCCTGCTACATCAGTTGAAGGTGGCCAGGGTGGAGGCACTGGTGGAACAGGTCTGACCCCACAACAGCAGCAACAACAGCAGCAGCTGGCCCAGGAGTTGTTAAACATGGAGGCCAACACAGAAGGTCTGTCACAAGAACAATTAGAACATCGTCAGCGCTCTCTGCAGACCTTGCGAGATATTCAGCGCATGCTCTTTCCCGATGATCGTGACGCTCCACCAGCTGGGCCCCCACAACCCCACAGTGGACCCCTTGATGGAGGCCCTGATGGTGCACCACGGAGATCTGAGCAGGGCCCTCTACAAGCAATGATGGCACAGTCTCAAAGCCTTGGCCCAGCAGGTGGACCTGGAGGACCTCGTCCACAAGGCCCACCTTTTGGACCGCCTCACGGACCCAGAGACATGCCTGCTTTTCCACCAGATGAACTGGGTCCACACATGGGTCCAGGCAGTTGTGGAGAAGGAGACCAGATGACTCCAGAACAGGTGGCTTGGCTTAAGTTACAACAAGAGTTTTATGAGGAGAAAAGAAAAAAACAAGAAATGCAACACCGTCCTCTTGCTCCAGACATGATGATGCACCCCCATGGCCCACGTGGCATGATGCGAGGACCCCCGCCTCCCTACCAAATGGGCCCAGGAGAGATGTGGGGAGGACCAGGTGGTCCACCAGAGCATTACCCAGAGCGAATGGGAATGGGCCCTGGCCCCAGGGGCATACCCCCACATATGCAGAGGATGCCCGGCTTCTCTGGTATGATGAATCCTGAGATGGAGGGCCCCCCAAGGCCTGCAATGAGCTGGCCTGATGACATACCTCCCCGAATGGGAGAAGCGCGAGGCTTCCCTGGAGGGCCTGGAGGAATGTTTGCGGGTCCAGGGGCTCGCGGTGAACGTTTCCCTAATCCTCAGGCAGTCCAGGAGGCAATGTTCCACCAAGGAATGGGTGGGGAGAAGGGCCTCCCTCCAGGTATGATGATGGATGTGCAAAGAATGATGGGGCACCAAAGAGGTGGAATGGAACCAGGTAATGGCATGGGTATGTTTCCAAGATTGCCTGTTGAGGGCCCCATGAGTCCATCCTCAAGGCTGCAAGGAATAGGGGGCAGAGAAATGGGGCCTGAGTTTGGCATGGGGCCTGGACCTGGACCTCATATGCACCCTTCCAAACTACGAGATCCCCCTATGAATATGAGTCCTGATGAAATAATGAGAATGAGAGGTAGTGGAGGACCTCCTATGGAGAACATGGGTCCACAAGGCAGACCTATGCAGGTCCCCCCCTTTGCTGAGCAGACACCATCAGACTTTCCAATGGGACCTGGGCGGCCCTTCCCTGGGGGTCCAGGAGGAATGAGGGGTCCACATGCAGACCAAGCATTTGGTCCAGAGCACAGAGCCACACCATCAGGAGGTAATGGTCGTATTAACCACCTCTCCTCAGGTGGTGGTCCTAGTCAAGGTCAGAGGAGCCGCAAGCCAGCTGATCTGAATGTTCAAGCAGGAGGGGGGAACTCTCCCAGTGTTAACCCACTCAAGTCCCCTCCTCTGAGGCAAGGGCAGTCTCCCATAATGGGTTCTCCCTCCGGAAACCTTAAATCTCCTCAAACTCCGTCCCAGCTGGCAGGCATGCTCACTGGTCCCACAGGTCCCAGTGCTCCTCCAGCCCCTCCAACTTCTGCACCAATGAAATCTCCCCACTCCATGATGGGATCAGCAGGTGCCTCTCCTGTTCATATGAGGTCTCCATCTCTTCCAAATCCCTCTCCGTCATGGGCCTCTTCACCAAAACCACCCATGCAGAGTCCTGGAGTGCCCCAGCAGGGTGGCAAACCTCCACTCAGCATCACATCACCAAACATGATGGGGATGGAGCCGGGTATGTATAAAATGAGTCATTTCTGGGCATGTCTGACACTGACTTTGTCTTTTTACAGTGGAATCCTTTTCAAATGTTTAGAATATATTTTTTCAAAATTCAATATTTGGATTTCTTTTTAGTATTTTTAATAGCAATTGTATACATTTTGTAGTCATTTTTTCCTACTTTTTTAACAAATCTTGTACTTTTTTAACTTGGAGTATCTGTTACTTTACCTTTTTACAAAAAAGCAAATATCTTAAAACTTCAAAGTTATGTTTCCTTCAATTATCACATCTGTATGTAGTCTGGGTGGGGTTGGTTACAGTCCAGTGGCTCCCTCTTCTGGCTATATAACTTGAGTCACATACTTGTTTGATACAAGTAAAGCGTTGGGACACTTTTTCTAAATAAGTGGGTTGTTTTCTTAAAACTTGTAAAAACTTGGGCTGAAATACTGTTAATATAATCTAATATTTAAATATCATTTAGAGAATTCCAACAAGGTTAAGTCAGGTCCTCTGGATTCTTGTTTGTTGAAACGTTTCGTTTTTTTGTCCAAAAGACTTCTTGAGTCGGGCAGCACGGTGGCGCAACTGGTAGAGCTGCTGCCTCTCAGCGAACAGGTCCCTGGTTCAAACCCCGGTCCAGGGGCCTTCTGGGTGGAGTTTGCATGTTCTCTCCGTGCATGCGTGGGTTTTCTCCAGGTACTCTGGTTTCCTCCCACAGACCAAAAACATGCATGTTAGGCTGATTGGTAACTCTAAATTGTCCCTAGGTGTGAGTGAGAGAGTGAATGGTTGTTTGTCTCGTTTGTCTCTATGTGGCCCTGTGATGGACTTGCGACCCGTCCAGGGTGTACCCCGCCCCTCGCACAGTGATTGCTGGACATGGGCACCAGCGACCCCCGTGACCCAAAATGGAATAAACGGGTAAAGATAATGGATGGATGGATGGACTTCTTGAGTCTGAGATCTTGTTACAAGCTCAGTCTTATAAACAGCACCTTCTCATAGAAGATCAACCAGTTTGTTGCCAACAGTCAGAACCAGCTAATCACATGCAAAAAGAGGACCATCAGCCTAACAATTGGTCGTTAAGAGCTCAGATCTCAGACTAAAGAAGACTTTAGGATAAAAGACGAAGCGTTTCAACAAACAAGAGTCCAGTTTATTTATATAGCACCAAGTCACAACAGAAGTCATCTCAAGCCATTAGGTGTTTCTACCTGGATTGTTGAGCATGCATCAAGACATCATGTAGAGAATGTTGGCCTTTCTTGTGTTATGTTTCTGTATATGATTTTTTTTCTCCACTTTACCTTGTAGGTGGGAATGGTCCTCCTTCTGCACCTCCCTCATCAGGGGCTCCCTCTGGGTCCATGTCTCTCCCAGGCAACGTCCCGTCTGGCAGTCCATACACCATACCACCAGAACCAACATTATCTCAGAACCCACTGTCCATTATGATGTCACGCATGTCCAAATTTGCAATGCCCAGCTCGACTCCACTTTATCATGATGCCATAAAGACTGTTGCCAGCTCAGACGACGACTCGCCTCCGGCTCGTTCTCCCAATCTACCTTCAGTGAACAATAATGGTAAGATGTCTGAAATGCCTACTGCTGCTTGTTTAGAGTCTCTGACAATAACTCTGAAGAAAAAAATGGAAGAAAGACACAAAATACAATATAACTCAAGCGCTTAACTAAATGTTGTTTTTTATTTTTGGTTTATAGGTATGGCAATGAATCACCAAGGAAATCCACGCATGATGGGACCTGGAAACCCTGGATCCATGTCTGCGCTCAGCCCTCTGGGCATGAATCCAATGGGATCCCAGCCTCTCTCTCATGGCATGCCTCCCCAAATGCCCTCTCCCAACGCCCCAAATATGGGCCCAGGCATGATTCCCCATGGCATGATGATGCAACCAAATCCTCAAGACCCCGGTATGCCAAATCCTCAAATGATGCCCCAAGGACGAATGGGTTACCCTCACAGAAACCAGGGATACCCTCTCACGCAATCTCCTTCTCAGCAAGGCCCCTTTTCACCGCACAATGGTCCTGGTCCCCAAGGTTTTCCTGGCCATTCAATGGGCTTCCAGGGTGAGGGAGGACCTATGGGAGGACGAATGGGGAACATGCCTCATGGGGGAGGGGGTGATGGGGGTATATGCAAGCCTAATACTCCTGGCGGACCAGAGTTCAACAACATGCAAGGAGGATTCAGTGATGCAGACCTTCATGAAGTGATGCGGCCGGGAGCCTCGGGCATTCCTGAGTTTGACCTTTCTAGGATAATTCCATCAGAGAAACCCAGCCAGACTCTTTCGTATTTCCCCCGAGGTGGAGGAGACAATCCTGGGGGAAAACCACCCCACCCCTCTGGCTTTCCCATGCAAGGTATGATAGGTGATGGCCCACCAAGGATGGGAATGCCAATGCAGGGGATGGGAGGGATGTCAGGGGGACCTGGTGGAGGTATGGGTCCTCAAGATATGCCAATGGGTAACCCTGGTCACAATTCAATGCGACCACCAGGTTTCATGGGTCAAGGCATGATGGGCCCTCAGCACCGAATGATGTCCCCTGGGGGTCCAGGAGGGATGATGCAGGGCAGACAAATGGCTCACCCAGGCCCCGGCGGCTCACCTAACATGTTGATGTCACTGCAGGGCATGGGAGGCCCTCCACAGCAGACAATGATGATGGGGGGTCAAATGAGGCCGCGTGACATGGACATGGGTTTCAGTCCAGGACATGGAATGTTCTAATCCAACAAAAACCTTGTAACTAGAATGTTCTTGGACAATACACAAGGATGATAAAGTTCATGGAGTGTAGCAAGTATTCAAAAGAACTGATGGACTCAAGTACCTGAGACAACACGAGGATGTGCCCAGGAAATGAACAACTTGGAGCTAGCCTGTCACCTAGTAATGTCTTGTGGGGACTGTTCCAATGGAGACTTAAGACAGGCCCAGGTTGGAGTATCTTTGCCACACGTTGTACTTTTGACTCCAGAACTGCAGAATGTATGGGACTGTTGAGCATCAATTTCGCAGAACTCTTTGTGGTTTATTTTTATTTTTGATTACCTGACAAAGAGGAACCAACCCAACGAAAAGTCAGCGTGGTAATGCTACAGTATGTCTACCTTTTTTTTTTTTTCAAATAAAAAAAAAAAAACGTCACAAAAGTGGTATGGAACAAGAGAAAAGAGGAAGAAATCTTTGTGCTTTTGTGAAGACTTTAGTGGAAATCCATCGTCTTTCTCCAATGTTTTGACTGTTTCTGTACGGTATATACGTGGGAGCGTGTTTGTGTGCTTGACAGATTGTATGTATGTGGTATGTATGTGTATGTATAGGCATTCTATCAGTGACCTCTCAGTTCCTCTTACCCAGCTTTCATTGGGGGAGGGATGCCCCCTAAAATACTGTACGGTTTACCATTGGTGGGCTATTCAAATTTTCGTCTATTTTAATTTCCTTTGTAACTCCAGTGTATAACAAACCAAACTATGACCTCATTAAGATAATAGTATTATTAAAAAAAGCACAAACATGGACCATCTGCAGAAAGTGTCTTCTTTTTTCTTTTTATAACATTAAGAGCGATGCATTCAATGTGAAGATCTGGCAGCTCTGCAGCGCCACGATCATCTTCAGTCCATTTCAAGTTGTGGACGATTCAAATATTGGGCTCCAAAACTTTTTAGGACTTCGCCAGCGTGAATAATACCGCCAATACCCAGACGTGCTATGTGTGTTCTTGTTCCTGTTGTGTTCCTGTTTTGTTTTGACTCTTGTTGACTCTGGGTAATAATCATTCCCACAGCAATAATCCTCCCCCACCCCACCTCGGTGGTTCGTAGAACGGGACAGGAGTGGCTGGTATGCAAGAGCAGGTTTGCCAGGTGATATAGAATTAGAGCCAAGTAGATCTGGTAACGCTGAGTTGAGGCGAGTGTGATGTCCGAAGTGAGACGCACAGAAATGTAAACGCATACTGCTTACCATCCAGCTGACTTCCTCTCTATTGTATAAGCTTGTCATGTGTTTCTCCATTGGCTTTGGTGCAGAATAGCTTACCAGGGCTGTGGTGATGGACTTACAAATAAAAGATATTGTTTTGGTATATACATGTTGTCCATGGAGTGTGTGTGTGTGTGCGCATGTTTCTGTTCACGTGGGTCTCGATTTATGTGGACAAATCACGTCTTTGTCTCTGCGTGTCAAACGAGGAAAGCGCGTTGTACCATCGAGCAGCAGCATTGATACGTTGACAGTTTCATCAGGTGAAAACTATTTTCAGAGGCCACACTTCCCAAAAGACTGCAGTCATGTTGATGAATTCATGCGTTAAGGAAAGTTATTTGAACCACTTAAGATTTTACATACAGACCACCTCACCCTGTAAATGTGAAGCGAAATGTGAAGCGAGGGAGAAAAAAAACAAAAAAACAAAGACTTTGAATAAAGTATGTATTTATGTCTGAACAATTCAAACAGCATTTCCCCGTCTTATGAGGTACAAAGTGTAGCAGAGCTCTAGTCGACAACTCACAACTGTTACAGATGTACTCATTGCTATGGGGCTATCTTCGGTATAAAAATACGCATCATATCACTTTGTTCATCTTTTCTCATATAATCTAAACATGTCACTCAAAATGCTCAATATTTCCCCAAAGAATAAACGTGTGATATATATACACCAATTTTATATATATATATACACACATCGTGCACACATATTTATAGTGTCACACATTTGATTGAAAAAATGCATCAGATATTTAGATGGACCTGAATGCATAGTTTGCATTTTAAAGTTCTGTGAGACTAAGAACAAGGCCTATGAAGTGACTGATAATATTTTACTACTGTTTTCTCTAAACAAAACCAGCGTTATTTATCATAAAAACATGTTTAGGAAAAGGCTTTTGGTATATTCTTATAGTAAACTCAGTCCTTTTAAGTTATTCACATTCAGGAGCTTCACTCAACTAGAGACAAATATTCATTATAATAAGCGTTTTATATATAAAAAAGAAAACTTATTGCTCTGATGCTGAACTTTTTGAACTGCTTTTGTAACAATCTGCAGATAAAACTAGTGCGGATTTTTAAAAATTAAATGAGCTGTTTTCCCTACCGGTAATGTGATTGTCAGCAAAATGCTAACAAGAGTAAGAATAAAAAAAAAACGACTACCACCCTAATTACTAAACCATACAAGGATGCAGGCGTATAAGTGTGCAAACCTGTGTACTTGTACAAAGTAAACACATTGCAAAAGATTCTCAGCCTATGCTTGCCACTATTTCTTGTGATTAAAGAAATATTAAATCTGATGCAAACTGAAAGTTCAACTTGTGTCAAACTGATATTGCTGTAGCTGGATGAAGTGAGAGCAGAAAATGTCAACGCATGTATGTGTAACGGGAGTGTAACATCTGAGCAGCTTGCTGAAGGTTCAGATTTCAGTCCGACCTTCTGGGTTGTTGCAACGTGAGCGATAGAGTTCAGAGCTGAGCGAGTGCGCAGACAGGACCTGTTTAAACTCCTGCAGGG
Source organism: Nematolebias whitei (assembly GCF_014905685.2). NCBI lineage: Eukaryota > Metazoa > Chordata > Actinopteri > Cyprinodontiformes > Rivulidae > Nematolebias > Nematolebias whitei. Next base: position 24,267,079 of record NC_056510.1, read on the forward strand.
GGCAGTAGACTCCACTACAACCTGGGATAAGTTGATCCTGTCAAACAAAGCACAACTTGGATTTGGGGGTAAAGTACAATTACGTTGTTTTCCTGCTATCGTTTAGTATTTTACCCCTTACCTGTCCTGCGTATGACACCTTAACAAAGGCTTCGCTGGTCTGTCTGTTTTGGTGCAGCTCCAGAGTGATGTCCGCAGCGTACGGTGGCCATCTCATGTCAAAAATGCCCAGAGCCATGAGGCAGGGGATCAGAGTGGTGTCGTGCACCGAGTACAGAAACAACTTCCTGTTTGAAAGAGGATTTTTTTTTTTTTTATTGAAGCTGAGAAAGACTGGTTGGTTGAAGAAGTGTGTCCATGAGGTGTCCAACCTGTCTGACTCTGATGAGATGCCCTGCAGTTTCTTCTCAATGTTTTCCCCCAGTACCTCCAGGAGGGGTCCAACACACAGCTGCAGGTTCTCCCTGTCGCAGACACAACAAAGGAATTAAACACGTGGCCTGTTGAGGTCAAAAGAACAGTGTTGTGTTATTAAACAGGATCTGCTTTTACTTTTTACTGGGATCAAAGATGTGGTACATCATGTCCACAGCTCTCTGCTCCACCGTGTTCTTCCAGGAGTTCAGCACCGGCGGGTTTGGAAGCCCATGCGTCTGGTAATGCAAACACATCTGTTACCATCAGATTATGAATTATACCAGGTTCATTTGAACAAACTGATCTGTTGTGCAGAACTAGCAGCAAAGTTTCAAATCCACTGAAATGGAAACAAAAAGCTGACTTCTACTAAAACTTTTTGATATTCCTATTGGATAAGGAACATTTTGAAAATTATAACTAATTTCTGAGCAGATAAACAGCTACACAAATTCTGACAGGAGCACATGGAAATTACTTGGATGAGAAAATGTAATGAAATGGAAGCAAGATATGAGAATTTCACCTTCATCTAAAAGTTTTCTTCAAGAACATCAAACTTGGGGCTCTTTAAATGAGTAAAACCAGTTGTACCTACACCCTGACGATGGCTCAGGGGCATCGCATGTGGTTCGTAGCACGGCTCCAAGTTTAATAGATGCATCGCTTTTCTTTTTATTCCTACAGGCGAGCTTTGCAGACAATTGTTCTTTAATTGTGTTCCAAGTACTCTGTACTGTACTCTGTAGTAGTTTGAGGATAAAGTTGATTGCAAGCTGACGCAAAACTTTATCTGCGTTTTAATACAAAAGCTGAATGTATGTTGGCGATAAACAGGGAAAAAAAAAAAAAGCTAAAACACAATATCAAAACTATACCATAATAAAATTTCAAATATAAACAAACAGGAAATCAGAGAATCCCAGATTGATGTGAAACAATAACTTTGATGCTAAAATGTACAATGGCAGTATTTTTATTTGGTTCCTGGTCTGATTGGTCAAAGTAGAATGGATTTATTTAAATAACTTTAAAAAAGTCTTACATTTTCTTAGTTATAATCCCACCACTGCCATGAAATGTGCAGTTTTACAGCTTTTGAGCTACGATTTGGTGCGGAAGTAGCCAGTGCTAACAAATAACACAAGATTATTCAAATCCTATTCAAAACTTTAGCAAGCAAGACGGTGGACATTTATTCCTTTAAGGAATGCTCCTTTACTTAGAAATGCTTTTATTCTTAATTCTAGCATTTTTAATGTCAATGTCAAATAAATCACAAATCAAACTCCTCATTTTGAATTTCTCAAACTAACATTTGAAAGTCTACAAAACCGATTTACTTTGTCTTTTGCTAACAAACCCAGCAGCTGGCCACGTTTTAGATGCTTGTGAGAGCTGAGACAAAGTCACATGGATCACAAAGCCGGCGTCACCTCTCTGGCAACCATGTCATCCCTAATGAGGATGAAGTCGACGCGCTGGTGAGCTGCGATCCCCAGTGCGCTCTGGATGCTCTGCAGGTCTGCAGCAATGCCTGGCAGAGTGGACGACTCGGCCCAGCGGTGGCTGCAGAGAACACACGGTGTCACCCACAAAACACAGACACGCAGTGACAACCTGTCAAAAGCATCTCTACTCTGCTTAGAATTTCATACAGTACATTATTTTAGATTCCAGTTCATGGCTGCAAGTGCATGGGAAGGAAGGAGTGATGCGAGTCTGGCAGGTAGGAACATTTGATGTACCTGCAAAGAATTTTGAGCAGCTTGCATCCGTAGTAGTTCGGATAGAGAATTTCAGTTTCTCCCTCGGTTGTTAAAATAGGCACCGTTTCTAGAAGCAGAGATAAAGAAAGAGACCACAGCAGATTAGGTGGGATAAAGATAAAAGATAAATAATGTGCACACACATATTTCTGATCAACCTTTTTGTTTTTGCTGGAAAAGCCCGGCTACCAGGCACTTGGCAGATTCAATGGTCCTCACAATGTTAGTAGAGCGCACACTAAAAATGGCAAAAACAGGTCAGGGGAGGGAGCCGGCCTTAAAATAGCAACATTTACTCATGAATTCAATCTTCAAGCACTTACTAGACCTCATCAGGGCTGTAGATGGGGCTCAGGAAGGCTCTGTCCTCAACATATTTCCTCCTCAACCTTTGACCCAGCTCGTACAGCTGCTGCATGCCCAGGGTGGTCAGCTGACCGGGGAACGTGCCACCCTGTTGAATGCACATGCACACAGGAAAATTAAACAGTCTTAGATAACATATTCAGTGATTTCTGAATTAAATTAAAAAGAAAGACTCTTGAAAAGAAGCATGAACACGAACATCTTGATGCTGCTCAATAATCCAGGTAGAGAAATCTACAGTACAGTCCATTTAAAAACACGTCGTGTAAACGGGGCCTCAGTGTCTCAGACTGAAGGTCTTTTGGAGAAAAGATGAAACATTTCAACAAAGAAGAACCCGTCCAGAGGACCTGACTTAACCTCGTTAGACATGAACACGAACATATTCACAGATTAGACAGAAATGTACAGAGAAGGTCAACAAGGAGGAGGTGACTGACTGAAAATTGAATATTTTATAAAAAGAATGTCTGAAGACTCTTTTTGCACATGTAACTAACCTGTATAAACAAAGGTTGAATGTATCACACAAAACCAAACGGCTTAAATCGCTGCAGACGTGACCTTGTCACCATTTTGTTCTTAGTGCAACAGAAACGTGTTATTTTCTATCTCTTTTTGTACAAAGTTAGCCAAAATATCTGCTGGTCTAGTTAAGAACATTAACACATGTCAAGAGTGTTTTTCTGCGTGTATTTTTCTTTTCTTTCACCACAAAGCTCTGAGCAGAACGTAATCAAACCAGCAGGGACGATGTGTTCATTCAGGCAGTTTTAAATGTCCGCCCTCAGACTGGAAAAGCTTACATCAGAATATTTTGTTTTTTTTCTAAATATGGTTCAATGTGATATTGCACTTTGCAGAATTTTCACGAGAACATTCACTTTAGAAAAGTTTTAAGTTAAACTGTTTAAACTCTATAATAGAAAACTAGCTTGTGTGTATCAGGCAGGACAAATGAAGCCTTTTATTACAAATGCAGCTGTTTTGAGCTTCACAGCATTAAGTGATTCTCAGCATCCTGACAAACCGAAGAAGATGAAGGCTGCAGAGATACTGCCAGAGATCTACGAGAGAGGACAACGCATGCACGTTTACACGCACGTTTAACGCAGCACAGAAACCCACAGCAGCATTTTGTGCCACTTACTGGAAGTCATTGATTCTCAAGGCCTCCCTACAGATCCAGGACAAAACAATGAGCTGTAAATTTCTTCCAAGTGCCCAGCTTCAGCAACAATAACGTGTGAAAAAGAGAATGACACATTTTTTATTATCACCATAAAGAACTTTGTTTATCCGGGCTTCATACAGCAGCAGGTTATTTACCATCAGTGTAAAACTAATGCTTCAGTGCAGCTTGTAGAATATGGAAAAACTGCTTTGACTTTACAGTGAGAAGTTTTATTAATTTGTTCATGTGGTTGTTTTTAAAAATTCTGTTTTGTGATTTTTATTGTGGGTGTGAAGCATCTGAACTCTCTGACCTCAAAGAAAAAAAAATCACAGTAGATCCAACAATTAGGCCTGTCACGAGAACAAATTTTGCTTGGCGATTAATTGACTCAGAAATTATTGCGATAAACGATAATATTGTTTGAAATTTGACAATAATTAGTAATTGTCAAATTGAAGAATAAATGTTTTTGTTAATTTATTTTGTGTGTAGTACATTTTTTCAACCACTGGATGGCAGTATAAGACTGTTTGAACTGAAGGATGGATAGTGAGAGAGCAGCAGCGTGTCTCTTTAAGAAAAATGGGAGGGAGGCCCCTTGACATGACATGGGTTGTCTCTCGTCGGTTCTCAAAATGGCTGATGCTCGGTGTGGTTTGAGCTCTTTAGCATAGCATTTTTCACACAAAACGTTTAATAAAAAAATCAGTAAACAAGTTCTCAGCTTCTTTTTGCAGAGAAAAACAACTTTTTAGACGAAGGCACAGGTTTCAACCGAGAATTTTGGCGCTTCGACAAGACGGAGGTTTTTTCCCCTGAGGTCGGCCTGTTAGCTTAGCTTGTAGCTTAGCTTCTCAGCGTAGCTGCGTTTAACGATCCAAAAATGCAATTTTGGATCGTTAAAATGGATTTTAAAGAGAAAGGGAGAGGTCAGTGAAGAGCGCAGCTTTTTGTCATCCAGTGTCTTCAGAAGAAAGAGAGCGACAAAGAAACGATAAAGCCGATAAATGAAAATGAGCAGATAATTTTCATTTATCACACGATTAATTGATTTATTGTTTATTGCAACAGGCCTCCTAACAATACAAACTATTTATTATAAACAAGTAAAAAATAAAAAAAGTTTCAAAAAATGCATCATGACATGTTTGAAAGCATTACCAAACACAGCATGTTTTATGTGCATGTGAACATCACAGTCAGGGCTGAAAGGACACATGTGGAGCCCTGTTTAGCAACATATAATCCACCTACTCACGCTCAGTATGTTCTTCCGATAGTTGTCCTCGACAGGAGCCGGAGGCCTGGGTCCACCCTGCAGATCTGTCACCGTGTAGTTGATGTGTGTGTGGGGTGGTGGTTCCAGGAGTGTTGGGACCCACTGGGCCTTTAATGAGACAAAACAAAGAATTGCACACAGACATCCCAAAACGAAAACAGCATGTATGAACAAGTTGAGAAAATACAGTAACCCGTTTCACCTCCATCACGTCGGGGATTGACTTTAGTGGCGTTCGAGCGCCGTGCCGGAACAAAACCTGGACCAGTTTGAGTTCATAGGTAGAACCAGAGTTTGTGTCAGAAGAGGGGGTATCTGAAGACTCTGGTGTCGAGTCGGTCTTCTGTTGTGACCAAAACATGGAGCTAAAGGCCACCGACACGGAACCTAAAAGTCCTGCTGTACCCAGAACATTCCTCATCGCTGAGCTGCAAACAAACAAAATCCTTAATCGTTAATGTGACACAATTTATTCTTTAGAACGGCGGTTTTTATCCTTTTACTCATCGACAAATCTAAAAAGATGAAACTTTGATTTATTTTGACCCGCGTCATCAACAAGAACTGAGCAGCGGTTTCTCTTATAGTGACACAAAAAACATCTGGCAACTCCAAAACATTGTATTTGGCCTTAAACGGAGTCCAAAACAAAACCTTCCTCACATTTCTGCACAGAAACAGTGACTCAGCAGAATCAGTGACTTGTAGACAATAAAACTTGACAGATTATTAAGCTTATTTTACTAAAAACAAACTGAATCAGAATCAATTGGTTAACATTAACATTTAAACTGTGCAAGTTCTCGTTTTATATCCATTTAGACGTTTTCTAATTAAAAGTAAAATAAAATAAACAATTTAATAAGTTTATAAGCACAAAAGCTAAATCACTGTTTCAATAATATCACCAGAGATTTCTTACCTTGTTAAATAAATCCAATGATGACAACAGTCAAGAGTTTAACTCACTATAAAAGTGCATGTAAAGTAATTTACCACGAGGAAGTGTGAAAACAACATCCTGAAACTTTTATGTTAGAAGTTATAAAAGCTTTACACAAAAAGCCACGAACTTCCATAAATAGTTCAACAATAAATGGGACAAAGTGCTCCCTCTCCAGGGGGCGGAGCTCTGCCTCATTGAATATTCATGCGACCTGGTTTTATCGTAAAGTCCTGAATACAGAAAGATAATGCGTCTGTTTTCACTGAGGTTAGCCCGAGTTTAGCTAACAGGCACCGTGCCAACAAACTCTTACGAAAACCGGCCACACGCGATACCTGTCGAGCCGTGCCATTATAACACAACACAACCTGGAACAAACTCACGAGCATCTTTAAAACCACTCAGCTGAGCAGAAACAACCACCTCTTGTGTCGTTACTTACATTTTTATAGCAAGCGGAGGATAAAATGATGAGCTACTTTCGGATTCACTTGTCGTTCGGGACCTCTTCCTACCGGCACGGAAAACATGTAATCGCTGGGAACTGTAGGCGCGCGACAGCGATTTTACAGTTACAGTAACGGTGACGTAGTACCAAGAAACTACAGTTCCCAACATGCACAAAAAACAGGCTTGTTTGTTGTTTACCGCTGAAGATTCACGAAGAATATGGTTCAGTAAAGTGCACTACCTCCCTCTATTGGACATAAATGTACCGCCAAAGTGTCTTTATTAATCATTCATTAAACAAATAATCATGTAGAAACGATAAATAAATATTAATATATAATAAAATTTATTTATATCTAATAAATACTCTACTTTGTATAAAAAACAAGTTACAAATTACAAATTACTGTTAACCACATAAAATAAATGATAAATGAAACAATGTGAACTATTTTGGTGCATGCCAACTTGCAACTGGGATTTATGTAAATAAATAAATAAATAAATGTGTTTTTATATAAAAAAACTAAACACAACAGACCATCGTAACAAATAATATTCATTATTCATAAAAAAACATAATCAACACCTATTATATATTTTGTTGTATTTTATTTCAAGTAATAAACACAAAACACAAGATTATTATTACTATTATTGTTGTTGTTGTTGTTGTTGGTGGTAGTAGTATTAGAAGTAGTAGTATTTCTATGAGAGTTTTCCTCAGTGTAAGCTACAAACAGGTTAAGTGATTATTCAACATGGAACTGCTAAAAACACAATGTATTGCATCATCATTGAATAAAGCGATGAAGCCAAGTCCACTGTAATTAAACTTTGCAACTCTGATCCACAAATATCAAATCTCAAGTTGAAATAAGAGCCTAGTCTGATGTTCTGTTTCAGTTGTGAATGCTCAGGTTGGATGTTGATGCTCATCTTTCTGGCAGACGGAACGAGACAATCTGTGTTTGTGTAAATATTCCTCATAATTCCCAATCTGGCTCGTTCAGGTTCTGTGTGGTGATAGCAGAGGGTGTTTACATTTCTTTGTTTATATTTTTGGTATATTTTAAGATTTTATCACATGATTTAGTGTGTCAGCTGATGTCACAAAGAAAAATGAGTCAATTTCTTTATTAAAAGCACCAAATTAATATTACACCTTGTGATAACCGCATAAAAATGTATATAATTTATTGATTTGCTATAGGTTAGTGACCGTATGGAAGAAAAATAAAACCTGTACTGACTGAACAGAAGTTCTGTTTTCTTTGGATCAATCCTGTAACTCTTCAAGCAACTGGTTGTATTAATTTTTATTCATCAGAACAATTATTCAGTATAGTATGAAATGAAAACTTGAATAAAAATACATTAAAACACAGAAACTGAAACATACAGCACAAAGGAACGACTATTTACACAAAAACTTGAGTGCAAAGTCCAAAGAAGTGCAATGTCGCCACCTAGAGGCTAATATTGTTCATTACAAGCGACTAATCAAAATCTTTGCAGATGGATCAATTAAAATGACTGAAAAAGATTACATTCTCCCATAACATTTGCTCAAAAAGTCCAACTTGAAACATCTGACAAATGAAAAAATACTTACTCAACATATTATTGTCAAGTTACAGTTTATATGCAATGCAAACAAGACAACGGAACTGTGCACGAAACAATTAAAAGAGCATGTAAAACAAAATAATTACTTTTAACACTTATGAAGGCACTTTTATTTTATTTCCTTCAAACACAAGAACATTTTCACAGTTTCTGACATTTTAAATCCTTTCTTTTATTCATTGTAGACTTATTTTTGCATTTGGAAAATGATTTTTATTAAAATCAAAGTTTATTGTGTAATTAACTGGATGATTGAGATGTGCGTTTATTTATTTGCTTTAAAGTAAACCAACTCCTAAAGTCTTCTCACACCAATACTGACGCATGGTGCCCATCTCATCCCTTTCTTTAAGCAAAAAACGTGCAACAGTCAGGTACCACACCTGTTACCCTGTTTCTATTCATCTTTTGCAGTTTAGCAGTTTTATTTTTTTCAAGCTCCAGGATAAAACTTCTGTCTATGTAAAGCTGACATCGTCCTCCCACAGATGTCAGGGTTTCTGTCTTTTGTGGACTTTTTCCTTTTGGTCGACTGTCAGGCCTCAGTGTCTGGATTTGCCTGATTAGTCAGACGGATTTTTATTTTAGAAGAAATTATAAGACATAATAAAAAAAGAATGAAAACAAAACAACACAACTGGACTTGTATTCTGAAGTGAATGCATATTATTTTAAAAATAGAAGTCCAGTTGTTTTGTTTTTAATATTTTTATGTTTTGTAGAAGACATTTTCTGTTTGTTTCTGAAGTCGAGCCCTTCCTCTCCCCTCATGGTGCATCTACACTGCCAGGTCATCTTGTCGAGCCCGACTGCTGGTCCCGCTGCTCTTGCTCAGACGCCGTTTGTCCTTCTGGTACCCGGAGTGCAGCGGAGGTGGAGGGGAACAGCTGTTGGGGAGCTCTGAAGACGTCTGCTCGTATCTTATCCTTAAAAAGTCCTCCTCGTCCTCCAGGTCGTTGCAGCTGCGATGCCGCTCTGTGGCCAGGTTGACCGAGTTCTGCTGCAGCGCCATCCTGGTGTTGAAAGGGTGAGAGGTCAGGGAGGTCAAGGGGTTTGGGTCTGCTAGACAGTGGTTGAACTCAGGGGGTGGGGTGCAGGGGGTGGAGGGCTGCGGGTGGCTGTTAGACTCCAAGGCCGGGGACACGGTCACCGCTCTGTGGCTGCTCTTCTGGATCATCCTTCTATGAAGGCACTTCTTGAGGCTCTTCCAGCCGAGGTGGTAGAGCTCCAGCACAGACAGCAGGAGAGACACGCCGGCCACCACCAGCATGAAGACGATGAAGACGTTCTTCTCTGTGGGGCGAGACATGTAGCAGTTTACGGGGTTGGGGCAGGGCCAGGACTTGCACAGGTACAACGCCTTGAGGAACACGCCATAGATCAGATACTGCACCACGATGAAGATCACCTCCATCACCGTTCGGATCAAGATGCTCAGGATGTACGTCTGCAGCAGGGCTCCCTTTAGACGAACACGGACCGTCCCCTCTGAAGCAACCTCCTTTCTGCTTTCATTCTGCTGGAGGTACTCCTTCTCCTGGAGGTCTCTTCCATCTTCCACCCTGGCCTCCTTCTCCTCCTTCTCCCTCCTCCTCCTCTTCTCCTCCATGCGCACCGTATGCATGGCGTGGCCCATGTAGATGAGGGACGGCGTGGAGACAAACACAATCTGCAGGACCCAGTAGCGGATGTGGGCGATGGGGAAGGCGCTGTCGTAGCACACGTTGGTGCAGCCGGGCTGCTGCGTGTCGCACAGGAAGTCGCTCTGCTCGTCACCCCACGACGACTCCGCCGCCGTGCCCAGCACCAGGATGCGAAAGATGAAGAGGATGGTGAGCCAAACCTTCCCGACTGAGGTGGAGTGTTCCTGGACCTCTTCAAGGAAATTCCCAAGAAGACTCCAGTCCCCCATTCCTGCTCACGACCAGCGTGCACACCTGAGAGGCAGAGGCTCAAGAGGGGAGGGAGCAGGAGAGGGTTGCACACTGAGATGGAGGACAAGTAGAAGAAGAGAAGACAAAAGGGAAATATCAACAATTAGTTCAGGGCACGTGCAGGTTTTTTACATTTCTACTAAATAAAGTGACTGCGTGTCATAAAACTGTGTGTTGTCCTGTAATACAAAATAAAAAAATAAAAAAACACGACTGGTTGGGCAATAAAAGTTTTCAATCACTAGTCCAACAATCGATGCATTTCATTTGTGCATTTTGTTTGTTTTTGTTTTGTAGCGGAGTAGGCCTGTCATGATAAATTTTGCTGGGCAATTAATTTTCTCAGAAATTATTGCGATAAACAATAATATTGTTTGAAATTTGACAATAATTAGTAATTATTGTCAAATTTAAGAAGAAATGTTGGTCAATTTTTGTGTGTGCTACCTTTTCCCCACCTCCAGATGGCAGTATAAGACTGTTTGAATCAAAGGATGGATAGTGAGGGAGCGAGCAGTGTGTCTCTTTAAGAAAATTGGGAGGGAGGCACCTTGACGTGACATGGGCTGTCTCTCTTCAGTTCTCAAAATGGCAGACACTCGGTGTGTTTGGAGTTCTTTAGCATAGCATTTTTTGCACAAAGCTTTTAACAGAAATTCCATAAACAAGTTCTCAGCTTCTTTTTGCAGAGAAAAACTTTTTTACACGAAGGCACGGGTTTCAGACGTGAATTTTGGAGCTTCGACAAGACGGAGGTTTTTTTTTTCTTCTCGAGGTTAGCTTAGCTCGTAGCTTAGTTTCTCAACTTAGCTGCTTTTAACGATCCAAAAACGCGATTTTGGACGTTAAAACAGATTTGAAAGAGAAAAGAGAAAGGGAGGGGTCAGTGAAGAACAGTCTTTTGTCATCCAGTGTCTTCAGTAGAAAGAGAGACACACGAAGAAACGATCAAGCTGATAAATGAAAATGAGGTTGATAATTTTCATTTGTCATGTGATTAATTGATTTATTGATTTTTTGTCACAGGCCTTTAGAGGAGTGGATCGGCTGCCCTGTTATCTGAACAGCTGTGGAGGAATATGGGGTCAAAAAGATGAAAAATTCACCGATTTGAGATTTTGTTTTTAAACCAAAGAGTTACTAAATTTTTTTGACAAGACGTACAGAACACCAACTTTATATGAAGACTTCCAGCAGCTTTGTCCCACTGACAGTGAACATGCGGCCTTTAGTGTCACAACACGCAATAATTTGGAAAATCAGAAACCGCAGGAAAAACGTGAAGCATCGTGTTCCTGATGCGTCGCACCGCTTGGTGCACCATGGAGCGGCAACAGAGATAAATGAGGGATCCAAAGGGACGGTCGGGTCAGCAGGGACTATTAAATGTCTTAACCATACCATACCATACCAATTTATTTATATAGCACTTAAAACAGCAACAAGGCCAACCAAAGTGCTGTACAAAAGAACACAAACATGCACAGCGGACAGGAAAACATAAAATAGAAATACAGATACAAATAGCAGCAGAAGCTAACTAAAATGGCCAACAGAGTAGAGAACAGACTGGACCAAAACAAATCACACCGTGTTAAAGGCAAGCGAATAGAAGTGAGTCTTCAAGCGAGACTTAAAGACTGAGAGTGTGGGAGCCTGCCGGACACTCAGTGGCAACTCATTCCACAGTCGTGGACCTGCAACAGAGAAAGCCCTGTCACCTCTGAGCTTACGACGGGTTTCTGGGACTGAGAGAAGCATCTGGTCTGCTGACCTCAGAGAGCGCGGTGGGACATATGGCTGCAGAAGATCAGTGAGATAGGATGGGGCGGAACTGTTCAGTGATTTAAAAACATACATGAGAATTTTGAAATGGATCCGAAGGTGAATGGGTAGCCAGTGCAGGGAGGCCAAAACTGGCGTGATGTGCTCTCTATAGCCTGTACCAGTTAAAAATCGGGCTGCAGCATTTTGGACCAGTTGTAGACGAGCAATGGAGGACTGACTGATTCCAAACAGAAGTGAATTGCAGTAATCAAGCCTAGATGTTATGAAGGCGTGGATCACTGTCTCGAGGTTCTTTTTATTGAGTATAGGCTTCAGCTTAGACAGCCGTCTTAACTGGTCAAGGCGTCAGAGTGAATGAGTAAACCTTTATGCAGCAGAGAATAATGACTTTAAAACAATTAACACCAACTGGACATTTGATGCATCTCGGATGAAAATGATCTCCACAAGGTGCAAGAGGAAACAGCCTCAGCATTCATTGGTAAAAATAAAAATAAAATAGTATATTTGTTTAATTAGTTGGGTGGTGGTGCAGTGCAGATATCGATTGTTTAGAATAAAATTGTTGGCAAGTATTTTTTAAATTAGAATTAGTTATCTGTTTTGGTTCCTGTAAATTAAACTTTCAAAAAATGCATTTTAAACACACGGAGAAGACAGGTTATTTGGTGATTTATTTATTTTTATGTGCAGCTTGATGTTAAAATAATACGAGAGTCCATAATTCAAATTCTGAATCATTAAGAAGTTGTTTGAATCAACACAGAAGTTTTATTTTCCAGAAAGTTATATAGAGTCTTTGGGGATGGGATGATGAGTGTGAATTGTAGCGTGTTCATGTTTTTTATTTAAATTGTGCATTTATTTACTGCTCAAAACTCTTGAATGACGACAGTTACCAAGTTAAAATAAAAAAAGAACAATTGTCTTTAAAAGAAACAAGCATCAACAGATTCCAATCACCAACACTTGATAAATTTAACTGCCCCTTCCTTTATGATGCAATATGACAAAATATACAGCACCTACAGTTACTATTTGAAAACATACCAACATGCACATGTACTAAAGTATAAGACATTGACTTAGACTTATGTACTTGTTCAAATAGCAACAACAGATTTTTTTAAGTAACAGTAAAGTAGTTCCCCTGCGATCTGCTCGATGACTGCAGGCTCATGAGCGCTGCAGGCAGAAAGTCAGGGGGAACAAACTGAAGTCATGTAGAATGAAACAAGCATGTTACTATAAGGAAAAGATTCAGTGTGGTGCTACATGGCTGGACGTTCTCCCACTCGATGCAGCACAGGGAGGTTAGTCGACGCTGGAAGACTTTGCCCTTTTAGTGCACTGACCTGCTCTGAGCTGCCTGCAGAGCATCACCAGCAGACTTTACTCAGAATAAAATAAAAATAGAGCTTTAACGATGAAAACCTGCAGATCTTGTGCTGGGCGGAATAATCAGATTTCTTCTTTTTGGTGTAGGTTTGTGCGACGATTCGTATCAGGACTCAAACGTTCGAGACCCAAACATGGCCGTGACAAGACGGCCGGTCTCAGCCAACGATGACCCTATAAGGTTCTTTACAGACAGCTTTATGTGCGGCACATATCACCTCATCATTGAGAGATTAGGACAACCCATCAAGGGTGTGACCTCTGACCTCCACGTGCTGCATGTCCTTTTGGCTACTTGAGGTTTTTGCAGCGCGGTGATGAACGAGCTGTGAGACAGATGTGCTGAAGGTAACAACACGTTTAAAGTTAGCCTTACTTGGTGAGGCTACAGAAAATGTGTACATTCTTAAAAAGCTTTAATGGTGTCTAAAGTGCAGAAATGATAAACAGAATAAACACAAGGAGTGAAAAAACATGACTTAATGCTTCTTTTACCAACATGTGCATCGTTCTAACTGTAATCCTTTAATAGTTATAGTAAGAGTTGAAATGACTGTGAAACCTTATTAATCCAGCAGGTGCTCATCCTGTCTGTCACAAGATTTTCTTTAGACTGCTGCTTTTCTGTCCAGTTCATCCCTGATCATGACAACATGTCATGTGAGTGACAGAAGGAGGACTAAAGAAGTGTCACGTGTAAAAACAAGCCTGTCTACATCACATTAATAGAAGTTAAAAGAAATGTCTTCTCAGAATCAGGAAAACAAGTTCTGACAGGACCTGAGACATTTTCATCATCAGCTAATAGCTCTTTGGGCATCATCTTGTTCTGCTAAAATACTTATTATATTACTATTAGTAACAAAGATACTACTAGCAAATGTAGCAAGTGCTTCGGGTTAAAGAAAAAATTATATGTTTCTGATGATCTTTCTTCCTTCCTTCTTCTTTGAAGGTTGTGGCCAAATGCTTTAGAAGGTCTGGACGTAAATTTTGTAGAACCTTAAAGTCTTGTTTGTACTGCAGGGACACAATGAGCAACATACTTCCTATGTGATAAGTTCTGCTGCTTTAACACAAGCTGGTTGCCCTTAAGCAGAATATTAACACCTTTAAGGATGGGGCAGGTTGGATTTTTACATTTCTCCACATTAATAAGAAAATATGGCTCTTCTTCACAGACTGGACCTCTTGTCCTGAGCTATCCTCATGAACGCAACGATAATTAGATGTTTTGTTATATATGTTTTTGATTGGCTTCTCTCCATCAGGACACATTTATCATCACAGGTGCTGTTTTTCTTGCTTTGTGTGTAAAGTAAAATGTGCAGAGGCTAAATTTGCAGCAACACATCCATTGCACAATGTTTTAATAATCTATTGTATTTCAGATGAGTTGCTAGAACATTAAAGCTTTCTGATTTATTTGAAATACAGCTGCAAGATGCTTTATTTAAAAAAATTTTTTTAATGAAAAGTTTTAAAATAAATACTCACACCAGGGAGCTGTGTTGTAAAAAATACGACTGCAAATATTAAATGATCCCACAAGTTTTTCTGCGTGTACAGCAGGTGCAAATGCAACATTTTCATTATAATGTGCTTGAGTAAAACAAACAATAATAATAAAAAAAATACATAAAAAAGAAAAGACCTCAAATAATCTTCAACACTATTAAATCTTGTCACCAAATAATTCTCATCAAACAGAATACACACAAAAAAAATAACAAAATAAATAAAAAAACTAAAATAACAATAAAAAAAAATTGTTTGAACCAATTCAGATAAACATTTTAGTCTGATAATGTCTTTGCCTAAATAAAAATGCTATGAGCAGCATGCCATCATTTATTAACGTTTTAAGTAATCTTGTTTCTAGTCGCTTGTTGCTTGTGTTGTTTTGTTTAATAAAGCAGTTTATGTTAGAAATAAAGACTGATCGAGCCCAATCCTAACCTCTGCAGAGCTCAGTGCTGAGACAACTCTTTGACCTGAAAAATGCTGATGATGGCTGTTTTCCTCCTTTAGAAGATTTCAACATTTCACAACAATTTGAACTTAAAAACAAAGCTTGATTAACATGATAAAAGTCACATTTTGCAGCTACTGTGTATAAAAGTCTCATAGCTGCATGTGAACGTCACAGTTCGAGCGCTGATGCTCAGCTGTCAGTGCAGCAGCTGTTTGGATGCTGCGCTGCCTGGGTGCTGATAGTCCACTCCAGAGAGGGTTATAATTAACGGTGAGCATGTTGAGGATCAGCTGCACATGTGAGTTACGTGTGTGACCTACGAGGCAGATCTTCTGCAGAACCAGGGCACGTCCAGTGACTGTGAGTCACCTGTTGCTGCCCTGCAGAGCAGCTCTCTCTGCTGCCGTGCATCAGTCACAGAAAGCAGCAGGGCAACATGCTGCTACCTTACATGGCTGTTCGTCTGCCCTGCTCTGTGCACACACCCACACTCCTGTTATGAGCTATTGTTTAGCTGTGAATGACAATACACTGGAACATTTAGAGCAGCGAGCTGTTTCATCCAGGGGAAAGATCACATGAACTCTCCAGTCTAAAGATTTAAAGCAACGGCACATTTTCATCTGTGTTTAGGTGATTTTTTTAAAAAGTGTTTTATGCATGGACTGAATGAAATCTTGTAAAAAAAAAAACAATAATCGTTGACAATAAACACTTTAGTGATCAGGGAGACAGATTTTGGACACATTTTTTACTGATTTTACTTTTTTTTTTTGCTTTGCTTGCTCCTTTGTTGCTATGAGTTATTGAGTTATAATAAAAAGAAAAGTTAACAACTGACCAGAGTTCAGTTTCTTCGTAGCTTCAATGCCAGTTAAAGAAATGTACTAGAAGAAGTTTCATCATTATGTGGCACTGTGGAACAGTGGTCGGAGTGGTCCTCGCTCTATAAGGGACCTTTCTGGGTGGAGTTTGCATGTTCTCAACGTGCATGCGTGACTTTTCTCTGAGTGATCTAGTTTCCTCCCACAGACCAAGAACATGCATGTTACATGCATGTTAGGCTGACTGGTAACTCTAAATTGTCCCTAGGTGTGAGTGAGACGATGATTGTCTCGTTTGTCTCTGTGTGTCCCTGTGATGGACTCAGTGATCACAGATGGATCCAGGGTGTCCAAGAAGCAGGTAAAGATGATGGATCCATATCCAGCTGTCACTGTAAGAGAGGTGGGGGACACCCTAGACAGGTCTCCAGTCCATCACAGGGACACACATAGAGACGAGACAAACAACCATTCACTCTCTCACTCACACCTAAGGACAATTTAAAGTTACCAATCAGCCTAACATGCATGTTTTTAATTTGTGGGAGAAAACCCACGCATGTAGGGAGAGAACATGTAAACTCCAGGCCCCAGCCGGGATTTGATCAGGTGACCTTCTCGCTGAGAGGCATCAACTCTACCATCTGTGCCACCGTGCCACACTCCAACACTCATTAGCCCATACATTAAAAATAAAACTATTAGAAATGTTTAAAACCTTAAAAATGCACATGAAAGAAAACAAGCGGGACAATTAGAATTGTTTTTTTAACTTAACTTTCAGTTGAACATATTAAAACTAAATAAAGTGAGGAGCTTCATTTCACAAGCTGCTGGCTGTGAGAAGCCTTTTTAACACCAAGTACAAGTATAAGTGTTAAACATGTTGTACTTCCGCTCTTGTATTGACTTCTTATTAAACTGACTGAAGCTTTTCAGTAAAGATGTTTTACTCCTTGTCCGCAAGACGCCATTTAACAGAAGATAAACTCAAACAGATGTTTTTATTTACTAGAGAGTTTACTTTTATCAGTAATATAAGTAACAATTCATGAAAGTTGTCTGTGGGCCCACACTGCTGGTGACTTCCCTCAGAGCTGCACTGCGCTTGAACATTTTGGTCTTTTATGAGAGTTACGTGGAACGAAAACAGATAAAAACAAGAATCATGAGATGAGCGTAGCTGTCGTGGCATCAGGCCTCCGCTCCATCGAACCTTCATCTGTTACAACATGTACACAAACATCTGCACCCTGCAGAATATTTCCACCTCAGCCAGAACCGTCTCACCTGTTCTTCTGCAAGTCTCTGATCAGGTGAAGCCCCGTCCACGTCAGACGACCGTAAGGAAGCCGAGCGAAGCGCCTCACTGGGACTACCTCCTTGGTGGAAACCTGAAGGAGCTGGTGATCGTCGGTGGCATCTGAGAGCGTCGTATCCCAACACAGAGTTATTTGTCCCACACGAGAAGAATAGCATCACAAGAGAGTGATCCCCCCCACACACACACAGACCTCCCTCCTCTCTCCTCCTCTTCCTCTCCCAACTCCACCTTTCTTCTCACATCCCTGCTGCTCTATTTTTTGCTGGGAAGCCAGCAGAAGGAAGGGAAGTGGAATTGTTTTCTGAGATCAATGGCAATTCCGCTCGGAGTAAACTTCCAGGGACCTTCTGTTTACTGCCGGTGCTTTAGGTTTACACTTCGGCTGTCTGGTCGGAGCTCGCAGCTGTAAAACACGCCGAAGCTCACACAAACAGTCTTTTCAGCCCTTGATTTTACGCAGAGGAAACAGTCATGAGATTTTAGCTGAAACTGTACCTGCTTTGTTCATCTCTTTGTCTGTGGAGAATCCTGATGTGAAAGCGCTGCCTCAAGTCTGGGATCCAAACAGAGGAGTCACAGATACAGATGTAACAGATTGTCCTCTTCTGTCGATGCTCTTCATCTCGTTCTCCTTTTTGTCCCATCTTAAAGCCACTGTCCGCTCGCACAGCGATGTCACATTCAATAATGTGATGTGAAATCAAGGTTTAATTCCTCCTTGCTAAAGGCTAGTGTGCCTTCACATGGATGTAACTGTGCGGGTGGGGCACACATGCACTGCTGAGGTCAAAGATCATGGCTTCGGCTTAACGCTGGAGGTGGAGGATTTTCACTAATATGCATATGTCAGCGATTTAACCCTTATTTTATCACTCTGTATTAAAAAAGTTTTAAGAACTACTCTCAGTGTTTATGCATCATCGGTGTCACGTTAACGTTTTTGAGATTATTGTTGTTGCAAGACGACAGCAGCCACGTCTTTGCGTTCAAACTGGCAGCAAGCAAGAGTTTAACTATTTTCCTCCAATCTGAGGTCACATCTCCCAACAGGTGACGTTTGAGCTCCTTTCATGACCACACTTCAAAAGAGCTGAACTATCTCTTTAAGTTGTATTAGTCCATATTAACATGTTTTTTTTTTTACTATAAGGCACATTAAGCGAAATAAGTTCATTTTGACAGATTTTGTGTATTACATGAAATCAGTTCGAGGTCAGTAAGCCCAACCAGATTTAATACATAAGGCGCACCAGATTTTTTTGTCGATTTTTGAGAAAATTCAAGGATTTTAAGTGCGTCATATAATCCGAAAAATACGGTAGGTGAAATAAATGGCAGCAAGTAATCAAATAATGCTCGTCTGTTTTCTGGAAGGCGTTTGAAGAGTTGCTAATAGCAGCTGCAGCCACACAGAACAAAATGTGTCTTTTTTAGCAGCGACTGCTAGAAAGCAGAGACTCACCGAAGTATCAGGCTGCTCCATTACACAGTAATTTCCTTCGGTTTTGTCATCGACCGTCGTTTTGTCTCTCTCGTTATTAGACACTCTTCATTTCTTCCACCCTCCGTCATGGCCTAATCAGGGATCTGAGCGGCTGACGTTATTCTCTGAACAACTGTGCCTTTAACCAGAAAGCAGAGAAATGTTTTTGAAGATAAAAATAGCAAAGTAAACTAAGAGTTGAAGACCTCATGGCTGACCAGGAGCTATGGCCATGCAATCAACGCCTGTCAAAGAACACGTTTAGTTTTTATGTTTTGCATGTTTTTATTCTGTACTCCCATTTTTCATGCAGATGTTGAAATGAAGTTTTAGTTAGCGAGAAAACACTTTCATGGTGTTCTCTCTTGATACTTGCCCATTTGTTCTTTCGGATGACTTAAAAAAGTGTGTTTCAGTAACCTAACAAATAAAATAAAATAAAATAAACCCCTGTGACTTTAAGTGCACAGGGTGGTGGTTGAGCACGAGGAACAGCTGTTCTGATTAGAGATCTAGGGTGCGGTGTGACACGGGAGCAGGAAAACAAAACCAACAAAGGGTCTGACGCTACAAAATAAAACAGGAAGGGAGTGGGATTAGGCAGAACAAAACAAATTAATTAAATTAATTCAATCAATTAAACATTCTAAATGAAAACCTCTAAAAACTGTGATATTTTAAATAAATCATTTCAGGGAGAAAACAACTGAACGTGGATAAAAGTTTTTCCTTCTTACCTTTAGTTTGTGTGAGTTAGATCATCTGAGAGATGAAGCTCATACCATCAGGATGGATTATTAAGAATCAAACCCACAAATGAACAAAAATCATTTCTTATGAATGCATTTTGCTGCCTTGCAAGCCAAAGATTTAATCAAAGCTCTTCTGTCATCACTTAGAAAATGTGCTGGAGTCTCAGCCACAACCGCGCAGATTTTCAGCTTCATATCCTTAAATTTGATTGATTGGTCGTCCTTTTTGTGTTAATCAGGTTTAGATGTGCATCCACTGATTACTTCTTGTGAATTTCATTAAGCTGAGTCCAGAGGTGAATGAGATTTTTTGCTAACAGACAGACAAATGAACACACACATGCACAGATGCAGACAAATACTGTATATTATTGCCTGCCTAACTGCAGTAGGCACTAATTAGATTAGGAGTTAGTTAAATGTAAATAATTAAAAATGGAGGCGTTTCTGATCTGCAAGAAACTGTTCACACGACCAAGATTTGTTCTTCTTGTTGCTGACGTACATTTTTAAACAAGTTTTAAAAGTTACTTTATTGACTCCAAGAGTCCACTTTCAGAGAGAAAAATGGTGCAACACAACTGTAAACCCTGGTATTTTTAGTCTTTATTAACATCATAAGATAATTGGGGGATTTCCTAAAGGCAGCCACCCATTATTATCCACCTGAAAAGAGTCTTACTCTTAATACGGCCCGAACAGAAACGTGCACCCCCACAAATGTTATATCAAAACGACCGTCTCTGCATCGTGATGCGTGCTGTTGCCTTTATTGACATTTCGAGTTACCATGACGACATAATTTGCAAACAAAGACAAACACTTTTCTCATTAAAAACTGAACTCATCAGCCTCTAACTAACTGAGGTCACATGACTTAGAGTGAAGAGGCCTCTGAACAAAACTGATTAACTTTTGGAGCCATTTTGGTTCAAGATGGCTGCCACAGCTACCTCAGAAAACTCAAAATCGACTATAACTCAGTCATTCTTTGAGATATTGAGCTGGAATTTAGTATGATTGTAGCTGAGAGTGTTTTTATACATTCTTAATATAAATTAAAAATCCAAGATGGATGCTTTAGTTAAAAGGGAAAAAATACAATAGCACAGCTTTTTAAAAATATATTGAGCTGAAATTGGTGCGGTTATAGCGGAGAACGGTTCCCATCACACACTGAAATCATAAATCCAACATGGTATAGCTTAAAAAGAAAAAAATGACTATAACTCATTTATTATTTTATCATGTTCAGCTGAAACTTGGTGGTAGCTGAGAGCGAAGCCCAACACACAGTCAAATTTAAACCAGTTTGTCACATTTTAAACACAAATCAAATTTAAAAAATGGCCACAACGTAGCAATCCCATCAAAGTTTCTGCATGAACTTTTTAGTTCCTATTACCGTATTTGTCTGACTTTAAGGCGCACCAGATTATAAGGCACATTACGCGAAACTAAACCCTCAGATAAGTCAAACTTTATTCAACTCATTGACAATAACCACATAAAATTGGTTCAAGGTCAGTAAGCACAACCAGAATTAATACATAAGGTGCACTGTTGATTTTTGAGAAAATTCAAGTATTTTGTCTTACAGTCCAAAAAATATGGTATTATTCTTTAGCTGTTGTTGCTCTCCTATTAATCCCATTTTTTATTAAAAGCAACTTACAAAACACCAAGGCTATCACATTTTACTTGATAGATTTGTGTGATAGTTTGGCACTGATACTGATTTGTGCAGATAAATGTGGGTATAATTTCTCCAACATTTTCCATGGGGAAAAAAATCAGACCCAAACAAATGCTGCCTGTTGCATCAACAAGTTACAGAGCTTCGTTGTGTTGAGAAGAGATTGTACGAGCTTTGACTTTTTGAGACTTGGCTTGAAAACTAAACAAGTTGGGAATTTATTTGCTTATATTTCTACACGCCAGCTCGTGCAGAGTCACAGGAGGATGGAGATCTTCACACTTGTCACAGCACGAGACAGACCTCCTGTCAATCACAGGATCAAAATATATTTGATCTGATCAGAAATGGTTTACTTGCTCTCTTAGGAATCAGAAAAGGTTGACAGCTGAGGATTATATCAGTGTTGGAGACACGAACAGCAGCGTGGCTCTTGTTTTAAAAGTGGGAAACAAAAGGACTGCTAAGAGATATGGACTATATAATAAATGTTTTATATTTTATGGGCCGATTCATTGAGTTTTACAGTCATTTGTAAGAAAAACAATTGAACCAAGAGAAGTTCTTGTTGGCTTTGTCACGGCAGGACATTATTAGGTAAGTAAATCGGGAGATAGGCTCAAGCACAGTACTCCACACTTTCCAGGAAAGTCTGAGCTGTTATGAACCTGTTGCTGGTAATGTGTGAACCAGTCCCGAGAAAACAACAAATGGTTGGAGGCAAAAATAATCACCCGTGCTGTTTGCTCATCACAGAATGACAAAGCTCTAAAAGGGGAGGTGAAGAATTACCGGACACTAAAGCAGATAAGACATTTCTAGTTTGTGATGTGAAATTCTCTAGAGAATTAAAAACAGCAGCTGATGTCTCCCATACTGGAAGTATTTCTGATTAATTCCTTATTGAAACCTTGATGGTTGATGGGTTTATCTTTGTGTTTCAGGGAATAAAGCTTTATTTACTGGTGCGCTACGTTCTCACTGGTCCAACAGTGTTAATGCCTGTTTGGCTCAGATTGTCAACCGGCTGCACATGTGGAGGTGATGCAGGAGCTGGAGGTGATGCAGGAGCTGGAGGTGATG
>NC_056510.1:24289378-24293859 GCF_014905685.2 Nematolebias whitei
TGGAGGTGATGCAGGAGCTGGAGGTGATGCAGGAGCTGGAGGTGATGCAGGAGCTGGAGGTGATGCAGGAGCTGGAGGTGATGCAGGAGCTGCTGCAGCCCAGTTAGAGCATGAGACAACTGAGCACAGACAGAGTCTGAACCAGGAGACAAACACCTTCTGTTTAATAAAAGAGAACAAGATCACTCCCACTTTTCTTTTCATAATTGTAGTCTGGATGACAAAGATTCAAACCTCCACTCACCCCTGTTGTTCATGTCGTTTGACCTTTTAGTGATGACTTTATGAGTGTTTTTACATACCAGTTTCTATTTTTAGAAGAAAAAGACACCATGTTTCCCATCATTTCCTTTAATACATCAATGAATAAGTAGTTTTAGGAATGATTAAATATAAAGTTTATGTCTTGTCACTGAGTCTAAGACATTATTTGAATGGAGAGTAAATACTTTCCATTTGATCAAGGTTCACTTTAATTTAATGGCATTAAAAATGCTTAAAAATGTATTAATATGTTAAAAATTGACATAAAAATGGCAAAAACACACACACACACAAAAAAAACTATTTAAAAGC
Source organism: Nematolebias whitei (assembly GCF_014905685.2). Classification (NCBI taxonomy): domain Eukaryota; kingdom Metazoa; phylum Chordata; class Actinopteri; order Cyprinodontiformes; family Rivulidae; genus Nematolebias; species Nematolebias whitei. The sequence continues at coordinate 24,289,955 of NC_056510.1, forward strand.
TGCAGCCATCCACAATTTACCATTAGCTGTATGTTTGTTTGTTTGATGCAGTTATACAAAATCAATTTAGTATTGTGGTTTCCAGCAGCCATAAAAGACCACAAGAAAAAAACAACTCAATCAATCAAAACATTTTCTGGTCAAATGCTTCTTCTTTATTTGTTTTTGGACTTCTGATTAAGCCGTTCTAAATTCACATTTATGACATTCATGATATTTGCAGAACCAGAGACACATATGCAAGAAATAGAAATGTGTTGTATGTATTTACATTTTTTGGAGATATTTACATTAAAGTGAATACTAAACAGAATTTAACATAAAAAGTTGCAATATTGCATGGTTACACCAAAAATAAATAAATAAATAAACAAATAGGTTTATTCGCAGTAATCCTAATTCACAGCGGTTGTTTGACACCAAAAAAAATAAAAAAATAAATAAACAAATAGATTTATTCGCAGTAATCCTAATTCACAGCGGTTGTTTGACACGTTAAATTTGTCATATACACAAAGACATTGTTATAATTTGAGGTCAGTTAAAGAATATAACTCTACTGCAACATTATCAGCTGACCTTAGCTTATTTGTCTGTTGATAGTGGCTCATATGCAGACAAAGAAGCCAAAATGTCTCCCCTAAAAGGCGCCCCGTGCCTCCAAATGTCCAGTATCAGTAAAGCTTCAAAATGTTTATCACTGTTTTTTATTCCAGGAGTTTTCATTAGATCATTGAAAGCTGAATGAAAGCAAACACATCTCGTGTTTTAGACCTCGCCAGTTCCTCCCGCACCCAACCTAGAACAAGGTTATCAAGATATGGAGAGACCCAAAGGTAAACATGGATTCTGCTGCATAGGCCATGGTTTCCACCCACTGCCACCAGTGTGGAGCTGCTCAGCATCCCAGCGTGTCGCCGTGGAGATAGAGTAGCGTAACAAATGCAGGAAGAAGGATATCTGCAAGAAACCCTCGCCCAGGACAACCATCCAACTCTGTCATGTGGACAGACGTGTGTGTTTCTGTTTGTGCATTAACAGATGGACTTTGTGCTTGAATGAAAACTGAGGACAGACAAGGAGGTGCATGTGTGCCCTTCAACACAAGCCTATAAACAAACAGTGAAAGAGCAGCATTGTTCCACGTCCTGCAGAAATGAGACAACTACTCACAAGCTAAGGGTAAACAAAGAGGACATTTAGACTTTAAGTATGGATTATTTCTCTTTGCTCAACTTTGGATTGAAATCATTTCATATCTAGACATTTATATTGATTATAAAATGGCTTTATCACTTTTCGGACAAAAAAATATTGCTTTGCTGAAAATCTCTGCATTTTCTGAGCAATATCTATTGAGACCTATAGTGAGTGTGATGAAGCTGTCAAAGTTACAATATATACTCAGCACCTCTGTCATTCATTCATTCAACCTTTATTTAGACAGGAAAGCCGTATTGAGTCACGAGGACTCATTTACAGGAGGGACCTGTTCCTGACAGAACAGACAACAATAACAATAAACTATAGTAAAAATGCAGTTAAAATAAGAGTAGTGTATAAAACAATAAATCAGGGTGCTGTAAAACAGGGTGAAATACTAAAAACAAGAACATATCTGCTTTGATTTTTCTATTCACATTATCAAATGCTTGAAACCCCTTTAAAGAAATTAAGGTGGACATCTTCACTTCCTGTTGCAAGGTGTTCCAGGTTGCAGGAGCTGATAGGAAAATAACTTTTTGCCATATTCAGTCTTCACTGAGGGAACACTGCAGGTAATGATGTCCTGAGAGTGCATGTTGTAACTGCACTGACGACGGGACATGTGGGAGGAGATACACGAAGGCAGCAGAGCAAGGAGGGATTTATAGATGAAAATGAACCAGTGTGAGAGTCTTTGTGTAGATAATGATGACCAGCTGACCAAGGAGTACAGGGTGCAGTGATGGTACGGTAGTTACAACCAGTTATGAATCTTAGTGCACCATGGTAGACAGCATCCAACATCTGCAAGCAGCTGGCAGGAGTATTCATGTAAATAATGTCACCATAGTCAATGGCCGGTAGGAAGGTAGAGGTTACAAGGTGTTTTCTGGCATTCAGAGTTAAACAAGATCTATTTCTGAAAAAGAAACCCAGTTTTAATTTCAGTTTCTTTATCAAGTTTTCAATATGTGGTTTAAAAGAGAGATGTGTGTCGACCAAAATTCCCAAGTATTTGTTAGAATCTACAAACTCAGAAAGAACACCATGCATGGATGAGATAGGAGGAAGAGTTGCTGGCACCAACTTTCTGTTGGAAAACAACATCCCTTTGGTTTTGTCAGCATTTAGCACCAGCTTGAGATGGAATAAGTCTGACTGAATTATGGCAAATGCAGACTGCAGAATCTGGAAAACCTTGGCAACTTAGCTCGGCAATAAACAACAGCGTCATCGGCGTAGAGATGCAAGGATGAGTCAGGAACGTTTTGACCTACATTATTTATATAAATTGGAAAAAGAGTGGGACCTAAAACTGAGCCTTGTGGCATACCATTGTTGACCGTTAGGTAGCTAGATAAAGTACTGTTATTCAATTCAATTAAATTCAAAAATACTTTATTAATCCCAGAGGGAAATTAAGTGTTGTTATAGCTCATCATCCTGATTTCATTCGAGAGTCGTTAGATGCGTATAGCTGTGGGCAGGAAGGATCTCCCGCAGCGAATCCGTAGAATCCGGCCACAAACACCGACCCGTCCACCCAGATCCATCCCGCCGTCAGATCCGGCGGGCCTCTCGGTCCTCCTGAGCAGCAGGAGTGCCCTAATGCTGGGCAGAATTTCTCCCTGAGTGATGGTCACTCCTCCGAGCAGTCTGCCAAGCTCCTCATCACCACGAACAGACAGCTGAAGGTGCCGGGGGATGATCCCAGTCCTCCTGTTGTCACGAGCCGAGTTTGCCACCAGCTCCAGAATCTCGGCGATCAGATACTCGAGCACCGCCGCCAGGTTGACAGGAATTTGTCCACAGAGCCTCCTTTCAACTCATTTAGGATTTGACGCTGTAGTTGAGGTATTTCAGCTGCTCCTGGTTGTCAAAAAAAACACCTTGTTACCATGGTTACACATCACAACAAATGCCCAAAAGTAAAAAGGTTTCAGTTTCCAGCTGCACAGCATCTGATACCAGAGGAAATAATCATCCGAAAAAGTGATTTACATCCAGAAAAAATAAGGAATTAAAGTTTCCAAAAGCAATAACTCAGAATGAAAGTAACAGAGCTGCTCCAACATGCAGCCAGCTTGAGCGGCGCAATTCTAGAACTTTTTTCTCAAACACACTGCCTGATAGTTTGAGAACCAGCCAACAGTGTGATCTGAGATGTTAATATCTGAGAGCTTGTGGCATAAGATGTCATGATATATGGTATCAAAGGCTTTGGACAGGTCTAAATAAAGTGCAGCACAGTAATCCTTAACATTCAAAGCTTCATCAACATCATTAAAAACCTTGTCAAGCAGTCATTGTGCTGTGTTGTTTCTTGAAGCCAGATTGGAGAGAAGATACAATATTAAGAGTCCAAATACTTCTCGACTTGAATATTTATCAGGTTTTTAAAATAATCTTTAACTAAAATACAAAGTTTGGAGATCGGTCAATAATTGTTCAGTATAGTGGGGCCTCCTCCCTTCAATAGCATAAAAGCTGTTTTCCAAACATCTGGAACAGTATTATGTTGTATAGACAGATTGAAAATGCATGACATCAGTTCTGCTATAATTTGTGCAGCTAGACTTAACAAGTAAGGAGGTAGGTCATCAGGGCCTGCAGATTTTCTAGTATCATATTATTTTAAATCTTCAGTGGAAGAAAAATGTATTTTTATGCTGCTTTCTGACAACATACATCTAACATTA
>NC_056510.1:24294259-24303002 GCF_014905685.2 Nematolebias whitei
AACTTTTTTGGATTTTTCTACCTGGATTATTGAGCATGTATCAGGAGGTTAAACAAATGTTGCATTAAGCTTCAGCTGGACAACCGGATCATCGGCCGCGCACGTCCCGCTCCGCACCTGTCGTCATCTGCGCTGGAAGAAGTCTCAGCACTCGAAGCTACAAAAACTGAAGCGAGCAGCGCGTTCAATTAAACCAGCCTAGTTCTATATTTTCCAAATAATTTTACTCTCAAATATTTTTGTTCATCTGTATAACAGTCGATCTTTAGAGTTGATTTTTTAGGGTATGCGTTTATGTTTATATTCATTTGGTGAACCAAGAAATCTTAATTTTCTTTTCTTTGAAATACGTTTTTAAAATTATGATGTCAAACTGCATTTACTAAAGCAGTAAAAGATTGATAAATTAAAAAAAAAGACTTTTTTCTGTCTCGAGCCTGTAATTACAGTTCGTTGGTCGGGTTGGGCTCAGACTAAATGTCCACAAAAATCAGGTCAGATTTTTTAGGCCCGAATGAAACTTTAGGCTCGAACCACTAGTGGCTGGAAAATGTTGTGCCGACATCTTAAATATTAATATTAAGAAGACATCGTCTCCTCTGAACCAAACAAAGATCTGAGCTTTGATAAGACGCACAAATTAAAGATTTATCTCCAAACTTCAAGCTGAGGTGCAGAAACTTTGTTTCAAGTTTAGTTGTGATGTTTCAAAGTGGATAAGACTGACACACCTGACTGGAACCCATACGCTTGGAAACATTTAGACATTCTACATTTATCAAAGTTTATGAGTAAGCGTTCTGCATTTGGACAGGATCCTACGTTGTGATGTTTGATGCAGTTTTCAGCAGTTATTGACTTCACCGCAGCTCAGAGAAGCAGAGGATGCAACAAACTCTAGAAGTGTTCCTGATGCTCGCTCAATAATCCAGGCAGAAGAGTTCGTTTTGGATCAAGTACACGAGAGGCAATTTGAAGCATTTCAAAAAATTTACATTCCTTGATTTTTATTAGTCATAACCACTGGATTAAAACAAACGTTTGATTTTGACACAACCAGGCAGTTTACGAGCACGCAGTTCTGCTTTTATTTTGGAATTTTTCCTCCACTTTTGCTCGTTGACTGAAAAATTTAAATCAAAATAATTTGATACTTTAACGACGTTTATTTATATAAATCTGCTTTTTAAATATTCCACCTGCACTGAATTAGATAAGTTTTACCGGGTCAGTATTTAAATTAAATGACTTGTTAAAACCTGGTAATACGGAACAAATTGGAATGATTTGTTGTAATGCTCGGCAGCACGGTGGCGCAACTGGTAGAGCTGCTGCCTCTCAGCGAACAGGTTCCTGGTTCAAACCCCGGTCCAGGAGCCTTTCTGGGTGGAGTTTGCATGTTCTCTCCGTGCATGCGTGGGTTTTCTCCGGGTACTCCGGTTTCCTCCCACAGACCAAAAACATGCATGTTAGGCTGATTGGTAACTCTAAATTGTCCCTAGGTGTGAGTGAGAGAGTGAATGGTTGTTTGTCTCTATGTGGCCCTGCGATGGACTTGCGACCCGTCCAGGGTGTACCCCGCCCCTCGCACAGTGATTGCTGGACATGGGCACCAGCGACCCCCGTGACCCAAAATGGAACAAACGGGTAAAGATAATGGATGGATGGATGGATGGATGGATGGAAGTCCATGCTCAATAATCCAGGTATACTATCCAACATTTTTCAGTCAGGTCATCTGAAAAGTTTCTTTTTTTTTGTGCTGAAACGTTTCACCTTCCATCCAGAAGGCTTCATCAGTCAAGGAAACACACAACAAAACTGATTCTTCCTCCAACAGCTTGCTTCAAAGTGGAACAAACCAGTTATGTTGTTGCTGAGATGGTCTCTTTGCCACGCCCCCTCCTCCATTGCCGGCCCTCTTCCTTGTGGACAGTCGTGTCAAACTGGTTGAAAACAACAAAGTCCATGCTCAATAATCCAGGTATACAATCCAACACTGATGAAGCCTTCCGGACCGAAGGCGAAACGTTTCAGCACAAAAAAAAGAAACTGTCCAGATGACCTGACTGAAAAATGTTGGATTGTATACCTGGATTATTGAGCACGGACTTTGTTGTTTTCAACCAGTTTGACAGGACTGTCAACAAGGAAGAGGGCTGGCAATGGCGGAGGGGGCGTGGCAAAGAGACCATCTTAGCATTAACATAACTGGCTTGTTCCACTTTGGAAGCTGTTCGGGGAAGAATCAGTTTTGTGTTGTGTGTTGACCTGACTGAAAAAATGTTGGTTTGAGACAAAGTTAGCATGCTTGGTTAACAAAGTGTCTGTTGCATTTATGAAAACAGCAACTCTTTTTCTCTAAATTGGTATTAAATAAGTGTCTGCTCTCTTATATGTTGTTAAGTTATCCTTTAAACTGTTGTTTCGTTAGATATTTTCCTCATTCAGCATGTTGCAGTTCACTTTATAATTAGCCGTTGTTTTTCTTCAGCTTCCCAAATTCCTCTGCACTTGCTCAAGACTTCATTGGTTAGTCATCCTGTGTGTTCTCACTTTTTAATCACGTCTCCCTGCACACATGCTCCAGAGATTGTTTAGGCTATCATCAGAGCCTCCTGTTCAGCAGTTCAGTTTTTCCTGTTCCCAGTTACTTTGTGGGTTCTGGGAGGTTTAGGCTTCAATCTGCTTTTCTTTTTATTAAATGTTTAAAGTCATCTGCCACCAGAGTGTGGACTTTGAGATCTGCAACATGCTAATCATGACAAAAAGATGCAATACTGATTTGTATTTTTTAGCAGCCTGGTTTGCTACTACAGCTACTGACCTCATGCATTTTGAGTTTTTATTTGATCTTTTCATTTCAGAAGATTCAAACGCAGACATTCACAATATTTTCATACTTATTATTTTTTTACTTGCCTTAAGTTTTTGAACTAAAACGCCAGTTTTTGTTTATGAATCTGAAGCTTAACGATGAACAAAAACATGACCCAGGGTCAACTTTTAGGTCTGGATTTGTGTCTCATACTCTTTACTGTTGCATATTTTATGACTTCCTAACTGCTCTGGTCATTGTTGAAGGGACTGATGTATTTTAAGTGAACGATGTGAAATAACCCACTGAATATATGTGAGAAAGGGCTCTGGGTGTTTGGCGGTGGATGGTTGAACGTGTGTGCCGACAGTCCTATCAGTAGATAACATTGTGTTGGGCGGCGGGTTGACTTCGCTGACCTGGAGGCTTGAAATCATTTTGGGTCTGGCCATGTGTTCCCCTGATAAAGACAGAGGGTGTTCCCTCCTTTGAAAACCACCTCTAGCATTTCAGGCCTTCCTGCCTTTAGGATATGTGCACGAACAGTGTTTTATAAAAAGTTCATCCATATTAATAATAAACCAATGATCTGTCTATCTAAAGATTTATATTTTAGAGAAATCAAAGAACCATTCAGTTGTTCATTCACTTGTTGCTGCTGTTCTAGAGAAACACACAGATGTCTGCAGATCCTTTCCTCCTGTCAACATGTTTTCACTTTCCGTATTTCTGCTGTACACGTCGCACCGCCCTAAAAGTCGCATCAGTACAAATATGTCTAATAAAGTGGAAAAATCCACAAATGTGTTGCTTTGCCGTAGACGTTGCATCTATTATGCATCACTGCTGAAGCGGCGCGTTTGTTACGTGTCACCGCTGACAACCCGGAAATGTGGCTCCAGCCCAGAAATGCGGGCCGGTGTTGTGCCAAATGGCGGCTGCAGGAGCGTGCACGGGAGGACTTTAACGAGAATTTAACAAGATTAACACTTATAAACAATTATTTGTTTTCTCAAAATTATAGTAAATGTGTGTCTTAATCTACATTTTGCTTAATAAATGCACTTTGATGGTCAAATCAGCTGCATTTTCAAAAGCCGATACATGGAAACATGAACGCGTAGAGGGCGACTCGCTGTCCATTTCTTCGAAATTTAACAAGATAACCACCTAAAAACAATTATTTGTTTGTTCAACTTTATAGTAAAGGTGTGTCTCAGTTGAACTTTTATTTAAATGCACTTTGACGGTCAAATCAGCTGCATTTTGCCTGGGCGGTGCAGCGAAATGAAGCTGATTTGGTTGCTCCAGGTATTAATAATAATAATAATGAATTTAATTTGTAACGCACTTTTCATTAACAAAAATCTCAAAGTGCTAAGTGCAGGTAGAAAATGGTGGCAGGCTATGGCAAGCCGATTGTGTCATTAATAGCCACTTTTACCTATTACATGATACAACGGCATGCCTTACTACTCTGCTGCCATCTAGTGGCGAAAAATGGTAGTGTTTAATATTTTCAGTCAGAATTAATGAAAACGGTCATTTCTCAGCCAAAAATTGGTTTATAAATATGAGAAAAAATCCATAAATATGTCGCTTCAGCCTATAAGGCGCAGGGCATGCAAATTACGCAAAAAACTGTGACTTATAGGCCGAAACTGTCCTGCAACTCCTAAACGTTTAACTAAACTGTTAGACAGTTACACTCAGAGTGTATAGTTTGAAACAAATAAATAAAAACAGCATTAAAGAATAATAAGAGAAATGTCTGAATAGCAGCTGAAGGAAGTGTCGCACATGCAATAAACCTATTAGGTTAATTTGAGAAACTACACTGACGAGTGTGATCGTGTGTGCATAGTTTTGTGTTTTGTGTGTGCTGGCTCTAAGATGGACTGGCGACTTGTCCAGGTGTCCTCCACCTCTTGCTCGTGGACTGCTGGAAAAGATACCCTGAACCCTGAAATCTGAGACCCCGAACAAAATCAAGTGGGTACAGAAAGTGACAGAGAAAACACAAAACTGACTTTAGATCAGTGAAGTCAAAGTTATACCATATACAATGTACTTTCTGAACCATCACTTATATATATTAAAACATCTGACTGATTTGGTATGTATGTAAAAAGTATAACTTCTAGATTGTCTAAGTATTGTTGTACCCAGGAAAACAGGGACCGATATTTTGGTTTATAAGGCTACAACGGTCAAAGAAAACTATTTATTTAGATCTGAGTCATATATTTTTGTCTCTATGTGGCCCTGTGATGGACTTGCGACCCGTCCAGGGTGTACCCCGCCCCTCGCACAGTGATTGCTGGACATGGGCACCAGTGACCCCCGTGACCCAAAATGGAATAAGCGGGTAAAGATAATGGATGGATGGATGAGTCATATATTTTCATTAAATACTGTGATCAAGGTCTTGTCCTTAATTGTTAACACATTTGGTGTTAGCATTTAGTTTAATTTACTAACTGAAATCATCACTTTTTATCCCTACTTTGTTGTTTTTATGTTTTGATCTCACTGCATGTGAGTTTGATGTGAGGGGGGTTGTTAAGTAACTATTTTCTTTTTATGACAATAAAAATGATTTGTCCTTTGTGCTTGAGCATGATGATGATGACCAATAAAGTTGTGGCTTCTAGTCTAAGACACATTTTAACTTTAACGATAAATTAGGTCTTCTTTTAATAAAATAAAATAAAAAAACTCAACTTACAGCTGCACAACATTGTTTCAGGATGAATAAAGATGAAGTACATGTCTCCTAAATAAAATAGTTGATAAAATCCTGTAACAGTTGTCCTTATGAAATCCCTTTCTATTGACATAATCAATAATTTTACAGCAAAAAAAAAATCAGACAAAATCAAAATATTCAACGCTGAGTTAATTATATTTGCTTGCAAGCTCACATCTAGCATTTTACAGAGGTTTTGTTCAGGCTGTGGGAAACTACTTCCCCAAACAACCCCCTCCTAAAAAGACAAAACATGCTTGTAAGAGTCTCCAGTGTCATGTAAACTCCAAAACATTCATCCTAAACTATAATATCTCTCTTCCAGGTCCTTAAATCCAGCCACACATGGCACTTACATCCTTCCTCTGTTAATGCCTCCTGTCTAACCCCTCCCACCTCCTTCTCCATTGTGTGTGCATCGACTCCCCCCTCGCTCCCATAGTGCACAACGTTGCACAAAAAGGAAGTTGCCCTTCCACTTCCTTCTTCACTGGTGAGAACAATCCGACCCTCGTCTCTCACCCCCGTTGCTTTTATTTTTTTTATTTTTATGTGGGACCAAACTTGCCAAAACTCTCAGGCTTGTCACTTTGCTGACGTAAAAGTGATTTGATTCAAATCTGTTGAAAAACGTAGTCATGAGTCTTATATTGTCTCTGAGCCAACGTGAAGTAAATAATTCTGGGAAAGTGCATCCAGTTAAACTCACCGACTACACTTTAGACACCAACAAGGTGGTAGTAACTCTCTAACAATGTTGAGTTTTATACTTGCTGAATTAGAAATGTTTGACTCTTTAAACCTCTTTGAGTCTTTTGTTTATTTAAATATGTAAAACAATTAAATAAAAATCAATACAGTAGTTGCAAAATGTTTACTGTAAGACCTGACCCTGGGGGTTAATTACATACTATTTTAGCATAAACTAGCGGTTGTTGCTTATTTCTTCTGCTCTAGTTGGTTTCTTTTACAGTGGATTACAAAAGTGTTGTAGCACGGTGGCTCAGCTGGTAAAGCTGCCACCACTTGGCAAGAAGGTTGCTGGATCAAATCCCAGCCAGGGGCCTTTCTGGGTGGAGTTTGCCTTTTCCTTCCTGGTACTCCAGTTTCCTCAAACAGACCAAAACCGTGCATGTTAGGCTAAAATTGTCCCTAGGTGTGACTAGAGCTGTAATTTCTAACCAGAACCCTGAGCCCGGCCCCACTCGACCCAAATCCGGACTAGGCCGGGCCATAATAATGTGCTTAATGCAGGGCCAGATTAACACTTCGCTGTACCCTGGGCAACAATCTTCAAGGGCCCCATCATCACGACCCCAGAATCACCATAATCTGGCAAAATACAGAATAAATTACCGTAATGCACAGTAAATATACTTCAAAATTCTAACTATCAAATGTATTTTTATGTATAAAAATCCAAATGCTCAGAACTATAAACGCTACTATGTCCTGTTGTTGACACAAATCATCAAGACTGAGTTAAGTTGCACACACTTTGAACACCACATGTGTAGGTGAAGTAATGGATGGATGGACCATATCTCCTTACAACATTTTCTTATAATACATTTTGTCAACACTTGGATCTTGGACTTCTGAGTGATTATTTCTATGGAATCTGTCTAACAAGAATCATCTCACATCTCCCCCCTGTGTCTGAAAGGCGACCTGTGTGGTGAAAGGACCACTGCTCTTTTCTCTGTGCACCTCGGAGCATGCAGAGCTTCAAAACAATGTGACTCAAAAGCAGGTTTTTAATCTAGTACCTGATCACATCTCTCTAAATAGTTATTAACCTCATTACAACCAAAAATAAAAGTTACAATAATTTAAAAAAATACAACCAAAAAATTTACTAGGAATGGTACACAAGGTCAATTTAAGACAAAAAAATAAATAAAAAAGCATCAAACTGTACTTTAAGTAAATATGCATGTTTTTGATCTGTGGGAGGAAACTGGAGAAGAAATCCACACATACATGGAGAGAACATGCAAACTCCACCCAGAGATGTCCCTGGCTGAGATTCTATCTGGCAACCTTCAGGTGGAAAGGCGGCAGCTCTACCAACTGAGCCACCGTGCCATCCTGAAGTGTTCCTCCAGGTCCCCAGCCTGGGATTGAACGCCCAATCCGCTGATGCTGGAGGTGAGATATGGCCCCGAACCAAAAATTCTAAATCCAACAAAAACTTTTGTTTCTGCAGCAAGAGACACATCTCTCTAGCAGTGACACAAAACAACAAATATTTATTCATTCCAAGCTGAACTGAGCTAAAGTGTGATTTCCAGCTGGCAGACACTCATCGTGTTTTGGTATCTTTGTTTGAATTAGTTCAAATGTGAAGGAAACGAAGCATGACCACAACTTGGTGATGTTTTCTTTAGTGGTCACCTGTAGACTTATTAAGTTCAGCATAGTAGAGAAACATTCTGACAATACGGATGTAGTGAACTAAGCCTCAGGTCTCAAATCTGGCCTTGAGGGCCTTCCTGGGACAAGAACTGTATTTCATTGATTTGAGTCCAGAAACACAAGATTAAGTTCATCCAGAGACTTTCTCTTGTCCTGCACTGATCAATTGAAAGAACACTCTCTTTTTTATTATCATTACTATTTTACAAATGTTTTGATAATCAAAGTGTGTTTAGTTCAAACCATTTTTAAATGTTGAAGTGAACTACTCAATTTAAATCAACTGTGAAACAGTATTAGTGATTTTTAATCCTCATTCAAAGTAGAAATCAAGTTAGAATGTGTTACAGAGTGATTCATGCATTTTCTGATCTTCTGTCTGAAATGAGCAAGTTGTGATGTCGGTCAAATGTCGGAGTCAAACGCAAAACAAGTTGTTGGAACGAACTATCATGTTTTTAAATCCTCTCAGACGTAAATAGAGAAGCTGGCACCTGTTTTCCCCCAACTCGCCTAAACATTTCTCTCGTCTATCTCAAAAACATCTTCAGTCTGTTCCAAAACATTCTTTCTGTTTTTCTGACTTTTAATAACCTCTTACATCACTAAAACACACCCCTGTCTGGTCGATCGACCAATCAGGAACTTCCCAAATGAACCGGAAATAGAACTCTTTAAATGTCGGCACTTCCTAGTTTGTTCGGTCGAGAGCAGTCGAGCCCAGTCGAGTTCAGTTCGGAGAGCAAACCGAACAGAAG
>NC_056510.1:24303012-24322333 GCF_014905685.2 Nematolebias whitei
GACTGTAAAGCTTGCTAATTAATTATGTTGTTGTTGAAATCAATTTGCCAAATTAATGAAATGTTTGATGTTAAACTTTGATTCTGTTAATAAATGACCGCATTCATTTGATGGGTCAAAGAAAATTAACGTCTCACGTTGCATTTAATAATTCAATGCACGATATTATTCAGTCCAGAAAAATGAATGAATCTGTTTAATTTATGGATAATATATCACAGATATATGTTCCTCTACACGGAAAAGAAAGAACCAAATAATATGTAATGTAGAATTTTTCTATCTGTTGGGCAACAGGACACGAGAGGGGAAGTCTTAAGCACAAATTCAGGTGGTGAGTCCAAACATTCCAGTCCTCTCACCATGTCAACACACAACTCTGTTTTGTGATCTTTCTGACAATCAATCTGTATTTACCTCCACACTAAACTGTCACATAATAACCGGTGAAAAATATTAATTGGGAAACAAACAATGACGTTTTATGTCACCTTTCCACTCAAAATGACGCATTTTACTGTTGACAATTTTTAAATGAATTTCATTGTTTCTGTTTGCCAGTTCCTGCGGTAAAGTGTGTTTAACTGGTGTGCTGTTGCACTTCCAGACTCTCCCTGCTTCTTGAGGCTGTTGTTGTTGTGAGCAGTTAAGCACATGGAGAACAACAGCCTGGTCCAAACTCAACAAATCTGACCTCCCAAACACAATGGTAACAAGAATTCAGACCTGAGAAACACAATGATGGCAGCACGGTGGCGCAACTGGTAGAGCTGCTGCCTCTCAGTGAGCAGGTCCCTGGTTCAAACCCCGGTCCAGGGGCCTTTCTGGGTGGAGTTTGCATGTTCTCTCCGTGCATGCGTGGGTTTTCTCCGGGTACTCCGGTTTCCTCCCACAGTCCAAAAACATGCATGTTAGGCTGATTGGTAACTCTAAATTGTCCCTAGGTGTGAGTGAGAGAGTGAATGGTTGTTTGTCTCGTTTGTCTCTATGTGGCCCTGCGATGGACTTGCGACCCGTCCAGGGTGTACCCCGCCCCTCGCACAGTGATTGCTGGACATGGGCACCAGCGACCCCCGTGACCCAAAATGGAATAAGCGGGTAAAGAAAATGGATGGATGGATGAAACACAATGATGTGGCTTGGAACCAGATGTGACACGTGGAAGGACAGGTGCGTGTGTGGGCGTTTTCATAATGCGCATACTGCAAAAGCAAACTCATAATTGTCATGCTTATTGAATTTTAGATTTTTATTGTGTGGACGTTTATGAAGCATTCACATTGTTGTGATCCATTTTTTTTCCATACGTTTTTCAGCATCTTTCTGGCTCCACAATTTTTGTGCTATTTCAACAAATCATATAACAAAACATTCCTTTTTGGGGTTGGTGCAACTTTAGCTTTTGGAAATATTTATCATTTTCTGCCATTTTTTTCTCATAGAAAATGAATTCAAATCTTTAGATCTGCTTACAACTTTTTACTGCTCCTTTTTACTGTTCTTCTGCAATAAGCATTCACACTGCATTTGTGGTTTTCATTTGTGTTTGTTGGCTGATCAAACCGAGAGACCAAAGTTCCAGGGATGTTCATGCTAATTTTTTTGAGAGCTTTGTAAATAGTTCTCAGTTTCTCACAGATGCTGAAGTACAGCGGCAGCACGACAGCTCAGTGGTTAGCACTGTTGCTGCACATCAAGAAGGTCCTGGGTTCAATCCCCGGTTGGACCTGGGATCTTTTCTGTGTGGACTTTGCACGTTCTTCACATGCTTTCATGGGTTTTCTCCGGGTACTCCGGTTTTCTCCCACAGACCAAAAACATGTTAGGCTGCCTTCAGGCCTCCCTTGCAAAAGAGATCTGTAATCTCAATGGGATTTGCCTGGTAAAATAAAGGTTAATAATGAATAAATAAAACAAACAAAAAAACAAACAAACCAGGAACAACTTGGTTCTCAAAAGAAATAATAATTTGCCCAAAATTCACATCCAAAAATAAGAACTTCAAAAGAAGCATCTGCCAAAAATGTTTTGGTTTATAACCATCAGAAGTTGACGTCGAATACAGCTCAGAACTTAAAATGTTGCATCAGGCAGATGACCTGTAGAAAAAAAAAATCACAAAGAAAAACAAAATTGCTGAAGTAGATGGTCATCAAAACCCAAAGAGAAATTATGAAACCTAAGTACGGACGCAAATAGACGTCGACGCAGATTTGCAACGTTAAATAAACAAGTGTCTCTGTCTTTGAGCTAAGGCCTTACACCATTCAGGTCTTGGCTTTGTACTGTGTCATGGGACTGGGTGCTGCCCCCCAGGTCATGTTGTATCTGTAAAGGGCATCACTGATGCATTTTTTTTTGTCTGAAACCACAATGAATGCTCCTTTTTTGTATCTGAAACTTGGTATGACATGGATTATTCATGTGTGAAAGTCATGCGATAAAAAAAAAGGGTGAGTAAACTCTGGGATATCATGAACAGAGGACATTACAAGTGTTTTATGCTTTCAAACAATCCTTCCTTTTGTATGCTTCATTTAAATTTATTATACGTAATCCCAACATTATGGCATGGTTTTGGTTGTAATGTCACGATCAACTAAAAATTTCAACTTCTCAAAAAAAAAAAAACACATGGCCATTTAAAGTCCTTTTAAAAGGAAATAAATAAATAACAGAAGAATTAGAATAAATACATGCAATACTGATCAGGTTTGCAAACAAGCACATACATTTATTATGATAAAAAGGCTGTCAAACTGGAAAGAGTTTTAAAAGATTCTTTAAAAATATTTTTTTGTTTTAAATAAACTACAAGGACACAAGTACAGAATGCACATGAACACTGAGTTCCAATATGTACAAACTATAAAAAGCTATCACAATTAAATTATAGTTGCATATAAATTTTAGCAAATAAAAAAATGCACTTTACTGAAACTTGTTGTCTTGGATTTTTAATGAGTCAGAAGAACATTCAACACTGTGTAGCTTTGTCTCAGTTTGTCCCACTTTGGTGTTTAGGAGCCATTCAGAGCTTCTGAATCAGTTGTTGTAGTTTGGTTTTCTGGCTGAGCAGGTGGTTAGTGCTGACGCAATGAGTTTTCATGTTCTCCCCTAGGAATGACTGAGTCAGTGGATCACCTGCCTGCTCTGGACAAATTGGACTACATCCTGCTTTGATGGGGTCCTCCAACTGCCGGAGACACTGAACAGGACCAAGCAGGTGCAGAAAATGAATGAACCGTCAACTGTGGTATATGGTGGTTCAGTTAGTGCTGTTGCCTCTGAGCAAGAAGGTCGCTGGATCAAATCCTGACCCAGACCTTTCTGGGTGGAGTTTGCATGTTCTCTCCGTGCATGCGTGGGTTTTCTCCGGGTACTCCAGTTTCCTCCCACAGACCAAAAATATGCATGTTAGACTGATTGGTAACTCTAAATTGTCCCTAGGTGTGAGTGAGAGAGAGTAAATGGTTGTTTGTCTCGTTTGTCTCTATGCGTCCCTGTGATGGACTTGGGACCTGTCCAGGGTGTCCCCGTCTCTCACACAGTGATGGCTGGACATGAGCACCAGTGACCCCCGTGACCCAAAAAAGAAGCAGTGGGTAAAGATAATGGATGGATGGACCATTAACTGTCAGATTGTGCAACAGCTCCAGTTCATACTCTACAAATTTCAGTCTGTGGTCTGAATTCTATTGGTTTTGAGAGTGGAGGGAGTCAGTCTCGTGGTTATACATTGTGCTGGGGTTAGCAAGCTGCTGACTTCACCGCACCCAAAAACTGAGACCGTAGCACCGCTGAGTGTGCCTGCATTGAATCCACATCACTTGATCACCCAAACCTAAACCGTTTCCACTGTGGCCTTTATCTTTCAGGGCTTCTGGTTTTTATCAGTGTATTGAGATCTGCTAGCTCTTACTAGCTTTAGCTTAGCATGACTTCTGGTTTCATCACTTGCACTGTGTGCCAAACGTTCAGCTATAACACTACTTCATTTGAAGCTGATAGTACATGTATCAAATGTGCTGCTACGCTGGTTTTAGAGGAAAGGCTGTCTGAACTGGAAGCTCGGCTCTGTGCTTTTGAAAAACTATTAACTAGTCAGGTGCCCGTAGGCAGTAGAGAGCTGCTTATGCTAGCTCACGTTAGCAGTCTAAATTGGTTTAAATCATATTTATTGGATATATTCCAATTTGTAAATGTAAATAATGAATCTTCATCATACACCAAATTTAGTCATGGAGTTCCTCAGGGTTCAGTACTTGGACTATTACCTTATATGTTCTATATATATCACATTATTGTTCTAGAATTGCGCCACTCAAGGTGGCTGCATGTTGGAGCAGCTCTGTTACTTTCATTCTGAGTTTGCTTCTGGAAACTTTAATTCCTCTTTTTCTGGATGTAAATCACATTTTTTGGATGATTGTTTCCTCTGGTATCTGATGCTGTGCTGCTGGAACGATTTTTACTGAAACTTTTTTAGTTTTGGACATTTGTTATGATGCGTAACCATGGCAACAAGGCAGTTATCTACAACCAGCAGCTGATTAACATCTCAAAAGCTCAAATAATATCTCAACTACAGCCCCAAATCTCAAATGAGTTGAAAAGGATGTTCTGTGGATGCATTCCCATCTACCTGCCAGCTGTGCTTGAGTGCCTGACCACTGAGTTCCTACTTTGTAGAACTAGCAGGAAACACGGCTCATGACAGCAGAAGGACAGGATCGTTCCTCGGCACCTACAGCTGGCTGTCTGCAGTGACGAGGAGCTCGGCAGACTGTTGGGAGGAGTGGCCATTGCTCTGGGAGGAGTTCAGCCCAGCATTCGGGCGATCCTACAGCCCGGAGGAACTGAGAGGCCAGCTGAGTCTGGGTGGATGGACCTGACGGCATCTGCTGCCAGTTTCTTAGGATCCACTGTGGGATGGACCTTTACAAGAGATCCTTCCTGCCTACAGCCATCAGCATCTACAACATCTCTTAATGAAATGAGGATAACGAGTTACAACAACAAATAATTTCCCTTTGGGATTAATAAAGCATTTTTGAATTTGAATTTGAATTATATATGCTTCTATTAGGTAAAGATATTAAACAGCATGGGATAAATTTTCATTGTTATGCTGATGAAACACAATTATAGTTGTCCATGAAACCCAATGAATCCAATCAGCTACTTAGACTACAAGCATGTCTTAAAGACATAAAAACCTGGATGACCCTTAATTTTCTGATTTTGAACACAGACAAGAATGAGGTTTTGGTTTTTGGACCTGAGCATCTTAAGACTGAATTTTTCAGTCTTTTGCCCTCCTTAGATTACATTAATCTGGCCTCCAGCTCTAATGTTAAACATCTTGGTGTTATTTTTGATTAGGACTTGTCTTTTAAACCCCACATTAAAAAACGTTACTAGAACTGCCTTCTTCCACCTGCGTAATATCACTAAAATTAGAAACATCTTATATTACAGGTCTCTCTTGAAAATGAGTTCTCGTGGCTCAATGAGACTACCTGGATAAATAAAGGGTAAATGAAAAAATATAAAAATGATGCAGAAAAACTGGTTCATGCATTTGTCATGTCTAGACTGGACTATTGCAATGGTTGATTATCTGTGTGTCCAAATACGTCTTTAAAACATCTTCAGTTGATCCAAAATGCTGCTGCCAGAGTCTTAACTGGAGTTAGTGGGAGAGATCATATCGCTCCAGTTTCAGCTTCTCTCCATTGGCTCCCTGTCAAATCCAGAATTGAATTCAAAATCTTACTTCTAACCTACAAAGCTCTCAACAACCTAGCTCCATCTTATATTCAAGATCTTATTGTTCCATATTTTCCTAACAGAGCACTTTGCTCTCAAACTGCAGGCTTACTCGTGGTTCCTAGAGTTTCCAAAAGCAGAAAGGTGGAAAGATCTTTCAGTTATCAGGCTCCTCTCTTGTAGAACCAACTTCCAGTTTCTGTCCGTGAGGCTGACACATTGTCCAGATTTAAAACTGGGATTAAAACTTTCCTTTTTGATAAATCCTATAATTAGGGTTGGCTTGTTATGCTGGGCTTAGACTACTGAAGGACAATTTGACCTCATATCCTTAAATTAATTGTTAAATTGAATAGTTTTCATTTGATACTATTTCTATCTTAACATGTGATTCTCGACCTGCCATTGTGTATCTGTTCCTCCTTCCTGTTCCTCTCAAACCCAGCCGGTCGAAGCAGATGGTCGCTTGTCCTGAGCCTGGTTCTGCTAAAGGTTTCTTCCTCATGAGGGAGTTTTTCCTTTCCACTGTCGCCTTCATGCTTGCTCAAGATGAGAGTTCTGTGATGGAGTTGAATTCAAAGCAGTCTGCTCCTCAGATAAATATTGCTACATTACTATTTTTATATATGAATGTTTCTGTTCAGTGCCCTGAGACGACTTCTGTTGTGACTTGGTGCTGTATAAATAAACTGAACTGAACTGAATTAAATCCAGACTCAAAAGAAGTCTCGCTTGGACTCAGATAAACTACATTTTTTTTTAATTTGCAGATGTTTTTCAGTTATGTCAATTCACAATTTGTTGTAAGTCAAATCATATTTTAATAATGTATCCATCAAATACTATTTGTTTGTTAAACTTAAAATGAGAAATTGCACAATTTAAGCAAAGAGAAATCTTCCTTGTTGTTCAATATGATTCCATAAAATGAGTTACCTGATAGTACTTTGGTCCCAAATTTCATTTATTGCTTGATTGTGACCAAAACAAAAACAGATTTTATCCATTTAGTCTGATTTTATGTTCAGATTTATAAATTTGTGGTGCACATGTGTGTATGAATGTTTCATTAAGTGTTAAAACACTTTTAAGTTAAAAAGTCAAATTATAATTTTATTCACTTTTCATTTTGTCAATAACTTCAAAGTCTCAATAGCATGATAACACAAGCTCGTACATACCTGGTATATACATAGTACTCACTGATATTTACTTGTAACATACTGGATGCAAACCCAATTCATACTACCGAGGCTCAATGGGATTAATGCGCAACTGCAGATTTACCAGCATGCACCAGGTATGTGCATATCCATTACTTTGTAAGCACCTGAATATGTACTAGGCATTCACCTGGTAAGTACCAGGTAACCATATGTGGGACATACCCTCTCTATAAATGTCAGAATTACATTTGCTTCTAGTCTTCCCACATCATCCCTTCTTTGTGTTTCAGCATTTCTTCCAACAGAGTTAAGCTGATTGCTGCAGCACCAGGCTGTGACTGATCTGAGCTGATGGCCAATAAGACTGAGTTCTACTACTATTTCTCATTCAACTTTTAATCCAATTGAGCTTTGGGGACTCATTAACAAGAGAGACCTGATTTGTTGTTGGACTGTTAACCTCACTCGGTGAAGTTCTTGTTTAGTCTCCTGAGTAATCTTTGTGTTTTGCTTTCATTCTCCTAAGTTAATTAAAAAAGCATTTCACTGAAACTTACTTGTGCTCCTTGTAGATTCCTCTCAGTGCAGACTGCATTCATCCTCCGAGCTCCTTTTCTGGAGTATCCTTCGAGAAATGCTCCTGAAGTACGGAGAAGTTAGCTAAACTGCTCTGCCTGCCTGCTCAAGTACCTGTTACATTTACCTCCCCTGGACTCCTGTGAAAGAAAAGCAGAAGTAAGAACACTTCTAATAGATCCACTGTGACTGAATTCATCTCAGGGAACAATGCAAACCTCCACTCTTTTCCTTCATGTAGCCGTTGCAACTTTTCACTTTCTGGTTGCAAAAATAATTTTTACTTACCTGTGTCTCCTGTGGGGCAGCACGGTGGCACAGTTGGTAGAGCTGCTGCCTCTCAGCGAGCAGGTCGCTCCGGTTCAAATACCAGCCGGAGTTCTTTCTGGGTGCATGTTCTCTCCATGCATGCGTGGGTTTTCCTTGGGTACTCTGATTTCAAGTTCAAGTTTCTTTATTGTCATTCACATCACATGTGGTACATGAGGTGGAATGAAATTGTGCACTCAAGGTCCAAGTTACAACCAAAAATAACAAAAATATAAAGTATAAACAAAGAAACAGTATATAACGGTTTAAGATATACGCTAAACAATAATGATATAATATAACACATTGTTTTAAACAGCAGCATGAACATGAGTCTATTGTGAGCAGATGGTTGTGAATGCATCAGCTTAAAGGCAAGAGATCAGCAGCATAAATAATCAGCAGCACAGATAAAGTGACATATCACCAATTAATGTGTCATTACAGTGATATTCCTGGTTAGGGAGTTATGAGTCTAACAGCTTCAGAGTAGAAACTGTTTCTCAGTCTATTAGTTCTACATTTAATGCTCCTCAACCTCCTGCCTGAGGGGAGCGGAGCAAAAAGTGTGCATGCTGGGTGAGTGGGGTCCTTCATGATGCAGGTGGCCCTCTTCCTCCATCTAGAGGTGTAGATGTCTGTGATGGTGAGGAGGCTGACTCTAACAGACTTCTGTGCAGCCTTCACCACTCTCTGTAAAGCTTTTCTTTCTGCAGCTGTGCAGCCTCCATGTCACACGTTGATGCTGGAGCACAGGACGCTCTCCACTGCACACCTGTAGAAGGAGGTGACGTCTGAGCTTCCCAGACCAGCTCGCCTCCGCCGCCTGAGGAAGTAGACCACAGACCAAAAACATGCATGTTAGGCTGATTGGTAACTGTAAATTGTCCCTAGGTGTGAGTGAGAGAGTGAATGGTTGTTTGTCTCATTTGTCTCTGTGTCCCTGTGATGGTCTTGGACCTGACCAGGGTGTCCACTGCTTCTCGCACAGTGACTGCTGTATAGGCACCAGTGACCCCCGCGACATGAAAAGGAAGAAGCGGGTAAATATAATGAATGGATGGATGGTTGTGTTTCCTATGGGTTTTTGGTCTCAGCTTTTCTGAACTCTGTGGTTAATTACCATCATTATAATAGTATCAGCAACAAGTCATTTCCTAAAATGACTTTGTCAGAAAAGGTAGCAGACACATACCTAGAAGCCTAAGTACCAAGTACCTTGTACTTAATGTGTTTATATATATATGTTGGATGTTGGACGCTGTCTATCATGGTGCACTAAGATTCATAACTGACTGTAACTACCATACCCACCACTGCACTCTGTATTCACTGGTTAACTGGACATCATTAACTTCACGCAGACTCTCTCACTGGTACATTTTCATCTTTAAATCACTTCTTGGTCTGTTTCCGGTCTGTTTCCTTCATACATCTCCTCATACATGTCTCTGCGTGAGTGCAGCTACAGCGTGCGCTCTCAGGACATTGTTACCTGCAGTGTTCCCTCAGTGCGTTCTGAACTAGGCAAAAGCACCTTCTTCTACTCTGCTCCTGTTTCCTGGAATATCTTGCAAAAAGATCTGAATCTCTCCATCTTGACCTCTCTAAGTGGCTTCAAAACAACTGCTAAGTTCATGGCAAAAGCCAATGCAGACATGTTCCTGTTTTTAGTTTTCTACACCGCCTTACAACCTAGCTGTTTTTTTTTTGTTACATTTTTTTAAATACCATTTTATTTTCACTTGTTGTTCTCTATTTGTATGCATCCTTTTATGATTGTCTATTGTGGACTTTGTTATCTACTGTTGTCATCACTCTTTGTTAAAATCAGGTATCTCTTGTAGATGAGTCCCCAAGGCTCAATGGGATTAACCTGTCTAAATAAAGGTTGAATGAATACCAGATTTTCTATCAGGACATTGTGTGTTGCTACCAAAATCTCTTCTAGGTAATCTGGTTCTTACAGTTTTTCCCCACTAGCTTTCAGTTTAGATTTTTGTTTACGTGCTGTGGGTTGATTTTTCACACAGAGAGATAAAGATTGACCTGATTAAAAGCTACATGGATCTTCATGAGGTCTAACTAGAAGCACAGAGAAACTGTTTTTTCATAATAAAAGACACATGCTAGGAGAATGATATTTTCCATTTTTGTTGGTGGTGCAGTTGGTAGAGCTGCCACCTCTCAGCGAGCAGGTCGCCTCGGTTCAAATCCCGACCGGGGGCCTTTCTGGGTGGAGTTTGCATGTTCCCTCTGTGCATGCGTTTTCCCCGGGTACTCCAGTTTCCTCCCACAGACCAAAAATATACATGTTAGGCTGATTGATACAGTGGGTCTAAGGTGTAAATGAAGAACATTTGAAAAAACAGAATTACATCTGAAAAAACACAACAAAAACAACAAAATCACAACATTTGACTTTTTTTTCTTTTTTTACTTTATTAAGAGCATAAAACCAAACAACAGAACAATATTCAGCACATACACAACGGAGATACAGTTAAAAGGATAGCCTGCTAACTGTATCTCAGTTGTGTGTGTGCTGTATATTGTTCTGTCGTTCGGTTTCATGCTCTTAATAAAATAAAATAAAACAACTTCCTGTTTGGCTTAACGAAATTCCGTTTTTTTCAAATGTTGTTCATTTACACCGTAGGGCCGCTGTAAATTGGTGACTTTCAATTGTCTCTAGGTGTGAATGAGAAAGTGAAGGTTTGTTTGTCTCTATGTGTCCCTGTGATGGACATGCGACCTGTCCAGGGTGTCCCCCGCCTCTCACACAGTGATGGCTGGACATGGGCACCAGTGACCCCCGTGACCCAAAAAAGGAAGAAGCAGGTAAAGATAATGGATGGATGTTTGAGTATTCATAAATCAAATACACATTACTTTGAGCACATTTAGACTATTCTTCTGACAGGGAGTGGGGAAACATGTTCACTGTGTGTGAGGCTAAATCAAACCAAACTTCTGCCAACATGGATTTAAATCATTTTGTTAGATGAAGCACATTTTAAATTGCAACACGTAGATAAGTTCAGTGCAAACGATTTCTGTTACTTCCTTTCTCCCAAAGGCCCTCTGGTCACGTGGCACCACTGTGCCATAGGCAGATCGCCATACGATACGTTAGCTAATGTGTTGGTATCCTGATTAAAGGCCGGTTGGTGCCCTGCTTCAGAGGTCTAATCTGGCCTCACGCCTCACTGCACAAGCTCAATAGAGTCCCCACCCAGCATCATGACATCATGTCTTTGTGTGAAATCCTGGTGCCATTCACGGCTGCACCATGGGGCTTAACATGCAAGCGTCCACTATACCAACACACTGCTCTTTAAAGGAGAGTCCCCTGGTCCCCACAGCTCAGTGGATACACGCTGATGCCTCCACAGAGCTCTGAACGTGCTTTCTAACCTCAAATGCAATGGGTTGGGCCCACGTGCAATCTCAAAACTCCCAAATAGTTGGACTTTTTGACTGTCCCTTTGATTTGAGGGAAGCTATCACAGCTCTTTAATTGTATGGAGAGTAGTTGTGTCCATTAAGACATACTCATGTGCCTTGATGCCACGAGTCAGAATAAAAGTCCAGCAAATAATCTGCAAACATGAACTAAAATGAGTTAATAACTTATGGTGTTATTTTGCATTTAAGATTGTATAATTTATTTAAAAACAAACAAATAGATCACCGTGGGATCAGTGGAGGTCAAATCTTCATCAAGCCAGATGTCGGAGAGAAGACATCGAGATATGGACACGGAAGTTCACCAGCTCAGTGATGTCACAGAGAAATGTGAGCGCTGTCGGTTGTGAGGCGATGACTCTACGACGAGGAGCAGGGACGCTCATAAAAGAACTGATGACTCCCACTGATGGATGCTACTGATGTGATCTTCTAACATAAACCCTTCAGGGTGACTGTGCTGCTTTTTTTTTTTTTTTTTTACCATTTCAATAAAAATTAAAACATATGCCCTTTTTAATTCAATAAAAAGTTACAAAAATAAAGTTAAAATTGTGCTTTCATTCTGAAGAAAGAACGCCAAGTGAAAATTTTAAACTAAATTTCTGAACAGAAATATGTTAAACTTGAGGAGATTTTATAAAACTATATGGAAACAGCAGTCTCCATTGTTCAGACATGTTATTGGCTCCAGTTATTAGAATAAATATCACTTGTGGAATCTGTATATTTGACTGTGCACAGGGAAATGAGTTGTCCAAATAGAAATAAACTCTAAACGCTTGTCGCTGCCATGTAATTGTTCTGCAAGTTCCTTTAATTTGTTGCATCAGATTCACAAGAAGAGCACGTTTTGAAATGTTTGGTCATATAATAAATACAAGCTCTATTTAAATAAACTTTCTCACTGTTGAAGTGTAGTTTGTGTACCATTTATTAAATGTTGCCACAAAGCGTTTTACTGCTCATACACAGTTGCTTATATTGTTTTACATTTTACAACACTGCAATGAAAAGACCTCTATAATTACAAACGGATAAAGGAAAACACATTTTTGGTTTTAACATTATGTTTCAAATAAATCTAAATGACAAACAAGCTTTAATCATTTGACAAAACATCACCAGAAAAAAAAAGTGCAACTATTTCTGTTTTTTTGTTTTAAGGCAAACACATTTAGTTTTTAATCAGAAAACGCATAAATTACATTTATAATTTTCCATTTTTATCATTTTAATTAGAGTTCAAGTTCAACTTTCACATCACAACTAAATCTGTTTTTTTTTTTTTTTTTAAATATAATTTATATTTATTTTAGTTAACCCCAACAAGTTTGCAGTGCATGCCATGGTGCAGGATTTTTTTTTTAATTTTTTTAATATATTTTGTCAAATGTTTCATCAACCTTCAAATAGATTTGAACTCTGAATCCACACTGCTCCAGACATTTTATGAAACAAATGTTTTCTGTTGCGTTTACTCCTCCGGTCCACACACACAAGTTTTTTTGGTGAGTATTTGAACATTTAGGATAATCTTAAAACAATCAACCTCATTCAATAATCTGTACACGCTTAAATTTGTTCAGGGCGAACACCTTGAACAGGTAAACTGTTCGTCACATGCTCACATATATTTAAGATCATTTTAGAATTCCCAATTAACCCATTATGTACGGATAAGAGCTGTGGGAGGAAATAAAAGAGCCTGGAAAACTCACATATGGATAAGAAGGACAAACACATTTTATGCAGAAAGGATTCAGTTGAGTTTCCAACAAGATACCGTATTTTTCAGACTATAAGGCTCACTTAAATACTTAGATTTCCTCAAAAATCAACAGTGAGCCTTATAATCCAGTGCACCTTATGTATTAATTCTGGTTGTGCTTACTGACCTCGAACTGATTTTATGTGGTAGAAGTGATCAATGTTAAGAGTTAAAGTGAATACGTTGAATAAAGTTTGACTTAACGGAATGTTTTGTTTCGCTTAATGCACCTTATGTATAAAAACAGACCCGTTCATTGATATTGTGCCTTATAATCCGAAAAATATGGTAGCTTGTTTCCTGTGAGGCAACAGTGTTATTGTCATGTACTGTGAGAGGAAAATGGGTTTACAGCCTTAAAACACGTTTGAAAAAAATAACTTTTTTTTTTATTTAACAAATTAAAAAAAGAATGTCAGAAATGCAACAGTTTGATCTTTTTATTGGTTTTGCTTTCAATTGTTAGTAAAAATCAGATTGCGTAAAAAGCAAAACAAGGTGTTCTTATTAAAATTTGACCCATGAATGTTAAAAATAAATTTTATCAAAGGATTGAATATAATTTCAGATACCATATTTATTCCATTAGTAAAGTTTATTTTAAATATCTTAGCTGTGTTGAAAACCTTTAAACCTCTTCTTTATGAATTGGACTTGAACCTCCTGGAGCCCAGCGCTTCTCCTTTTTTCAAACATCCTGCTGACTTTGTTCTAACCTGACAATAAAAATAATGTTTGACTAAACCCCCCCGACAGAGTTATTTTGTGGTGTTTTGTCACACGCCTTCAAATTCTTTACTTTTCATGAAAGTAACAAATGACACATATGTCCACAGTACTGGAAATATTCTGACATGTAAAAGCGAAAATTTACCACAGAGCTTTTCAAGGCAAAGTGAACATGTGACATGCAGAATTTGTGATGTATGGTCAAGAACACCCCCACACCCTCACCAAAAATAAAAAAAATGGGTATAACAAATTAGGAACATCACAGTCAATAACCAAATGTAAAGAATTTATTGTGTGAAAATCTGGTGTACCGTATTTTTCGGATTATGAGGCGCATTAAGCCAAACTAAAACATTTTGACAGATTTTTGAGCGCCGTGTACCACAGAAGATCAGTTCGAGGTCAGTAAGCACAACCAGATTTAATACATAAGGTGCACTGGATTATGAGGCTCACTGTCGATTTTTAAGAAAATTCAAGGATTTTAAGTGTGGCGCATAATCTGAAAAATACGGTAATTTATAAATCAACAGAAAATTCAAAGGACAAGCAACTATATTAAATGAAAAAAATAAATCCACATCCATATTTCAAATTTGGTTACAACTAAATTGTTGTATCTTATTAGTAACACCTTGTGTCTTCATTTTTGTGCTTATTAATTCCTGATTTACCCGTATATACAAGTTTTTATCAGAAAATTATGAATATTGCTGCAGATTTAAAGTACCAAGACTTTTTTTGCATTTATTTTTAGCTGCTTATACTGTTGGTCAAAGATGTATGTGTGACACACAAGCCAAAGGTGATTAAAAATACTTTTCAACATTTTAAATAATATAAGTAGGAACTGGCAGCTTAAAACTGACAATGCTTGATAACAAATACAGAGGTTTATTGTTCTTTGATTTATTTATTTATTTTTCAAAATTGAGATTTATCCACTGAAATATTTTGTTCTGTACATGACATTATCCAGAACTGCAGCACAGTAACATAAACTTGAGCTGGTGGTTTGTTACTGACCTGCCTCTCTGCTCTAATGTTGGTCACTGCTGCAGCCAGAGGTTGAAACATCTGCTGCCCCGAGGCTTCAGTAGACAGAAACATACACAAGTAAGAAAGTTGCACGTTAGAAACTGGACTGTGGACCCTGTGCCCCGGCCTTGTACTGTCCACGTTGGTGTGGGAGCTTGAGGCCTGCTTCCATACATCGCTGCTCGGCCTTTGTTGATCCTATTGTCTTCTGCGTCACCACACGTCGCCCGGCAAATAAAGGCCGTCTGGCTCCAAGCTTAAATATTGCGGCAAACTAAAAACCAACCATCAGAGCCGATTCATTCACATCTGCTCAGTGGGGCGACAAGGACAGGGCTTTAGGTGGGAAAGAGGGCAGAAAAAAGTTCACTTTTCCCTGCCGGGTGCCAAGAGAACGGGACAGGACTCAACTTTGCCGGAGCCGCAGCTGTGGCAAGTTGCCCATTTGATTGCTTTTTATTCGATAATGACACGTAACAGAAGAGAGCTTTTAGTTGTTGTCTATTCTTTATTGGTTTGACTGGAATGACATTGAGAACTTTAGACAGCAGAATATACTGCAGTATTTATGTTTTACTGTGTTACAGTGAGAAACAAGTGATAGATCAATAATTTGCACCAGTTTTCAGTCAGAACATGTGTCTGGATACAGGTGTGTAAAAAAAATCTGTTTTTATTCTGGAATCAAAACTGACCAAAGCGCAGAAATGTTTTTAAACCTGTCCAAGTTAATTCTTCTTCAGCTTTTTAAATTTAACTCCATGCAGATGAATGAAATTTCTGCAAATCTTTCATTTTCAAAGAAGTTTGACGTTTTTCGGCACCGCATCGCTTACTTTTGTTGCCCTTTTTTCCCTCCCCTTGTCCTGCCTACCCCACCCTCCTCGTACGACTGCACCCTTCATGTCCCTCCCAACCCCACCCTTCATTCTGCAGTGCTACGGACCGATCATGGGTGACTGGAGCTTTCTGGGTAACATTTTAGAGGAAGTTAACGAGCACTCTACGGTGATCGGCCGGGTGTGGCTCACGGTGCTCTTCATCTTCCGTATCCTCATCCTGGGCACGGCGGCAGAGTTCGTGTGGGGTGATGAGCAGTCCGACTATGTCTGCAACACGCAGCAACCTGGATGTGAGAACGTGTGCTACGACGAGGCCTTCCCCATCTCCCACATCCGCCTCTGGGTGCTGCAGATCATCTTCGTCTCCACGCCGTCTCTGGTGTACGTGGGCCACGCCGTGCACCATGTCCACATGGAGGAGAAACGTAAAGAGCGCGAGGAGGCAGAACTTAGTCGGCAGCAGGAGCTGAGTGAGGAGCGTCTCCCTCTGGCACCTGATCAGGGAAGTGTCCGCACCACAAAGGAGACCAGCACCAAGGGAAGTAAGAAGTTTCGTCTGGAGGGCACCCTGCTAAGGACCTACATTTGCCACATCATCTTCAAAACCCTGTTTGAGGTGGGCTTTGTGGTGGGCCAGTACTTTCTATATGGCTTCCGCATCCTGCCACTGTATAAATGCAGCCGTTGGCCCTGCCCCAACACAGTGGACTGCTTTGTGTCTCGCCCAACAGAGAAGACGGTCTTCATCATCTTCATGCTGGCCGTGGCCTGTGTCTCACTCTTCCTCAACTTTGTGGAGATCAGCCACTTAGGCCTGAAGAAAATCCGCTTTGTTTTTCGTAAGCCAACTCCAGCCCCAGCCCAAGGTGAGGGGTCAGCGCCCCTGCCTCTTCAAGGAAAGAGTCTGCTCCCACTAGCAGTTCCCGCTCTGCAGAAATCAAAAGGCTACAGGTTACTGGAAGAAGAGAAAGCTCCTCCTGTAATGCACCTGTACCCTTTGGCTGAAGTTGGCATGGAGGCCGGCCGAGGGACCCCACCCTTCCAGGGTCTGGAGGAGAAGATGGAAGAGGTGATGCCCATGGAAGACATCTCTAAGGTGTATGATGAGACTCTGCCCTCCTACGCTCAAACTACCGAGATAGGGGGAGTGACATTACACGAGGAGGAGGCAGAGGAGGTGCCTCCGCCCGAGGTTAAAGCAGGGAGAACAGCAGAGAGTGTGGATGAGGATGTAGAGGCAGAGGTGAACGGGGAGATGGCAACTCCAGACGAAGCAGGGATGGAGGCCACTGATACAATAGAGGACACCAGACCACTGAGCCGACTGAGCAAAGCGAGCAGCAGGGCCAGGTCAGATGATCTCACCGTATGAGCCTGTGAGAGAAAGCACGCCTTCCCACCAAAACAAACAAACAAACAAACAAAAAAAAAAAACGAGAGAGTACACACATAAGTCAAAACAAAGCACACTCGTAAACAGGCAGGAAAATACGTGGATAGAAAACAAAAATTAACAGGGATAGAAAAGACAATTCTGAGTGACAAAACAACAAAGATCAGAGTGTTTGTGCCAAAACACCAACAAAAAAAAGCAGATATTAAAAGAGAAGTCTTTTTATTAAGTGTGTTTTTATATTAAAAAATAAACCAAAGATATGTGGGTGGGATTTTTATTTTTATTTTTAATTTTTTTACTTGAAGCAAATTTTTGTTAAAGTTTTAGGCGACTTTTCTAATACAAACATCACAGACGAGGAAAAATTGACATTTCTACACAAGGTTTGAGTAGCTAGGGAAAAGAGAGCTCGTGCTTCTGCAGATCAGTAATTTGCTGTAAATCGACACAGACGTTCATTTCTCACTTTAGCGGTCACTGTCAACGTAACATCTCGCTGCAGGCCTTGTGATGGCGGTCACACACCAAACAAACAGCTGCAGGTGCGTTTTCAGGCCTACAGCTTTTGTAACGCAGGAAAAAACAACAACAACGCGGTTCTTCAGGTTCGGAGGTGCGTACGCCTCTTTTGCACATTCAGAGGTTTCAACCCTGCAAGGTTTTTTAACTTTTATAAAACCTCGTGCATCCATTTACTTTGGATTTTTACAAGCGAAGAGAGATCTTCATCGGCTTCATCGACATTTTGTGTTTATATATCGATACCAACGAAGCTGAGTTAGTGAGGGGAAATGAAGCAAACTATAAAAGACCACTTGTTGAACGTCTGCCTCTATGTGATCTGCGCTCTTTCTTTTTTAGATCTGCTCATGTTTTGTAGCTTTTAAGAAATCTGTGTACTGTGATACGAGCTGCCCGTTTTGCCCAATCAGAGCGAGAACTGTAGTAGTGACCTCAGGCCAAATCCTCTCTTTTCGTGCTGTACAAATACAGCGTCCGGGCGATAAAGATCACGCAGCATCAGCACATAGCATTGTTGGAGGCGAGACAATAAAAGAAACAGCACTCATCAATGAAAACAAGCATCCTTGACATGGATGCAGGAAAAAAAATCCTATCACTTGATTTTATGTGACTTGTTAGTCATCAACCCTGGGAAAAAACAAACGTTTTGACATGCTTCAAACATTTAGAGAGTAACAAACGTGTTTGTGTCTCGTTCTACAGAAGTGCCCTTTTACTAGTTTAATCATTTCTGTAACGGACGCAGCAGCTGCTTTTACTGTCTAGAGGAAAGAAAGGGGGTATAAATGTAATTATAGTGATTTTATCTAAAAAATAAAAATAAAAAAAACAAGACCCCGCTGAGATATTTTCCACATTAAAAGTGAGATTTCTCACAAACTTTACTTACTCGACTTTGTTCAGTCAAACTGTACCATCTTGCGTGCCTTATCTGTAAATATCCTTCTCAAATGTAAGAAGGTGGTGATATTGCTCTGGGACCTTTGTGAACTTGATTTTTTAAAATTTTTTAACAATGATAATTTTGATTCTTTATGTAAACCCCCCACCATACAAACCCACTCGTATAAAAATGTCTCAGTGTTATGCAGCAAATGTGGAGTTTTATATTAATGATGCATTAGGTTGCATGTTTGAGCCCAGTTGTTGCAGATTTATGCTTCAGTATGTATTTTGGGGTATGATCAAATGGCTCCAGAGAACCTCAACAAGGGGGAGGCAACTTTGACCTCTTTGTGACCCTGGTAATCTCCTCACCTCTTGTGATTCAATAGAGAAACCCATAAAATCAATGATCAGAGCATGAAGCTGGTTCTTTTTTATCATTTCAACTGGTGATGTATGACTTTTGTACGTTAAAACTGTTGCATTTCCTGTACGTTTGTAAGAAGACCATCATTAATATTTGGAAAGAAAAAGTTATAATTTTTACTAACTTGTAGTCTTATTTTCTGATAGATGTGTGGCAGTGTCTTCTCTTGGAATGTGAACCAACTCAATAAAAAGTCACATGTGGTCAAGAAGTGTTGATTTTTCTGTACGTAACCACAGAGACGCTCCCCACACATACACACACATATACAACGCATGATTTTTCAATGGCATGTTAAATCAAAGACATTTAATGATTTGAAATAATTTTTCTTAATTAAGATTAATCTTTTTGATACTGTTTGAAACATTTAACTGACTGAATGAGCAAGGCCCTTAACCCCCCCCCCCCCCC
>NC_056510.1:24322733-24352917 GCF_014905685.2 Nematolebias whitei
GCAGAGACATGTAGGAGGAGATGTATGAAGGCAGCAGACCAAGAAGTGATTTAAAGATGAAAATGAAAATGTACCAGTGAGAGAGTCTATGTGAAGTTAATGATGTCCAGCTAACCAGTGAATACAGGGTGCAGTGATGGGTACGGTAGTTACAGCCAGTTATGAATCTTAATGTACCATGATAGACAGCAACCAACATCTACAGGGTGCCTGTGGGGGCGTTCATGCAAATAATGTCACCGTAGTCACGGGAGGGAAGTCTCTTCAGACAGTTGTCAAAACAGCAAAACAAACAATCAATACTGATCTCCCACCCATGGACCCCATCTGCAAACAGCGCAATAAAAAGTGAGCTACCCAAATAATTAAAGACTTCACCTTGCTCACGCTCTCCTTAAGCACAAATACACTCCTTACAACCTGAGGATGGGTGGAGCAGACAGCATCGTAGCACCAAAGCAGGTTTCATAAAAACTTACTTCCTGCCACAGTCAGACTGATGACAAACCGGTAATTATTGCTTGATGACAATACGCTCACTGTGCTATATTTATCTCTGAAATTGCATTATCTATTTTGCCTTTGTATCAATCATTATTTCAGACTTATAATCTCTCTATATTTATATTCTAAGCTTTCAAAACCCTATTTTACGTCTGATTTGAAAGCTCTGCACAAGAATCCCTGTGTACCTACAATAACAAATGTCAAAAAAGGACTATAGGACTATGTTTAAACATACTGAAACCAGGTTTGGGAGTTGATTTCCAGTACAAATTTACTCTGATTTGGTCAACCATTTTCTCCTTGGCGATGTTTTTAACAAAACCAGTAACCAGTAGCACATTACTTATAATTAGATAGGAACTTTCACATGAGTACAGAGGGAAACGGCATCAGTGTCATCACTTTTGAAGTCATCAAATTTTGTTGTCCACTGTTGTCATCACTCTGTTAAAATTCAGGTGTCTCTTGTAAATGAGTCCCCGAGGCTCAATGGGATTAACCTGTCTAAATAAAGGTTGAATAACTCAAATAAACTTGACTGAAGATCTGTATGAAACTAGACGCTATTTGTTATTTTAAACAAATTGAAGGGTCTGAAACATATCAGAGCCGGATATATAAATTTATGAGGCATTTTCAAACTATTTGCAGTGTGTAATAAAATTAATCAATACCCTGCCATTCACAAAGTTTTATAAAAAAAATAAAAAATAAATAAAAATTGCAGATATTCAAAAAGTAGCATATTCTGACCACTAGGGGGGAGTGTTGTAAAGATAGATGTGTTCCATCCATCCACTGACATGGCACCAGTCCTCCCAGTGGCTCTGAAAGAAATGTAATAGTTTTGCCATTGCTGTCAAAAAGAAGTTGTAACAACAGATATAGACTCACTTACTGGCCTCCTATACCAATCTAGAGACAAACTCCTGAATATATAATGTTGTTATAGTACACAGAAAATGTAAGCTTCCAAAATTAAGCTAAAAATAAATATATATTTTTTTTAATTATTAGAATTATTATAAAAATTATTAAAATAATTTGTAAGATTGCTTGGTTTAAATTAAACTAGAATACACTTTTCAGATTTATTAAATCACTCACACACAAAATAGAAAAACAAAGAAAATTGAAAGTAGTTTGGTGATGGGCCTTGACGTATAGTAGGTGGTGCTGAGCCCCATCCCTGGCCCTCCAGTAGCTACAGAAACACACCATAACCAATCACCCACACATGCAAAAATATCTTCTTTCTTTTAAAAATCAACAGCATAACACACATCACACATGGGCCTGTTTAAAAATAATTTCAACACCTCCTGACCAGCTCAGCAACAAGAACAACAACAGTTTTGTGCAAAAAATTTTGGCACAGCGGTGAAAAATAAATAAATAAATAAATAACTGTAATACGAGTCCAATATAAACTGTCAATGAAAAGTGAACAAAGAAGAAATTGAAAAGAAGTACTTTTTTTCATATATAATCTACGTATTTCCATTCCACATAAGAGGTTTTTTGTTGTAACAACAAAAACGGTTAAATCAAGTCATCTGGACCAGTTTCTTGTTATGTTCACAACTCTTCCCTGAGGAGTTTTGCTGTTAGGAAAACGATTTCGCTAACGCTGACTCGATAAAGAACCACAGACTCATGGAAGGTAAAACATTTCAACCGGCTTTACTTGCAAGGGTGCACATGTGTCATGTTCTCAGGGAACCAGATGATGTTTCACTGTGAACAAAGCGAACTCCAAAAGGTAAAACAGTGCTCTAATGTTGGTAAATGTACTCAGGTAGGGAAGGTCTCAGGAGAGAGGTCAGGTAGGTATCAACACTGGTGGAGCATTTGATTATGATGTTTTCTCCTTACAGTGATAGACTTGGACTCAGACTTGGAAGGCAATGCCAAGGGGTTTCAGAGCGTGGACCTTGGGAGACGCAGGCATGGCTGGAGGGCAAGGAACTCAGGAGTGGTTGTTCACCAAACGTGGCTCACGTGGCTCTGGGCCTTCCTGCTTAAGCTGCTGCCCCTGCGACCAAACTTCGGAACAAGCGTAAGATAATGGATGGATGGAGTATGAGTGTGCTCACAAAAATTAAAGAAAGAAAGACATTTTTGATTTGCCTTTAAAAATTATTTTATTTTAGTAATATTATGTCAGTCTTGGGGCAGCACGGTGGCGCAACTGGTAGAGCTGCTGCCTCTCAGCGAGCAGGTCCCTGGTTCAAACCCCGGTCCAGGGGCCTTTCTGGGTGGAGTTTGCATGTTCTCTCCGTGCATGCGTGGGTTTTCTCCGGGTACTCCGGTTTCCTCCCACAGACCAAAAACATGCATGTTAGGCTGATTGGTAACTCTCAATTGTCCTTAGGTGTGAGTGAGAGAGTGAATGGTTGTTTGTCTCGTTTGTCTCTATGTGGCCCTGTGATGGACTTGCGACCCGTCCAGGGTGTACCCCGCCCCTCGCACAGTGATTGCTGGACATGGGCACCAGCGACCCCCGTGACCCAAAATGGAATAAGCGGGTAAAGAAAATGGATGGATGGATGGATGTCAGTCTTGCTATCAACATACTTTAAAAAAGTTGAAACAATCACAACTCTGTCTTCCATTAATCTTTTACTTCCTACTCAGATATTTACCAGTTTTGCTTGTCCAAAAATAGAACTCAATAAATGCCCTTTTTACAATAAAAAAAACCAAACAAATATAAATATTAAACCAATAAAACATTTGCCAACAGATTAAAATTTATCAGAGTATTCCCAATAAGAACAATAATCTTGTACACTGTAAAAACACTGAAACATCTCCCTTGTTGGATAAAATGGGCACTCAAGCTGGATTTATAATTGATATGAAAGCATTCACTACAGTAATTTCATGTAGAATATGCCGCCATATGTCACCACTATTCTTGGTCAGTGATGTGTACAACATACTCCACACAGTATCCTGATGCATGCTCAAGAATCCAGGTAGATAAATCTAATAAGGTTGTCAGGTCTTCTTTTGAGAGTCTGAAAATGACTGTGAACCCACTCACATTCTGAAGATCCACTGTCCACAGCAGATCTAGATTTATTGCACAGTTTCTCTTGTGACATTGGAAGTATATTGAGTTAAAAACTGATGAATTTCTATTTTTCCAATACACCACCATTGTTTTATGGAAGCAAACTGAGATTTCCTGGTTTTCCACAGTTTCCAAAGAAATGAGAAACATAGGGAAACAATGATTCAACATAACACTCGCACTCAGATTGTACTCCCCTAAGAAAAAACATTTTCTACTACAGCTATGGTCAAAAAAATGTGTAAGTGATGTTCAAAACAATAAAATCTGTCCAGTCTTGCCAATGTAATGTAGTTATGTTTACAGTGAATCTATGACTATTACTTTGTATTTACTTGTTCCATGTTTAGAGTGACATACATCAATTAACTCTATTATAATGTTTCAATAATACATTTCAAAATCTTCAGAGAATGAATGTTAGGCTTATTCAAATCAACAGTACAATTCAAATCTCATCCTAAAATCAAATACTCTGTTGAGACAGATGGAACATTTACGTTTAGCAAAACAAAAGTTAGCTTTTCATATTTTACAGTCACTTTCAGTAACCTCCCTGGAAAAACTTATATAACTTCAAAAAAATTCTGGAAGAACGTTTTTGAAAAAGAATTGCCGCTCCTGCACTCAAGGAATTTTGATGACTCATAACAATATTCCCATTCCTTCTTCCAGTCAACTTCATTATCAATATTGTAATGAGTTTCTTGAGCAAAAGCAATATTAATACATTCAGTTTTTAAAAGTTGAAAAAACATAGCTCTTTTCTTTATATCTTGTAAACTATTCAGATTTAAAGATGAAAATTTCAACCTGCTAGCCAGCCATGAACGACTGATCTGAATGACTATCGGCCAGTAGCCCTCATCCCAATAGTCGCTAAATGCTTTGAAAAACTGGTCATGACCCAAATCAAAGCCAACATCAACATCAGCGAAGACTCTCATCAGTGCGCATATCGCGAGAATCGATCAACAGAAGAGGCCATCTCCTCTGTGGTCCACACTGCTCTCACCCACTTGGAGCAGAAGGACTCTTACATCCGTATGCTCCAAGTGGACTTCACTTCTGCCTTCAATACCATGATCCCCCAAACCCTGATGGACAAACTAATCACACTAGGACTAAGTCCCAATGGGGTCCCAGACTTCTTAACCAACAGACCACAGTGTGTGACTTCTCCTTCTCCACCATAACCCTCAACACTGGCTCCCCCCAGGGCTGTGTGTTGAGCCCACTCCTGTTCACTCTGCTAACGTATGACTGTGCACCGACCCAGCCAGGCTGTCATATTGTAAAGTTTGCAGATGATACAGTGGTGGTTGGATACATCAAAAACAATGATGAGTCCAGCTACAGGAGGTAGAACACCTGGAGAGTTGGTACAGGAAGAACAACCTTCACATCAATGTGAAGAAGACAAAGGAGATAGTCATGAACTTCAGACTGAATAAACACACCTAGTGCTCATCAGAGTTTCTACTTCTTCAGATGGGTGAGGCAAGCTGATCTGGGAAGCTCAGTCCTCACCTCCTTCTACAGGTGTGCAGTGGAGAGCATCCTGTGCTCCAGCATCAACGTGTGGCATGGAGGCTGCACAGCTGCAGAAAGAAAAGCTTTGCAGAGAGTGGTGAAGGCTGCACAGAAGACTGTTGGAGTCAGTCTCCCCACCATCACAGACATCTACACCTCCAGATGCAGGAAGAGAGCCACCTGCATCATGAAGGACCCCACTCACCCAGCACACACACTTTTTGCCCCGCTCCCCTCAGGCAGAAGGTGGAGGAGCATTAAGAGCAGAACCACCAGGCTGAGGAACAGCTTCTACCCTGAAGCTGTTAGACTCATGAATCTCTAGTCAGGATAATCACTGTAAAAATTACTGTGAAAAAAATCACTGTGAAAAATCACTGTAATGCCACTTGGCTGTTAATATGTGCTGCTGACTATCCATGATGCTGATCTCATGCTGCTGATTTATTTCATGCTGCCGTGTTCATTCGTCCTCATCTGCTCCCACAGACTCATGTTCGTGCTGCTGTTGTTTGGCGCATTGTTTCGTACTATTAGTGTTATACAAAGTATATTCTTAGTTTAGCATATTCTTAGTTCACATTTTAGATCTTATTACCGTTTTTCTTTACAATTTGTATTTTTTAAATGTAAATGGGACCCTGTGTACATAGTTTCATTCCACCTCATGTACCACATGTGATGTGAATGACAATAAAGATCCTTGAATCCTTGAATGAAAGGATCATTTGAAGCAATACAGCAAAATATGTGCTGCCTTTTACTTTTTTGATGCATCATTTGTTGAAGTTGTCAGTTTCTGCATCAGTTGGGAAAAATAATCTACAGCTACATCTTTTTTTCCCCTTTGGTTGCTTCCAAAAATGTACAGATCTATTCAATATTCTACCCATTCATCATCTGATCATTAGGAAATGTGTAGTCAGACGATTCTATATCACTGTCAGGATCAGAAGAATCATCCGATGCAGTTTTTTGTCTAACTTTTTTTAACCTGCATTTGATTTGGTCTTACTGCTTTTGACTGTCTTGTTTTTCCATTTGCATTTTGGTATTTTAATCACAGCTTCATCATTTGTTACCATTTTCTCCTCATTACACACTACTTCCTATACACCCAGTTCCTCTTGAATGTTTTTCTTCTTCACCAGCACAATATCTTATTTCATCTCCACCGGTGGAGGTAGAAGCAATGTGACTGTTGTGCTGCATGTCTGAGACAGACTCTGTAGCATCTGTTCCTCTCTGTTCACTGTCATTGTCCACAGAAACTCTTTGTCCCTGTCCCTGAATAGGCTCTTTCTCTGATTCTTGGGTGTTCCAGGACAAATCCACACTAAATGGCCCTCCTGTTCACACCCAAAACATTGTTTCAGTTGTTCCAAAAATATACAAAGTAGTATAGCCAAAACCCTCAACTTTGAATTTCATTACTATTTTCATATTCCTCAATATCATAAAAAAAAAAAAAAAAACATGTAAACGTGTCTCCTAAGACACATGTTTCAGTTTGGCTGGTTTACAACCCGAGGGAACCATTTGATAGTTGAGACAATCTGACCGTGCACGTTGACAACTGCTTCAGTGACACACCTTCACTAGTAAACAGAGGCAAATTCGGCAGGATGAACCATTTTGCTGGATTCATAAGGGCAAAAACAGAAGTGTGTATTTCTCTAAACTATTCCTCATTCAAGAATAATATTAACTTTATCAGCAACAAAACAGCATTATTCATCCTAAACTATTTATTTTTCATCCCTTTTTCATTTAAGCTCTAAATCTAATGGACCTGTTCAGACATACCACAGAGCACTGTTAATTTGATCTCTGTCAAACTCTGTCAAGAAGCAAGATTAGTTATTGTTTCTCTTTATGTTAGGGAATTTTTTGGTCTTGGACTAAGTTTATGTATGTTTTTAACTATGGCTGACTATTTGAGACTGAATTTGTTGCAGCTCCTCGGACTGATGAAGTCTTTTGGATGAAAGAAAAAACGTTTCAACAAAAATAAACCGTCCAGAGGATCTGACTTAACTTTGTTGGATGGCTGAGAATGTTAACGCTGCCCATGAACCATATGTTTGTGTTGGCAGAGAGAGATGGATGAGGAGCTGGGAGGCCACAGCTGGCTATGCAAGGTCGCTTCTGAATCTGTGAGCTCGGCTGAAATGATAAGCGTATAAAAACAAACTGCACACTGCCAGATTCTTGTGACTATCTGTTTAACCTGTACTGAAAATGTAAGCAAGTTAAAAAATGGCTAAAAATCTTATCCTGTCGTCGAGTGTGGCTCCTTTTGAGTAAGTGAGATAAAGTGAGAATATTTTTCTCAAAGAAATTTACTCCAGTATTTGCCATTAGTCATATTTCTGCTGTAATTACAAGTTTTCCATATCTATTTTCAAGAGAAATGTCTTCACCATTAACAAACATCAAATATGTAAAATTAACCTAACATTGACACCTGAATCTTTGACGAGATCAGTTTTGCTCACACTGGATGGACTACTTTGTAAAAGAGGTTCGACAGAATTGAGTCACTTTTGAGAAGAAAAAGGAAAACCACAAGGTTTTCTCGTCAGATCATATCAAATTATCTATTTTTGTGAGTGTAACAGCTCAATTTGCATTTTTATTGAGGGTGCGAAAGTACCTGATGTTCTGCCAAAACCCAGCCCACAACATCTGTTACAGTAAACATTTAACGCTTTTCAAAACTGCTTGGTAGAATTCTGAATGCTATATTTTACTTCATGTTCGTGCATTTTAAAATAAACATAAAAGATAAAAGTTCAACACATGACCTGTGACCTTTCACACTCAGCATGATCTGAACAGTACCATGGCACTGAGAGCTAAACGCTACTTCAATAAATTGACTTTGTGATCAAAAGCCACCAGACACTAGTCACACATCCTGTGCAGTCCAACAAACCAAACGAGAAAAAAAAGAAACGTTGTCAACCTTGCCTCAGACCAGTAGTCTTCTCAGCTGCCACTTCCTGTGTGAAAAGCATTTATTTTGAGTGTGTGGAAGTTCTTGTCAAGCTTAGACTAAATAGATGGAAGGTACTGTTGTAGGTGCTGCAAGAAGAAACTACCGTTAGTGGTTTTCTCGATAACTCCAGAGTTCAGCCATAAAACACTTAGAAAAAGAGGCGATCGGACGGTAAGACTTTATACAGGTAAGGCTGTGCACCATATTCAGTTTGCTTATTCAGGTTTGAAGATGATGTGTTCATCTATAAGCCTTTTACTGAAAGTGACAACTGAGTCAGTACAGCTGGGACTTCTTTAAAAAGTCTTCAGTTAATGCAGCTCATGCATCCCTGTTTAACTTTACTTGTTTTAAAAAGGAGAAAATATGTCATAATCTGTCAGTGGCCAACCTTTTCTGGGAATTGTTGCTAACCTTTATTTGGACATTTGGCTTACTGAGTATTTTGGTAAAACATATATATATATATTTAAACATACATATAAATTACCAATATCTAAAATTCAAATTCAAATGAAATTATTTATGTTTCAGGGTGGGATGGTGACTTTCTTGAGATATTTTTGCATCAACAGCACAGTGATGTGCTGCATTGCGTGGATTTTCTGGTTAACAGGTAGAATTAGTTTACTATTAAACATGTATGTATGTATGTGTGTATGTATGCTTGTTTGATGAGCCTGGCCTGCTAATTTGGCTTGTTATATTTTTCTTAAATATATTTTTACAGTTTGTTTTCTGAAATTTCTTATGTGTCATGGTTTGTTTAATTTTATGTATAACTACTTTTCAACTTGTAAATGGTACATGGACTGTACTTGTATAGCGCCTTTCTATCTTATCAAGATACTCAAAGTGCCTTACTGCACAGCATGTGCCCTCATTTACCCATTCATACAGCACTCTACTAGATCTATGCAAACAATAATCAGTGCTTTATCACAGTCATACTGATGGGACACACATAGGAGGCAATGAGGGGTTCAGTGTCTTGCCCAGGAACACTTTGGCATGTAACTGTGCTGGTGGAATCAAACCTCCAACTCGTGCATTGGAGGACGACTGCTCTAACCACTCAGCCACAGCCACCCCCGTGCAGTTTCCTTACTGACATAGCATTTTCTTCCGTCTTTACAAAATTATTTCCACTTGTGCTTATTTACTTAAAAATGCATTGATTTACTGAAATGTTTGGGCAGTCGGGTACAAACCTGTTAGACAGTGGTCAGAGAGGCTTTGAGTTAAGGCAGCAGGGAGAGTTTGTGACAGTAGATCCAAGAAAACTGCTCCTCGGAACATGGTCAGTATTTTACTAATGTCACAAATTTATAAAAAACCGTAGTGGTTGAAATGAGGATTCTGTTTCTGGTTTTTATACAGTTGCTATGCATCTGATGGGTATTTGCTAGTACAGTTTCTTAAACGCAGAACATTTGTGCTGCTGTAAGGACTGTGTTACTGGGATCTAGTCTTTTCAGTTAGATTTTGGTAACTCCAGAAAAATACCTGTTATAGTAGATGGATTTTAGGCAGTGGTGTAGTCTACGCGATACGCGGGCATACGGAGTATACCTACTAGAAAAGCGCAAGAATTTCAGTAGACCCACTTAAAAGTGCCCAGTGATACATGACATATCATTAGATACGTGTCAATGATGCGTTAAACGGCAGTTAAACGTTTCCGTAACAATCTATCTGTATGCAGCGGTTGTTTACTACATTCGCTTATCCAGCGAATTATTGTATAATCCTGTACTTACTACTTAATACTTGAACATGTTTTGCTTTGATACCATTTTATAAATTCTATAACGTTTTTAATACAAAGCCAACTGTTGTATAAAGTTTGTTGTACATTTATTCAAATATAAGCTTCAGATACATTTTGAAATGTTCAATATGTTTAAAAAAAATAAAAAATTGATGATTACATTGTACTAACCAGTGTACTTTGGTTTCTAAACACAGTATACCCATTACAAAAATGTAGACTACACCACTGAGTTTAGGTGTATGTTCATGCATGCTTGTGTGTTTCTGTGAGTGAGTGTGTGGCCTTGTGATGAACTGGTGACCTGTCCAAGGCCCATCTGTCCCTCATCCAATGAACACTGGGATAAGCACCAGCTCCCTGTAGCCTTGGTCAAACTCACCCAGTTAAACAAACTGGATGGATGGATTTTTATGTATGTCCTGTTTGCTCAACCTGCTATTTTAAATGTTCTGCATTTGCGTCTGCTGTCTAATCTTTTTTTTTTTTAATGTAAAAACAAATTTAAGTGGATGTAATGCAACCATGCCTCTCACTTGAAAATTTTTTGTTGCACAGAATCAAAACAGATCTCAAAGAAGGTTGGCGATGAAGTGGTGCTGACCTGCGGCAACACCTCAGTAAACATGGTGTCGTGGAAAATGAATGAAGAACCCCTGCTCACCTTTAAAACAGTAAATGGTCAATTACACAGTAACTATAGTAAAAACAGACTTGACTTACAATTCTTCGAGACACAGAGTCAACTGTACGCCCTCGTCATCAAGAACGCTCAGAAGTTGGATGAAGGAAATTACACCTGTGAGATGGCTACAGATGGAGGAATAAAGGAAGAGCACTGGGAACTCCTCATTAAAGGTGACACATTTCCACATCTTACCATTCAAATCACTCATGGGAACAGGAATAAATTGCACTAAACAGACAGCCAACAATGCCTTATGTATGGTATGGTATGGTATAAAGTTTATTCATTATAAAAAACAAAACAATTCCATAAACTATATATGTCACTCTGTAATTGCAGCTACATCTCAAGTATCAGAGTAAATTCAGAGGACGTGATTAAATATTTTTTACCCATAATTACAGACAAAGAAAACATTCATGGCTACAGCAGCACTGGTAATGTCCATGCTTACATTTTCCTAATTTCAACATTTGATATGTGCACAGTGGAACATAGTGAACATTTTACACATTGATGTATTTGATATGATTTGGTTTGCACATTGTATATCATAGATGTATTTTAAAAAGAGGCAATGGTATTAAAAACGTAACTTTTGTTCTCATTGTTTTTCCCCACAGAAGAAGTGGGAAAACTTTCTAAAGAACTGATTGCTGTTTTGGCTGCAGTTCCTTGTGCGTGTTTCGTGATAATAATAACGGTTTTGGTTATTTTGACATGTGCGCAGAAGCGACAAACAGAGTAAGTTTCATGTCCCAATAGTTATAATTTACCTAGATAATTTAAATCCCAAATACAGAAAGTAAAATGTCACTCTTTTTCAGACACAACAGTGGACCTCCTGTGTGTATAAGGGTAAATATAATAATCATTTATTCAGTGTTGTGATGTTGACTTTTCTCTAAATGTATGATCAAAATGTGTGTAACTGCATATGGGGTGCCATTTGTAAAGTTACATGGTCAAAGTTTAACAGCAATATTTTGGTTTATTTAGCCTTTCATAAGAAAAAAAAAGTTTTTTTTCAAAGTCATATTTTCACCATGTTATTCATACATTTATAAATGTCATAGTTCCAAACTAAATATTTAATTTACAAGCTAAATATTTAGTTTACAGACAAAATACTTAACTTGCAAGTTAAATATTTATGTCTGACCTAAATATTTTGTTAGCAAATTAAATATTTATTTTGGAAATTAAATGTTTAGTTTGGATAATAAATATTTAGGTGCTAGCTAAAAATTCAGTTAGCAAATTAAATATTTGTTTAAGAATTAAATGTTTAGCTTAGAAATTAAATGTTTTGTTTGGAAATTAAATTTCTTTGCTTGGACAATAAATATTTATTTTGGAAATTAAATGTTTAAATTTGAAAATAAATATTTAGCTAGGAAATTAAATATTTAATTTAGACCTAAATGTTTAGTTCACAAACTAAATATTTAACTTGCAAGTTAAATATTTAGTTTGTAAATTAACATTTAGCTTGGACATAAACATTTAGTTTGTAAACTAAATATTTAGGGTGGAGCTAAATATTTAGCTTGCTAACTAAATATTTAGCTTGCAAGTTAAGTATTTAATTTGTAAAC
The DNA here is from genome assembly GCF_014905685.2 of Nematolebias whitei. Classification (NCBI taxonomy): domain Eukaryota; kingdom Metazoa; phylum Chordata; class Actinopteri; order Cyprinodontiformes; family Rivulidae; genus Nematolebias; species Nematolebias whitei. The sequence goes on from NC_056510.1 coordinate 24,334,911, forward strand.
TAAATATTTAGCTTGTAAATTAAGTATTTAGTTAGTGAACAATGACAGTTATACATATATGAATAACATGGTGAAAATATCACTTTGAAAAAACAAAAAAACCCTTTTATTTCTTATGAAAGGTTAAATAAACCAAAATATTGCTGTTAATTTTTGACCGTGTAACTTTATAAATGACACCCCATAACTGAAATTAGCCGAGTCACAATCATTTACAAAAAGGGCAAAGCAATCAAAAATCTAAAATTGTGTGCAATATTTATAGCTCAAAGAACAGCTTGGACTGCAGTCAATCATAGACAATTATATTTAGGTTTTTTGCATTCATGTTCTGCAAATAACAATCTGTTACAATCCGTGGCTTTTGTTTGCTGTGTTTTTGTTTAGTTCTCCTGTCATTATGGCTCTGTTCACATAAGTCGTGTTGTTCTTTGTGTTTTCGTCGGCATGCATTTCCTGTTTTTCTTGTCATTTGAAATGCATTTCCCTCAGTCAGTCCTGCTTCTAAACCCTGTTCCTCCACTCCCACCGCAGCAACCCCGATTCGGATCCGGGCCACGGCACCATTTTGTTTGCGAGCTGACTGTGGGTCGTCAGTCTCGAGTCGACTTCTCTGAGGCAGCCATAGACAAAGTAGTTAAAAACATCAAAGTTCATGCTCAATAATCCAGGTAGAAAATCCAACACAATTCAGTCCGGTCATCTGGATATTTTCTTTTTTTTTAGATGTTTTATCCTTCATCCAAAGGACTTCATCAGTCTGAGGAGCCACAACAAAATGAGTCCCACAAGCACCAAACTTACATAGTGGACCAATCAGTTTGCTGGTGATAAAATGGTTTCTTCATCCAGTCTCATCCAAAGGACTGAAGAAGTTCTTTGGATGAAAGACGAAACATCTAAAAAAAAAAAAAAAAATACAAAAAAAAAAATAAGACACCGTACAGATGACTTGACTGAAATTTGTTGGATTTTCTACCTGAATTATTGAACACGAACTTTGACGTTTTGAACCACTTTGGCTGCCTCAGAGGAGTCGACAGAGGAGAGGGCGGGCCCCAGAAACCATCTTATCACCAGCACACTGGTTGGTCCACTATGTAGGTTTGCTGCTTGTGGGACTCAGTTTGTTGTGGCTTATTGGACTGATGAAGTCTTTTGGATGAAGGACAAAATGTCTAAAAAAACAAACAAACAAACATCCAGATGACTTGACTGAATTTTGTAGGTTTTGCTACCTGGGTTATTGAGCATGAACTTTGATATTCTCCAAGTTGCCAGTCATCAGTCTGCCATTCTGTCTTCTTTCCTACAGTGCGCCTCATGCTTTTGGTTATTTAGACTGTTGCTAATTAGCTTTTGGCATTTTTGTGATTAAGTTCCCTTTTTTGTAACAGTTGTATGCCACACAAGACTTTTGTTTCTTTTCTTTGAGTGTCTGCATTTTTGGATTCATGCATACAACAAATCTTGACATCATTTAGCCAATGTGACGTGCTTTTGGGGATGGACTTTGTTTAAGTTTTCTTCTCCTCGAACTGAGATATTTCTTCCCAAATAAGAAAAGAAATCTTGAACAAACACCTCCAGAAAACGTTTTTCCATTTCGTACCGAGTTATGGTAAATGAAATGAGTAGAAAAACCTCAAAAACCAGTTGCCAAACTTTTATAGTCAAGTTAAAATTACCCTCACACAGAAGAGGCTGTTTTTAGCTTATATGAAACTCAGATATATTTAGCTTGTTTACTGCTTAGCTACTCAGTAACAGAAATGTGGACCAACTTTCGTATGTTCATTTATTTTGAAGATCTTCTGAAGATGTTCAGCTGAAACATAAAACGTGTCACTTTTTTCTGTCCTTCCTCCCAGCAGCAACAGCCATTAGAAGACATTTACGAAAACCACTTGGAAATTCAGCGGCATGTTCATGCTCATCACCAAAAGCCCAGGCCTCAGTGACATTACTGTCTAAATTTGCTTTCTCATTAAAGGTAAAGCGCATTAGAGGAATCGTTTTCTTGAATTTGAAAGGCCTCAGGCAGTCAAATACCGAGGTGAATATTCCAAAATGTTCTACTGTCCAATATCAATTGCTTTGCTTATAAAAAGAGCATTTTTCAAAACACCAAAAGGAGGTATTTTTTCTTAATTTGAGCCAAAATGTCATTCTGGATGGCCGTTCTTCTGTGCTTACTCTTGTCCTGAGCAGGTTTCCCATAAAGATCACTTAACTGATCGGTCAACCTGTGAAGGAATGTGTCGCTGACCAATACCTAAAACTGTTCTGAACTTCATCACCATCCTGAATACATCACCATCAGTTTCACATAACATGGTTATCCCAGCAGAATTATTATAATATCCCTTGCGGAAGTGCAACGGTTAGCTGTTGCTGTTTGCAAATGTAAATACCTTTAAAATTACATGTAAATGACAATGAATGTGGAATTGATTGTAGTGTGAAGGTTTATAAAATAGTGTTTGCATGAACCACTATGAAATATTTGAAATTTTGAGACGGCAGGAAACCACTTGTCTTTAAAGCAAGTCCATCACTTTGTCACCCAGGTCAGAAATGACAGTTTCTCTAAACAATAAGATAATTGTTCATCTTATTTCCAGAAAACTGCAATTCTAATTATCAAAACATAATAATAATAAGTGCTATGTGTTATCATTGTATGTTTCCATACAATGGCAAAATGAGTTCTCTGTATTTAACCCATGGCACATGGGATACACCCAGGTGGAACAGTGGGCAGATACGCAAGCGAGCAATTGGGGATTGGGCGTCTTGCTCAGACACAGCATGTGGTAATGGCTGGGGATCGAACCTGGGACTTTTGAGTCCCAAGTCGGCTGCCCTGCATCTACTCCATTTACTTGGCCATCTCAGTTTATAAAAATGAAACGGGTAGGGGGATGAAACATCACTTCTAGTTTATAAATGCACTTAATGTTTAAACCTCATCTGACTAAAAGTAGACTGTGAAACATTTTTTACTTTATTAATAAGACCTATGTCATCACCTTCAGAAAGGCACAAGCTGACTGCTCTTATCTTACTTCGTGTTTCCATGTTGACAACTTTGACTTCCTCTCTGATGCCGCCTCCTCTTCTTCCCGTCAGTCCGTTGACCTCCATCCCCTGACGACTTGCTCTGATCACAAGTGTGAAGGCTGTAGAAACCTAAAAATACTCAGATGCAACGAGGCGGAGATGGTTTTTAAGTTTCATGTAGAAAAGGTTTATTTAAAAAAACTAGCATTTACAAGCGAAAAAAAAGACAATGACATAAAGAGCCGATTAAAACAAATATTGTAATAAAAAAACACAAGCAGAGAGGAACACGTCTTCGCAGGAACGACGTAAAAACACAAAATAAACAAAAAACGTCAGTTTCACACGAAGATGTAACACTGTGTCTACTGTCTACACGTTGACTGATTAATAGCTCACATCCTACAAAAGCTAGAAAATAATTTTTTAATTTCAAACAAACAAAGATCTTTACAATCATTAGGGGGAAGAATGTTTTAGCTCAAACATTTTTTTTATTAGACTTTGTCAAATTAATTTTCTTCTGATTGATTTCTTATCTTAACGGACTCATTCTATAAACTGGACTTCCCTTCATGTCTGTTAATTATTACAGTCTCTAGATAAGAGAAGCTTAGATTTGCCTCACAGACTTTGTGTGAAAATCAAAATGCACACTTGGATTTTTTATTTTTTTACTGTAGTGTAACCTTCTTCTCGTACAATAACTGATAGTGATAAACAGCAGCTGCCCCATGACCTTGAATGAAATAAATTAAAATAAAAACTAGTAAAGAAAATTAATAAATGGATGCATTCAATAGTTCTCATTGATTTTTGTGCTTTTTTTTTTTTTTACTTCTGTAACAAATTAACCGACTAACTTCAGTGGCCTTTAAATCTTTTCTCTACTGCTAGTTTGTTGCACAGCAATATTTTTTGATGTTTAGTAATAGAAAGACAAAAGCATTTTAATCATAAACATTGAAGAATGTAGACATTTGCTCCAAAAACTATAAAGTCTAAACAAGGCATTTGAGACTTGGCAGCTACACACTTTATTTAAAGAAAAATTATAGAGTGACTTGTGCAGTTCTGTTGATGGTATCTCATTGGATTGAGGCTGCTTGGGGACTAAATTGTGAGAAAACTTTTTGCAGTTGAGTGTTTACAACCAGTGAGCTGTGCAGCTGCATTTAGATTGAAAATCAGATTATTTGTATGTGAACTGCTCGCAAAACCTTTTTCTAGTTTGTGCATACTTTTCTCTTTTCCCATCTCAACACACTTTGTACCCACATTGGCAGCTGCTCCAACATTTATACTTTTATTTACTGAAGTACATTTTAGAAACAAATACAGTATAAGCACAATTAGACCAGTTACTGAATTTTATTTTACTTTATTGTTTTATTGTGAGTGTGGCTTTTAGATCTGGACCTGTTTTCTGGCAGAAGACAGGTTTTAAAATTAATTTCTAGTATTTTGAGAGCTTCAAGTGTTTAAACGAGTTCAAAACTCAAGTGAAGCGATGGTGAACCTGCAGGACTCGCACAAGAAGCTCAGTTTTTGAAGATCCCCTATGTAAGGCTGAGAAAAGCTGAAACAACTTCCAGTGATGAGTGAGGAATGAATAGCGGCCTTGATGTCCCACTTTGATGTGAACCAGGACGAGGAGGAGGACTGAGCCTCAAGTCAGAGAAAAAAACAACAAGAACGAGTTGGAGAGCAGCGCTGTCAAGATTTGTACAAGGTGGATTGTTTTAGTAACAGTGCTTAATTCTGTCAGAAAGTACTGTGTTTCAGAGTTCAGTCTTCATTTTAATACCATCAGTGCACAATGATAGGAGAGGAGTGTGAGGCTTCAGGTGATACAAACTTTACATTATAAAAGAAAACCGTAAAAACAAAACTTCAATATACACAACACACTATGGTCTTCTTGTCTTCACAGTAAACATACGGGTGCTGGTCATAAAATTAGAATATCATGAAAAAGTTTATTTATTTTAGTAATTCCATTCAAAAAGTGAAATTTGTATATTATATTAATTCATTACACACAGACTGAAATATTTCAAATGTTTATTTCTTTTAATGTTGATGATTATAACTGACAACTAATGAAAATCCCAAATTCAGTATTTCAGAAAATTAGAATATTGTGAAAAGGTTCAGTATTGAAGACACCTGGTGCCACACTCTAATGAGCTAATTAACTCAAAACACTTGCAAAGGCATTTAAATGGTCTCTCAGTCTAGTTCTGTAGGCTACACAATCATGGGGAAGACTTGACAATTGTCCAAAAGACAACCATTGACACCTTGCACAAGGAGGCAAGACACAAAAGGTCATTGCTAAAGAGGCTGGCTGTTCACAGAGCTCTGTGTCCAAGCACATTAATAGAGAGGCGAAGGGAAGGAAACAATGTGGTAGAAAAATGTGTACAAGCAATAGAGATAACCGTACCCTGGAGAGGATTGTGAAACAAAACCCATTCCTAAATGTGTGGGAGATTCACGAAGAGAGGACTGCAGCTGGAGTCAGTGCTTCAAGAACCACCATGCACAGATGTATGCAAGACAAGGGATTCAGTTGTCATATTCCTTGTGTCAAGTCACTCTTGAACAAGAGACAGCGTCAGAAGCGTCTCGCCTGGGACTGCAGCTGAGTGGTCCAAAATTATGTTCTATGATGAAAGTAAATTTTGCATTTCCTTTGGAAATCAAGGCCCCAGAGTCTGGAGGAAGAGACAAGAGGCACAGAATCCACTTTGCTTGAGGACCAGTGTCAAGTTTCCACAGTCAGTGATGGTTTGGGGCCATGTCATCTGCTGGTGTTGGTCCACTGTGTTTTCTGAGGTTCAAGGTCAGCGCAGTCGTCTACCAGGAAGTTTTAGAGCACTTCATGCTTCCTGCTGCTGACCAACTTTATGGAGATGCAGATTTTATTTTCCAACAGGACCTGGCACCTGCACATGGTGCCAAGGCTACCAGTACCTGGTTTAAGGACCATTGTATGCCTGTTCAGGCCAGCAAACTCGCCTGACCTTAACCCCATAGAAAATCTATGTGGTATTGTGAAGAGGAGAATGTGATACACCAGACCCAACAACTCAGAAGAGCTGAAGGCCACTATCAGAGCAACCTGGGCTCTCATAACACCTGAGCAGTGCCACGGATTGATCAACTCCATACCATGCCCCATTGCTGCAGTAATCCAGGCAAAAGGAGCCACAGCTAAGTATTGAGTGCTGTACATGTTCATACTTTTCAGTTGGCCAACATTTCTAAAAAATCTTTTTTATGGGTCTTAATTAATATTCTAATTTTCTGAGATACTGAATTGGGAGTTTTCATTAGTTGTCAGTTATAATCATCAACATTAAAATAAATAAACATTTGAAATATATCAGTCTGTGTGTAATGAATGAATAAATACAAAAGTTTCACTTTTTGAACAGCACCTGTAGTATTTTATACATTTAAATTTTATTAATGCTTTAAGTACACATTTTCCAGGACATCCTTGTTAAAGAGTGATGATCTCAATTGATTCTTCCTGGTAAAATAAAGTAATAAAAATTAAATTAAATTAAATTAAAAAGTACCCTTCAGTTTGTTAACAAAAAAATACTTTTAAGGTGATTAACTAAAGTAAGTCAGGTTTTTGCTAAACCCACATACGTTCGAAACCCAGAAATATGGAATGACAGTGTGACAATTTATAATGCTAATAGAAATATTTACTCCAACTCAATGTCATCTCACTGAGATCATGTGTAATTCCAGATGATGCAAACACAAAGGGACAGTTTGCCTGAAGAAACTGAATAAATGATAAAACGTGAAACCAGTCATCTAATGAAATAAGCAGTCACCTTTTGTTTTTTACAAGACAAAAAATACCACCCCCCCCAAAACCCCACGAAATGTTACGAGATTCAATACTGATCTGTGTCTTTACAGAAATAGAATTAAGATCAAACCTTTTGAACTTTTCAGCCGCAAATAAAGTGAAAATTTGTAATAAAGTTTTAGATATTTTACCTAAATGCCCTTTTAAACACATGTACTCTCAATATAAAGAAAACCCAATTTTTCTGGAAGATAAACAAAAACTTAATACAGGCATGCTTTGTTTAAAAAAAAACTATACGGCAAAGTTTATATATCTGATTAACATTTTTATTTTAGCTTTTTTATGTCTGTACAAAATGTTCCGTTATATTTTCCATCTATGCTCTTTTTCTTTCTGGCTCGTGGGCAGCGTTAGGATAATAAATTCTTTACTCTAATTAAAACGATAAAAACTCTTGAGTAGAAATTTAGTGCATCTTGTCTCATCAGTTAGACTGCAGCTGTTTCAGTTAAATACAGAGCTCTTTTTCTAGTCAGGAGCAGCCAAACACATTCCCAGCACAGAAGCTAAAGTTTTGAATAACGTTTTTAATGTTGCTGCTGATCTGTTTCATGTTGATGTGTTCATGCGTGCTCATCTGCTCACACAGACTCATGCTCATGTTCGTGCTGCTGTTCAATGTAACGCTTTTATGCTATTAGTGCTTAGTGTATTCTAGTTGATGTTTTTCTTAGTTCATATCTTAGATCTTATTACTGTTTTTCTTATACATTTTAATGTTGGATGTGACTGGGACCCTGTGTACATAATTTCGCTCCACCACATGTACCACATGAGGTGCGAATGACAAAGAATCTCTGACTCTGACTCTTTATGCAACATCCTTTCTTTTGGGCTACAAACACGAGATAAATGTAATTAACAGAAGGCTGTTTCAAGGCTACTAGCGTGAGAAATGTTGCAGCTTCCTGAAACCATATAATGAAATCATCCTATCATCCCCATCTAACCCATTGACTACGTTGACATTGTTTACATCAACGCTCCCACAAGCACCTGCAGATGTTGGATGCTGTCTATCACGGTGCACTAAGATTCATAACTGGCTGTAACTACCGTACCCACCACTGCACCCTGTATTCACTGGTTAACTGGACATCATTAACTTCACGCAGACTCTCCCACTGGTACATTTTCATCTTTAAATCACTTCTTGGTCTGCTGCCTTCATACATCTCCTCATACATGTCTCTGCGTGAGTGCAGCTACAGCGTGCGCTCTCAGGACATTATTACCTGCAGTGTTCCCTCAGTGCGTACTGAAATAGGCAAAAGGGCCTTCTCCTACTCCGCTCCTGTTTCCTGGAATATCTTACAAAAATATCTGAAGCCCTCGACCTTGACCTCTCTAAGTGGCTTCAAACATCTGAAGTTCATGGCAAAAACCAATGCAGACGTTTTTAGTTTTCTACATCGTTTTACAACCTAGCTGTTTTGTTTCTTTTTTTTAATAACATTTTCTTTCACTTGTTCTTCTCAATTTGTATGCTTTCTTTTATGACTGTCCATTGTTGTCATCACTCTTTGTTAAAATCAGGTCTCTCTTGTAAATGAGTCCCTGAGGCTCAATGGGATTAACCTGTATTAATAATAGTTAAATCCAGTGGAGACAGAGTAAGAGCGGGTGCTGCCCACTCCTGATGAGGACATGCAGTGCCAAAAGACTTGGCCCAATGTTGAGCACCATCGAAGAAAGGGCGGGACTAAAACCTGAAACTTTCCATCTTAGACCAATCAGATAATTGCACATTTTCATATATGTCTTTGTGTAAAGATAAAGCTAGCCACTCTTTCTGGGAAGTTATTCGCTTGAGCTGTGGGTTTTCTGAACAGAAAGATCCATGCATACATGAATTTAAATTTCTCCAATGTCAAATAAATTTACTTAAATATAGCTAGAATCTCCTTGTTTTATGTTTTTCTCTTAGAATAAAGAAACATGTTTTTGCAGCAGCTGGTCCAGCAATCAGAGGCAGGGTGTATACTGGACAGTTCTCCAGTTTACCACAGGGCCACAGAGACAAACAGCTACTCACACTACCACTTACTTCTTAGTTTAACATGCATATTTTTAGTCTGTGGGAGGAAACCGGAGTGCCTGGAGAAAACTCCACACAGAAAAGCTCCTGGCAAGAAGACAATCCTACAACCTTTTCACTGAGAGGCGACAGCTCTAACCACTTGCGTTGCCACGTTGCCTTTGTTATACTTTTATAGTATCCCAAGCATTTGGACTATTTTAATTAGCGTGACTGTTTCCATTGTGTATGAAGTTTCTTCTTATTTCTTAAAATAGAGGAAATTGAGGCAGCACGGTGGCGCAACTGGTAGAGCTGCTGCCTCTCCAAAACGATGATAAGATGATTCAGGATGAACCGCCCTGCTACGCTCACCAGGACCTACACAACCTGTTAGAACAATTGAAAATGTGTAAGTTGTAGCTGACGGGTAAAAGGACAATGAATTCTTCATCGAACAAATGAATAAAAATAAACGCCATTCTTCATAAACCAAATAAATTAAAACTGTGCCATTTTCTCCTGTTGTTGGGCAACCGAAGCTGATGTACGTTGAAGCAAATATTGGTCAAAACAGATTCAACAAGTCTTGCATTTGCCTTCTCCGTCAGTAGATGTGAAAATCAGCTGATTAAGCGTACAATCCCACGGTGATGTAAAACAATGCTTTCTCAGCTTCTTCAGGAGAATTACAGTAAAACTTAACCATTTTTGCATCAATGTGATGAAAGATGTGTGAAGAGCACATGGGTTTCTGACTTTACCTTTGACATCCATTTTTGAATGATCACTCTGCCAAATACACCAAGGTGTGTGTACACAACACAAACTGCACACTAAGCCACTGCATAGACTGACAGGTCAAGAGTAATGGAGACGGCTTTGTATTCCTGCAGCCCGTTTGTTGCTTGGTCTTGTTGCTTCAACTGCTGTCAACACAGTTTACACACCGGATTAGTCTCAAACTGAATTTGCACAGGCCGATAAAATATTGGGAAATACACACCATGAATAAAAGAACACAGGCACGAAGACTCAAAACTAAAGTTACATTTTCAATGACAAATAACCATATTGTTTTTTTTTTCAAATAGATATGATGTGTGTGGTTCTGCTTGTAAAAATAACTATATAATAAACTATTATTTTATAATAAAAGAGATTGTAATTACATAAGGCTTTCACACACACAAACAACTTTAAAGATGACAAAATTGCCGTGAACTTTGATCAAATCACTTACAGGTTTAGTTTGATGTGTCTTGAGTATGTGGTAACTGTTCTTCAGGTGAATCGCCTTCTAGTGAATGTGTTGGAACCTGCTGCTCCCTTCGTTGGCTAAAGAATGGAAACCTAACAAGAAAAGCATTCCTTAATTTGTGTATTATATTTTACCCCTTTAATAGCAGCAATATTGCACATTATGTTGAGGCGTTTGCACAGCTATTGTAGTTAATACCTTGATAATGTCTCAGACTTTTTAAAGCACAAATAAGCAGCAACGATGAGAGTAAGGGAAAGAAGAAGCCCAAACAAGATCCAGCAAACGTTTCCCCCAACTGCTAAACAAGACACAAAAATACAAACAGCGTAAGAATGACTTTTGTTCACAGACTCAGAGTACATCCTGGTTTTTTTGTTGTTGTTTGACAAAATATTGTCCAAAACGAGCTTCCAGTGGGAGGAGAGTGAGATTAACCTGCATGTGAATCTACAACAAATCATCTCAGAAAGTTTAAAGGTCAAGGTTCTTTATTGTCATTCCCATCACATGTTGTACATGAGATGGAACAAAATTGTGTACATAGGGTCCCAGTTACATCCAAGAATAGGAAAAAATATAAAGTGTAAAAAGAAACAGTAAATAAGGATCTAATATACACTTAGATATAAACTAAACACTAATGGTGGAAACAATACACCGAACAACAGCAGCACGAACATTAGTCTTTGTGGGTGGATGAGTATGAATGAATGAATACAGCAGCATGAAATAATCAGCAGCATGAGATCAGCAGCACAGATAATCAGCAGCACATAATCAAAGTTGCATTACAGTGATTTATTTATTTATTTTTTTAACTTGGAAGTCCACATTCCATCCATTATCTTTTACCCACTTTTTCCTTTTTGAGTTGCGGGGGTCACTGGTGCTTATATCCAGTCATCACTGTGTGAAGGGTGGGGGACACACTGGGCAGGTCTCCAGTCTATCACAGGGACACATAGAGACAAACGAGACGGACAAACATTCACTCTCTCACTCTCTGCACCATTTAAATGTTTGTAAAATAAATAAAGGTTGATCCAGCATCCTAATGAGTTGTAAAAAATGTCTGTGTAGTGCCTTCAAATTTAAGACACTAAAAAAAAAACCCACACAACATCAAAGGAGTATTTCTTATAATATGCCTGACTGTTTTGGGGGGACTGTAACCATAGGCGTCGCAACCATTATATGTGAAGGGGACAAGTCCCCCCCACATTAAAAAACATTCATTTGGACCCCCCTACTTTTACTATAAAACATTAGTTCAGGCGGCGCAGTTTCTCTTTCTTCGTGAACAAATCCATTCCACTTGATTAATAAGAGAATACTCAAGCTACTAAAACTCCACTCCAGGTTTTCCTGGTTACCTCCAACTCTCCACCGTCCCTTCCTGCCTCTTGCCTCAGCAGAAAACGCGCACAGGTGGAGGAGGTGGAGGTACCTGTGCTGCTCGCTCGCCAGTTTAGCAGCTTAGCACGGGCAGTTGTTGACCAGGGGGTTGATAATAAACATATATTCATGTTAGGAGGAGAGAAGTGGAGCGCTACGTCTGTAGTATCTTAGCTTAGCAGTAAGTGTGATGCTGCAGGTGTAAGAGACGCTGTATGTTCAGGTGCAATAAAGTTGAAATGTCTTTAAAATCCCACACCTTATTGTCCTCAACCTTCATGAGAAACATCATCTAGATGAGCAGTGTTGAACATAAGTAAAAAAAGTCCAGTGGTGATGTTTTTTATTTCTCTATAAAGACAAATAGTGCCGACCTGATGCTCTGTATTAAAGTGTATTAAATTGAAAATGTCTTTAAACCCACAGATGAATTTACACAAACTTGGTGAGAAACATCCTTTAAATGTGTGGAATTAAAGGAAATCTAGGTGAAATGTTGCTTTTTTGTTCACTAGTGAACACCTTTTATTACGTGCGCACACACGTGCACGCGTGCACACACCTACACACATCATTGTGTCCCCCCCCACATTACGGATGCTTCTGACGCCCTTGACTGTAACTCACTGGAGACTAAACCAAACCCTCTCATTTCTTTCCACAAAACAGCTATTTTTGGTTTCTCAGTCAACCATTCGATGCTTGCGTGTGCTCCCAGTTTGCCCTGAGTTGCTTTTTTTTTAGTTGGACACACACTTCCTCAAATCAATCTACACATTTATCAAAAGACTGTTCTGTGTATGTCCAGTCAATAAATATTTTAGCATGATTAAATCATTAATACGATTTGATTATGTGCTTGATCAGACACAGAAAAATGTGTTTACTTAGTGCAAACGAGAAAGGATGACAGTTGATGTCAGTTTGTCTCAGTCTGTTGACACACAAAACATTTCAGTTAAGAGATCCGGGAATCTGCAGTGGAACTGGTCTCCAGCTAAAAGTACTTGGGTGTGCACCTGAATGACAACCTCAGCTGGGGCAACAACACCACCTGCCTGATCAAGAAAGATTATCAGAGACTCCACTTCCTCAGGCGGCTGAGATGAGCTGGTCTGGGAAGCTCAGTCCTCACCTCCTTCTACAGGTGTGCAGTGGAGAGCATCTTGTGCTCCACCATCAACGTGTGGCATGGAGGCTGTACAGCTGCAGGAAAAAAAAAGCTTTGCAGAGAGTGGTGAAGGCTGCACAGAAGTCTGTTAGAGTCAGTCTCCCCACCATCACAGACAACTACACCTTTAGATGCAGGAAGACGGCCACCTGCATCATGAAGGACCCCACTCACCCAGCACACACACTTTTTGCCTGCTCCCCTCAAGAAGGAGATTAAGGAGCATTAAGTGTAGAACCACTAGACTGAGGAACAGCTTTTACCCTGAAGCTGTTAAACTCATAAATCCCTAACCAGGAAAATCACTGTAATGCCTGTTTAATTGGTGATATGTGACTTATCTGTGCTGCTGAGCTCTTCCATTTAATTAAATTCAGATTATTTATGCAGCACCACGTCACAACAGAAGTCGTCTCAGGGCACTGAACAGAAATATTCATATATTAAATCAGTTAACAGAAACACATATTTAAAAATAATAATTTAACATTATTTATCAACAGCTGTATTCATTCATACCCATCTGCTCAGTACAAACTCATGTTCAGGCTGCTGTTTAATATAACGTATTATTTTACATTGTTCGTGTTTAGCATATATCTTAAATCCTTGTATACTGTTTCTTTGTATTCTTTGTATTTTTGCTATTATTGGGTGTAACTGGGACCTTGAGTACACAATTTTGTTCCACCTCATGTACCACATGTGGTGCGAATGACAATAAAGAACTTTGAACCTTGAAACATTTTCTGTAAATTATAAGAAATGGTTGGATCTGGTCAGACTTTATCTGCATGCTCCACATACAAAAAATAATAATAATAATGGAAAAAAAAAAACTTTAAGACAAAGATAGAAAACAACCATTTTCCCATGATCCAACAGGAAAAAGCATGTTGATATATATATATACATATATATATATGTCTTCTGAGTGGATTTGTACTTAGATGCACAAACGAAACTTGGCAGATGCTATCAAATCTAAACAAGACTTTTTGATAAACAAGAGATATTTAGCAAACAGACACACAATCACATTACCAGCTTAAAATCCTCAGAAACTCAGCTCAAAACATACAAAACAGAGTTAATTCAAAACACATCAACAGCACATTTGAAAATCTCCAGAACCAATTCCTCACCTGTGACATGCACATAAAGGGAATTTGTCTTGCTGCCATGCTCATTAGTTGCTTCACACTGATAGAGGCCACTTAAATCAGCTGTCATGCTTGTAAACTGCAGCAATGCACCCCGTGCACTGACAGATGGAGGTAAAGGCTGTCCATTTCTGCAAGAAACAAACCGTATCTAAAATTAAACCTACAGATGAAAAGGTACACACCGCTTAGAAATAAGAACAGCAGAAATGGTTCTCATAACTCTACAGCATATCTTTACTAGACTTTTTTTTTTTATTTAATTTTATTTTTTTTAGAAAAAATAGTTGGTGATTTTAAAAAGTATGATCTGTTCTAATATTAGCCTAACTTGGATTAAAAACATCTGCCCTTTTTTGCACATTTTGAGCCTTATGACTGGCGGCATGGCTGATAAAGTGCCTACTTTGTATAACTGTCTGACAGAACATCATTTCAGAAACAACCAGACTCAAGCTTCAGTGCAACACATGATTTTGTTCAACTTCTGACACAAAAAATGTAAAGCTCCAGAGAAGAAACAGTAAAAAGACCCCCCCCCCCCCCCGCCCACACTCTATTTAAAGGATACAGAAAGTTGAACAAGTTCACTTCGCATGAAGCTCTTTCTCATGCACAACAACTGAAACAATGACAGTTTTTTATTCATTCAGTCAGTCAGTCAGGTTGAGTGAATGAATTCAGCCTTTATTTATAAAGGTTAGTCTCATTGAGCCTCGGGGACTCATTTACAAGAGAGACCGGTTTTAAATAACGAACACAGATGAGGTACAAACAATAAAAAATCATTAAAAAGCATTTAAAATGAGAAGTAACGGTAAATAGAAGAAAATGTATAAAAATGACACAAAAAACAAAAACAAAAAAATGGCTACGTTACAAAATGATGTAAAATAATAAATGCAGGAACATGTCTGCGTTGGTTTTGCCATGAACTCAGCAGTTTTTTAAAATCCCTTAGAGAAGTCAAGATCGAGAGCTTCAGATGTTTTTGCAAGATATTCCAGGAAACAGGAGCAGAGTAGGAGAAGGCCCTTTTGTCTAGTTCAGTCCATACTGAGGGAACACTGCAGGTAATAATGTCCTGAGAGTGCACGCTCTAGCTGCACTCACTAGTGAGGAATTGTATGAAGGCAACAAAAACATGCATGTTAGGCTGCCATCAGACCCAGGACTCCCTTGCAAAAGAGATCTGTGATCTCAACGGGATTTGACTGATTAAATAAAGATTAATAAACAGACCAAGAAGTGATTTAAAGATGAAAATATACCAGTGAGAGAGTCTACGTAAAGTTAACGATGACCAGTTAACCAGTGAATACAGGGTGCAGTGGTGGGTACGGTAGTTACAGCCAGTTATGATTCTTAGCACACCATGATAGACAGCATCCAACATCTGCAGCTTGTAGGACGTTCATGTAAATTATGTCACCGTAATCATTGGAGGGAAGGAAAGTCGTAGTTACAAGGTGTTTCCTAGCGTTCAGAGTTAGGATCTATTTCTGAAAAAGAAACCCAGTTTAACTTTCAGTTTCTTTACCAAGTTTTCAACATGAGGCTTAAAAGAGAGATGCGGATCAACCAAGATACCCAAGTATTTGTAAGACTCTACAAACTCAATAAGAACACCATTCGAAGATAAAATAGAAGGAAGAACTGCTGGGACGGACTTCCTGTTTGAAAACAACATCCCGTTGGTTTTATCAGCGTTTAGCACGAGTTTGAGACAGAATAAATCAGACTGGATGATGTCGAAAGAGGATTGTAAAAGCTGGAAAACATTAGAAACTGTTTTAGCTCGACAATAAACAACTGTGTCGTCGGCATAGAAGTGTAAGGATGCGTCAGGTATTAAAACATTAAAAGTTCATTATTTGTTTTGGAAACAAGAGGCGGAAGCAGAGGAGGAGAGGCGCTAGATCATTCGATCTGGGCGGGGGGAGGAGAGGGACGGAAAGTCCCTTCATGTCAGCCGCCTCCTGGATTATGACACTACACTCTCCAGGAGGGAATGAGCAGCGGGGCTGCTGCTGACGTCGCCGTGACTCGGCGTCAAAAAAGGCAATGGCGTCGTCCAGCGAACAGTCCCCCCGCCACGGAAAGGCACTCCTCGATGTTAGCCTTGAACAAGGCTGCTCGTCTCTGCTTCTCCTCAGGAGGGAGGAGGTCACAGGGACGGCAGGAGACGACGAGGTCGGCGTGGCGGGGACCCAGGCATCCTTCACAGATGTCATGCCGGTCAAAACTCAAAATGTAGCCGGTCTGGCAGGACGGGCACAGGCGGATGGTGCTGGACATCGTGTTCTTGTAAAAGCAGTGCTGGTTGCTTGCTGAAGAAAAAATGGGAGCCGATTACCCGGTTTCACCGTAATTTATACGGACTGGGGGTGAGGCCCACACAGCAGGTGGTGTGGACTAAAGTTTTCAGTGCTGCGCTGCGCACGAAGGGATAAACCCACTAGCGATGGCCTTAAAGAGCGAAGCCTATATAAACAGAACATTAAAAGTTCATTACTTGTTTTGGAAACAAGAGGCGGAATCAACAATTTCAAAAGGTTACAAAAAGGTTCCTGCTTTTAGTTTTCTACACCACCTTACAACCTAGCTGTTTTTTCGCTAATTTTCTTTTTACTTATCGTTTTAATTACCATTTTATTTTCATTTGTTAAAAAAAAAAATTTAAAAAAAAATCTACATATCCTTTATTATTGTCTGTTCTTGTCTTTGTTGTCCACTGTTGTCATCACTTTGTTAAAATCAGGTCTCTCCTGTAAAAGAGTCCCAGAGGCTCAATGGGATTAACTTGTAAAAAAAAAAAGGTTGAATAGTACAAAGAACAATTCAGTCCTCCCTCTTTTTTAAACATAAAACTGTGAATTTTAAAGTAATCAGATTTAACAAGCATCGTGTAGAATGTGAAGCCAGGCAGTTATCATAGTGCTTCAAAACTACAAACAAAACAAAAGCATAAATCATTTTAGTTATTTAAAATTTCATTTATTCATATCCCCAAACTTTATTTATTCAGGACGCTTAAGGAGCTGACACATTTAAACCCATAGCAAGAGAATTACAACCTCGGTTATTATTTTGAATTATATCTGGGAATCTTGACATCTGTCACAAGACTAAACTTTATAACGTTGGATTAAATACTTTGTTTACTGTCTGATCTCATGGCGACACTCTGGCTGCAGGTTTTTATGAGATTAAACTCTTTAAGTCTTTGTTATTAATTTTTCAGCTTGAAACGGAATATTCCAAAAGTCCCCAAAAAACATTAAACATTTTCACAGCAGCAGTTTATGTTCAACTGGTAGTAAATTATGGGATTTCTACTTTAATCCCACTGGTGCCTGTTTAGAGGAGCAGGGGAAAGGAGATTATAAAGAACAAAAGCTAAGGAATGCTTGAAATACAGAACAGCTGATTAAAAGAAGGCAGCAACAGGTGTGGTTCCACGTTAGGACATTCTGCCTTTCATTTTCCATCCTCAGAGTGTTGATTAGGAAAACTGGGTGTTCCCAAGCCAGAGAGGACTATATAATCTCAGTCAACAATATTTCGGTCTGCTCCAAGGTCTCCTCCCTGTGGAAAACATCTGGGAAACCTTAAAAAAGCAACACTAATCAGATACTTCCGCTGAATCCTTTTGATGTGGGGGGTGCAACCTTCAGTTCCTCATCCTAACTAAGGCTTTTGGGATCTTTAGCTCATACTCTTTAAATTGAGGGGTTCAAATATCTTAAGAGTCAACATGAGACGAGACGAGATGAGTGACTTCAGGCCAGCAGACACAGTAGGCCATCAGAAACGTTGTTGAATGAAGGTCAGAGTTCGGGCGCACACAGATTGGTGAAACACATGGAGCTCCTGAGACAGAACATGTGTGGAAGTCACATGTTGAAATCACCCTACACTAATTTACTGGGGAGTATTTTCTGTCCAGCAGGGAGAGTTCATGGAGAAAAAAAATATACAAAAATATACAATTTAAATTCTGGAAGTTTATGAAGACATAATATACCCTGGT
>NC_056510.1:24353017-24368334 GCF_014905685.2 Nematolebias whitei
TATATATCTTTACAATAAAATAATTAGTGGGAAGAGGGGCTGTATATAAAAAAACAAGACTGAAGAAAATCTGTCTTTCAGTTTTTGCAAAGCAGCTCCAAACATGGATTGGTTGGTGGTTCAGGAAGGCGAGGCCCAATAATATGTCAGTTAAAAACGACAACACAGTCACACGAATAAAGCTGCTTCCTGAAAGATAAACTCAGCTCAGAGATTAGGTTCCTGCTTCACAGGAAATAATTATGCAGCCAGTATTCAACATCCTGGTGAACAAACAGACAAGCAGGTGTACACACAACGCTTTTTACACCACAGTTTAAATGTAAACTTCTCCTCCTGATATTAAGGCTCACTCACAAGCTGTTCTCCATAAGAGGAAAATGTTTACTTACAGCAGTTTTAGCAAGAAGCTAAATAACTATCAAGTTACAGTAAAGTTGGGATGGGGGGGGGGGGGGGGATAAAAGCAAATTAAATCTTCTCTAAGGAATAAAGTGTTGTACAGTGCAATATAATTTCATTTCGTACACAAATTACGTACACAAGATAAATTCTTGTGTACAAGTTAACCACTTACATGTTTTAAACACACACACACACACACACACACACACACACACACACACACACACACACACACACACACACACACACACACACACACACACACACACACACACACACACACACACACACACACACACACACACACACACACACACACACACACACACACACACACACACACACACACGTACACAAGATAAATTCATTTCATATGATAATTGTTCTAGAATTGTACCCCTCAAGGTGGCTGCATGTTGGAGCAGCTCTGTTACATTCATCCTGGGATTTTGCTTTTGGAAACTTTAAAATAAAAAAATTAATTAAAAAAATAAGAGCAGCTGATTAACACCTCAAAAGCTCAAATAATATATCAGCTACAGCCCCCAATCTCAAATGAGTTCCATGGATGCATTCCCTTCTACTTGCCAGCTGTGTTCAAGTGCCTGACCACTGAGATCCTGTAATTAGCAGCAAGCTCGGCTAGCTGCTGGGAGGTGTGGCCATCACTCTGGGAGGAGTTCTACGTAGCACTGGACGGTCCTGCAGCCTGGGGGAACCGAGAGGCCAGCCGAGTCTGGGTGGATGGATCGGACGGCATCTGGGACCAGTTTCTTTGGATCTGCTGTGTGACGGACCTTTACAGGAGATCCTTCCTGCCTACAGCCAGCAGTATCTATAACATCTCTTAATGAAACGAGGATAATAAGTTACAACAACATTTAATTTCCCTTGGGTATTAATAAAGTATTTTTGAATTGAATTGATAAAACTAATGTAGAACTAATTCAGTAGCACTAAAAAGAAAAAAAGACAAAAACAAGAACAATAAAACCATAAAAATCAGCACCTAAAATGTAACAAAAGCCAAAGAATAAAAATTAGTTTCAAGCGGCTGTCTAATGCGCAAAGGCAATTTATTCCACAATTTTGGCCCCACCCTCACAAAAGTCCAGTCCCCTCTAAGGTTATATGTAGTTTACTGTAAGATCAAGAGCAGCTGATCAACAGACCTAAGAAAACCAGCAGGCAAAAAGAACCACGTGTCAGGTTTAGGAACAAAGGTGCCATGGTTGAAGAGTAGTGGCACCTGGAGTCAGCTGTGGTGTGACACAATATGGAGTGAAGCTACTGGAAAGCTGATCTCTAAACTCTCTTACTGGATGCTGCTACGCAAAGTTTGTTCATATTAAGCATTATCCTGGGACTGATGCATTTTGTTTGGTCACATCCAGAATCTACAGTGTCAGCTTTGTAGCTGAAATGTGCCATCTGACAAAGATTTAACAGCAAAGAAACGTTGGTCTGTTAGCACAATAAAAGCTGAAAAAAGAATCCAGTCCTCCGTTATAGTTTGGAGGGGAGTTTATTTTTAAGGCGTGTATATTTGCAGTTTTCCCTACTGTTTACACTAATGGGTGCAACATTGGGTTTATTGCTTTGATGCAGTTTTAGCCACACCACATCAGTCTGTCATAAAAGAGGTTTTGTGCAGATGTCTATATACAGCCCTAGCGCTCTAGAATTACAAAAACGGAACAGAGAAATGTGACAGGAACAGAAAGAAAAACGATAAGATTGAATTTCAGTAGGCTTCAAGCAACAGTATGTCAGGGCTATACAGAAACCAAGTCTAGTCATAAAAATCCAGTGTAATACTATAATTTGATGACCTGTGGACACACCAGTGAGGACATTCATAGAGTGGGGAAATACTAAGGAGGTATTAAGAAAGATAATGTTCATAGTCTGAAGGAGTTTAGCCCAATTTCATAATGTCTCATTAAGTCTTGCTAGATGTCTCAAACTGAACACAAGCTGTTTTATTAAAATACATTTCAGTCACATTTTATTTTTATTGCATGTAGAACTAAGGGGTAGGCTGCGTGAGGGTTGAAGCTTCTCCTCTGTTTTTATGAAACAAAGGAATGCTGTGTAGGTTTGCACAAAGGTCGCTTGAAACTGAGTAAGAGTAGCCACAAGAAAAATAATATAGAATATTTTAACACGCAAATGAACAACTGATTTTTGATTAATAACCTTTAAATACCCAACAATTTTCAGTCAGGTCATCTGGACAGTTTCTTTTTTTTTGTACTGAAACGTTTCACCTTCCATCCAGAAGGTTTCATCAGTCAAGGAAACACACAAGACAAAACCGATTCTTCCCCCAACAACTTACTCCAAAGTGGAACAAACCAGTTTTGTTTGTGCTAAGATGGTGTCTTTGGCACGCCCCCTCCTCTGGTGCCGGCCCTCTTCCTCGTCGACAGTCATGTCAAACTGGTTCAAAACCAAAAAGGTCCATGCTCAATAATCCAGGTATACCTGAATTGTATACCTGGATTATTGAGCATGGACTTTGTTAACCTTTAAATATTTGTCTTTTTAAATGATTGTGTCTGCTGCCATTATCATGTTGCTGCTGTTGAACCCATGTGTGGGCTGAATACAGGAGACTCCCAGGTAAAATAAGTAATTTAAATTTATTAAGACAACACAAAAAGCTGACTGGGCAACCAAGCTGACGGAGAGAACAGAAACATGTGGCCTTGGGAGGACACTCCACAGACAAATGGCAGGACACAAGGACGCTGAATAAATACAGACACTGACGAGACAGAAAGACAAACACCTGGGGTGATTAGAATTAGACAGGTGCGATGGGAGCTGAAACAACAATGACAGAAACACAACCACAGAAATCCCCTCAGCCGTGGGCAGCAGATGCTCAAATAACAAAAGTTAAACTTTAGATGCCAAACATTGTAAAACGTTGGTTACGTATTGTAACCCCAGATTCTATGAGTATAGGCGTAGCCCTTTAAGAGCTGTCGCTGGTGGGTTTAATCCTGTCATGCAACGCATCGCACTGAAAAGTTTAATCCACGCCCACCTGTTGTGTGGGCCCCACCCGGTCCATATAAATTACATTAAGAGTGGGTAATCGGCTCCCAAATAGCTTTTTCTTCAGCCATTTAGGAGCCAGTGAGGCCCGATGCTTAAAGGGCTACGCCTATACTCATAGAATCTGGGGTTACAGTACGTAACCAACTTTCTATTTCGTATAGGCTTCGCCCTTTAAGAGCTGTCGCTGGTGGGTTAAGGGCGAAGCAGATGTAGTCCTCGCCTCACTGGGTCCATTCAGACACCATATGAAGCGCCAGCTTGCCCAAAAAATGTCTTGTCACTCAGCTCTCCATGTGCGTAATTGCGGGTTGCGTAATTTCAAACCTGAAAACAGAAGATCAGGACTGCAATAAATTCTGATTGTTAGGTGTTAAACCTCCCAGATGACATTCTCTGAGTCTTTTAATCATTTGTCAAGCAGTGTTGTTTTCGTTAACGATGACGATGACGAAAACTTTTCGTCGACGCCCCCTTTTTTCATGACAATAATGAGACGGTAACAAAATAAACATTGCTCTTTAATGACTAAAACATGACGAAATGTGTGTGAGTTTTCGTTGACGAGATGAGACTGTACGAAAATGTTTGTCGGTGGTCCGTCAATAATTTAGAATGCACAATATTTCTGCCCATTGGTCACACCCACTGCTACCCAACCGCGCTGATGCACCGCGCGCTCACCTTTGACTTCATTTCAAACTGGACCATGGCAGATGCTGCACGTTTTACGAAGGGGCTCGGTGGACGCAAACCCAGAAAGGATTTATGGACTTATTTTGTATTTAACCCAACTGAAAGAAGAACCGAATGTATCGTCGAGGGAGACGGAGGTAAATGTGGATTTAAACTTGGTGGAAAAAACACGACAAATCTTAAGCGGCACCTGAAGGCTCACCACCCTGATATTTTTTCCAAGGTAAGTTAGTTACAACTACTATTTTTGTAATGTACATACATGCAATGTTACTTGACAAACCAAACGGGTTGTGACACATTTCACAACTCCAGTTTCGTGTAAACTTAATGTTTTTTTAATTTTATTTTTATAAATCCTGTCCTTGCTTGCGCACGTGGATGCTAACTTCGTGCTATTAGCTTGTTTGTTGTGCTAATCTAACGTCGGCTACTGTTACGTGTAAAACATGCAGGGATGTATGGCTGATAGGTTGTGTTTGAGTGACTGAATATCAAACCTGTTGCTGTTACCCCATGTGTCTGTCGGGTCTGCATCCTTTAAACCAAAAACCCATTTTAGCTAAACACTACTTGCATTACATTTTAAAATGAGACAACCAACATTTGTCTGATAAATGTTTACAGTAAAAAGTGTTAGGGGGCCAAAAAATACTTCATTTTAAATAAATAAATTGAATCAAAACATTTGCAAAAGAGAAAAGATACATTTTCTTAGATTGAGTGTTTATTGGTAGAAGAAAAATGGACAAAGTAATGTAAAAAATACCCCCCCAAAAAAGCTGTTTTCAATCTAATGAAAAGAAAAATAGTATTAAAAATACTGGTTATGTTAGTGTCATTCTGGATTGAAAATCTAATGCCAATTAGCAAAAAATAGGTAAAGCTGACATTTATCTGTATTCAAATTTCAAAAGCATCTGCCTGTGTTAAATGTTTGGTACTTCAGACTAAAAGCTACAAGGGCACCTCAGTGTTGTTTTTCTGCTCTGAACCCTGAGCAGAAAAACATTAACACTGCACTAAAGTATTTTTTCATTTATCACAAGTCATATCATCATTGCAATATGATGCACTGTTCTTGCACATCACAGGATTTCCTAATATCAGACAGCCCTAGTGCACTTTTAATAATCTAACTCAACTGTACAGATACATTAGAAATTTGGCCATTGCACAATATAGAAAGATCAGATGACTTACGTAAGGAGGACAGGGTGGATGCTATTGATCTGGTTATTAACGTATCAGAAAGATTTTTTTGTTTGCTTGTTTGACAGCTAAAGTCATTCTGTTTTCTTAACATGGTATTTAGTAAGATATGTTGACACAAATCATTATGCACAATATATGTACATATAGACATATAAATAATTTTTTAAAGATATACATACATTTGATTATTTTATATTCACTTATAGATTCTTTACAAGAGGTGTACATTGTATATACAGAAAGAATAATTATCTTCTCGCCTTGCTTTTTTCTCATCCAGATCCCAGAGATCCTAACTCCTAAAGAGAAACCTGGTGGTCCAAAGAACGACAGGTCACAGTCATCTATACCAGCAGCCTTTGCCGCAGGATCTAAATATAAAACAGATTCTCAGGAACAACATGCCAAAGAACAGGCGATTGCTCTTTGGATTGGACGAACAGGTCTACCTGCTTGCACAGTTGAGGATGAAGATTTCATCCTTATGATGGAGACCTTTGATAAGAGGCTCACCATACCGAAAAGAACAAAAATAAACAACTTGGTTGACAAGATTTATGATGGTGAAAAGCAAAAGTTCAAAGAGAGGCTTGCAACAGCACACAAAATAACAATTGGACTGGACATATGGACCAAAAAAGGCCTTACAGCATCATTTCTAGCAATTAGTGCATGCTTTTTTTGCACTGTTGAAAACAAAGCACAGCACATACTGTTGAGACTTGACCAGCTCCCTCACCCACACACTGCTGAGTGTATAAAAACCCATGTTGATCAATGTACAGAGGACTGGGGAATACCCTATCTATTCTAAACAATGTTGTGGTAAACATTTTTGTTGTTTATTTATTTCATACTTACTTTAAAGACCAGATACAGTGTGTATACAGTACTTAGTGTTCTGGGGTTGACTTATTCATTTTAGATTTCAAAACTTCCAGTGGCATATTTCATACTTTAAGAGAATAAGAAGAGATATATTTTATTATTTTGGTTTAGAATGTTTGCACAAGTTAAAGATAGTCAAGGTTTAGGACAGTCTGTTTTTATGTCTTCATTGTCCTGGTTGAAAAGTTTGAGTTTAACATGTGTGTTCCCTTTTATTATAATATTGGGCATTTGTACTTCATTGCACTTTAGCACATTTTGAGAAATAAAGCCACAAAGTGAGAATGTTTTTGTTTTGGGCATTTTTGGAGTACCAGTATTTGATTCCACTATTAAAACAAATTACTCAAATTAATTTGTAAAGACTAATATGTTTTCTATTTATTTTAAAGACTAAAACTAGACTTAAAATTTTAAAGTTTTTGTCGACTAAAGCTGGACTAAAACCATTAAATATAGAAATGACTAAAACTGACTAAAACTAAGAAGTATTTTTGTCTAAAAGACTAAGACTAAAACTAAAATCAAAATGGCAGTCAAAAACAACACTGTTGTCAAGTACACAATTCAACATGTTTGAATGATTGCTGTTATTGTTTATCTTTTATTTAACCAGGCAAATCCCACTGAGACCACAGATCCCTTTATCAAGAAGGGCCTGAGCCTGAAGGCAGCCTAAACGTGGGAACATGCAAACTCCACACTGAAAAGCTTGAACTCAGGACATACTTGCTGTAAGGCAACAGTGCTAACTACTAAGCTAGCATGCTGCCAAGTTAATGTGCTTAACATGGGACACAAAAACAAGCCCCCATTCAGGCAACAGAAAAATTACTGTCACATGATGTCACATGGCATCTTATCCCACATTAGCTATGTTCAAATGCACAAAATTCTTTGACCAGACTGAAATGTTTTCAGATACAATAATCCAAATGTATCATTTACATGGGCACAATCCATTCACGAGCGTTTACATGCAGCAGGCTTTTATTGAGAATAGAAGTACTGGCATGTGCAGAGTGGTAAACTCTCCTTTAAAAAAAACAACACAAGAAGAAGTTCTACTTCAGTGATGAACGTAAACAAAACTGAGAACCCAAAATGGACCCGCGACAGGTTTTAATGACGGTGGAGACATTACTGCACTCCCTGACTGAGCTACAGGTAATACAGATCATTTTGAGCTCTTTCAAAATTTCTAGTAGAAATGTGTCGCTCACCGACCAGTTTTGCTTCCCCGACATATCAGCATCTAGCCAGGCAGAAACACGTGAGGCAGACATAGGTCGCACATGCGCAGTCAGACCAGTTTTCCACGATCGGAATAAAATGATCAGATTAAGTGTTTACATGCACACCGTTCAGATTATGAATTGGCATAAACCACCTCTCTCATTCGGATTACAAATTCATTCGGATCGAGCTGAATCAACAAAGAATAATCCATGTTTACAAGATGCATTTTTATTCCGAATGGTCGTTTAATCCAATTACTTATGTCCATGTAAACATAGCTATTGAGAAAAGGAAACAATTATGCCAAAATTATGGTCATTTACTTTCAGTTCAATTCAGTTTATTTATATAGCGCCAAGTCACAATAGAAGTCGTCTCAGGGCACTGAACAGAAACATTAACATATATATAAAAGCCAACAATTTAAAAAGTTATCTATCTAGGGAAGGAAGCCATTAAAGCTACTTCTGTTCAGATTTTAGCATAGACAATTTATACCCACTTATGATGAAGCTCTCTCTGCTCAAACTGAAAACCTCACTTTAAACTGCATTTTGGACACCTTGTCTGAAAGACAAACAACATATGTTGGTCTAAAGAGAATTTGCTGCAGCTGACACAGTAGTCCAACAGTGGGGTGTAGTCTTTACTTTACAATAAAATCACATGACCCATTTATCCTGAACCAGGTCTCTCCCATCTCGACCACAAGAAGAATACCAGATGCCTGTCTGGTGAGCAATAACATTCCTTTGTTTCATAAAAACAGAGGAGAAGCTTCAACCCTCACGCAATGCGGCTACTGTATTAAAAACAAACATACTCTAGTTTTATTTCACTATACACTTTTAATATAAGTGAACTAACTAAGTGAAATATTTGTTTTTGTTTCCATGGTTCCAATAAGTTTAAGAGAACATGAATAAAACGGGTATTAATTTTGTATTGGACTCACATTACTGCTGTATACTAAGACTTATAATTATCAATTATAACATTTAGACAGAGGATTTTGAATGTTTTTATGCTCTATTATAAATATTATTAGTTCTTTTTGCTAATGTTTTCTATACAACACTGAAGGGCATCACTTTGTTGTAACCCATCACAACGTTCAACCTGACCTATCATTTTTAAAACCCACAACAAAAATCTTTGCTTACTTAGATGGAAACTTCAAAGGCTCACGTGTTTAAACATAATACATAAAAAAGAGGAGGGTGCTTTGTACATTTTAAGTCTTAAATAAGTTTTTGATAAGGCAGCAGAGACGTTAAAACTTGAAAAATAGTCTGGATTTATGACCTTGTTTTTGCAGTATTACCACATCTGAAACTTATGACAAGCCAGTATTTTAAAACCATCAGTCCTACTAGCAGCTAAATCAATGTCTATGGCTTCATGCATACATTTATGTGAGAAGAACGTTTTAAAAACTGGTGTATCCATGTGGACAGGAGATACAGAGCATTTCAGAAACAAAGACAGCTGCCTATTTTGGCACTTTGCTGTTTTAATTTAATTTTTTTCTGGGTCTGTCTTGCTTTAACCAGATCCTGTCCGTGTTCAACACCGACTGTGCGATGAAATGGTTCAGAGCTGAGACATGATGTGTGGACAAAATAACTATTTAAATAAACAGTCATTGTAGCATAGATTAGGCTTTGTTTTAGGTTTATTTAAAAAGTCAAAACTAAATCTAAACTCGTTTTATACATTATGACATCACTACTATCTTGTAATAAATAAATCTTATTAATAAATATTCATGTTTATCCTTTTTTTATGCTAATTTTAATACCAGTTATTCTCTGACCCTCGCACTATAATTTTTTTAATGTACCGTATTTTTCGCCATATAAGTCGCACCTTTAGGCATAAATTTGCAAGCCCTGTGACTTATACACCGAAGCGACTAATACACGTTTTTTTTCCCATATTTATAACCCAATTTTGGCCTGAGATCTGACGATTTCATTCGACGATTCATTCTGACAAGAAAAATATTAAACATTACCATTTTCAGGAACTAGGGGGCCCTCGACCTGTATGGCAATTCAAGTGTCTCATTAATAGGTAAAAGTGGCTATTAATGAGACACTTGGCTTGCCATAGTAGCCACCTTCATCTCGCTCCGGAACTCCTGTAGCAAACGTCAAATCAACTGCATTTCATGACGCGCAAGCAAAATTCAGCTGATTTGACCATTAAAGTGCATTTATTAAGGAAAAGTTCAACTGAGACACACCTTTACTATAATTTTGAGCAAACAAATAATTGTTTTTAAGTGTTTATCTTGTTAAATTCTTGTTAAAGTCTTCCGATGCACGCTGTCGCAGCCGCCATTTGGCAGCCAATCGATTCTTGGCACAACACCGGCCCACGTTTCTGGGTGGTCAGCAGTGACACATAATAGATGTGTAGATGTGACTTATACGGCAAAATGACTTGTGTTTTTTTCCACTTTATTAGACAATTTTGGACTGATGCGACTTATATGGCAGTGCGACGTGTACGACAGCCAGTATGGTATAAAAAAAAAACTATATTTAAACAAGCACTGTGAGAAGTATGTGAACAATGTCCCTTTATCACTGGTATTTCTTCGATTCCTGAGATAATACTGGCAAAAAGCTTGTAGAGGGCAGAGTTCACTGTTCCAGACTGCAACACATAAAGTTCCGTCTTCACAATTTGCAAAACCTTTCTAAACTGTCTGATACTATTCTACATTAAGAAACAGAATACGTTTTAAAGAACTAATGCAAAAAGAACAATAATTAAATAAATAGTGTTCAAAAAAAGTCAACCTCCCTGCCTTGATGGTGGTTTGGTCCGCTTAGCAGCTTGTTCAATAAAAGGAGAAAAACATCTGGTCACCTCTTAGTGCAGCATTATGTCAGATAAATGCAACGACTCTGCAAGGCAGTTAGATAAGGCCTTCGTGAGAAAAGCTTATCAATGTAGTATTTTGCATTTGTGGCTATATTGTCTCCAACTACAGTTGTCTCCCACTTATGTGCAATATATAATGAACTAAAATGTCAGTTATTTAATACGTCAGTTCCTTTTTGTCACAGCTGACATTCATTCTGGTGATGGCGCCGCTTCGTTGGTTATCAAAGTTCAGTACAAACTGCTTTAGGGTTCATGGAAATCATATTATTAATTTGAATAATTATTGAATTATTCAAATACTTTACCTGTTCCATGTAAAGGTGGCTTGCGGGTTAGCTTCAGTCAAACAGTCAAAAGAGTTCTCATCCGTTTTCTCGATCCTCACTTCCTCGGGTTGAACTTCGAAGAACAAAGAGAGTAGTGTTACTCCTGCTTGAACAAAATACATGAAGCACAAGTAAAACGAAACCGAATACCTGATTACGTCATTTTAAACAGAGAAAAAGAAAATTCCTACTAAGGTCATTGACTGGTAGTTCATTGCTTCTTATCCCTGTTCTGAATTTAATCTCTGCACTTGATGTTCTCTCACATTTTGAATATAACTATCATATTCCTGTATTAGCTTAAAAGTTGCGTCAGGAAGGGCATCCGGCATAAAAATAACTGCCATGTCTTCGTGCGACTTAGGTCGTTGTGGCGACCCCCAACGCAGGGAGCAGCAGAAAGAAGAAGAAGAAAAAAAACCCTGTATTAGCTTAAAATACAACAACAACAAACAAACAAAATTAGGACAATTCATTGAAAAACGGATTTTAGATTTTTCATTTTTTTAAATGTTTGCTTCTGTGGAAATGCTGCATCAGTGTGAAAAAGATGGGTAAAGTGACTTCGCCTCCTAATGTTCAAATTGAAGCTAATATATCCAAGATTTGTGGGTGTTGCCATATTGTTTCTGAAGCTGTAAGCCCCGCCCACTCCCCAACACACAATTATGCAGTTTATTTCGGTATTACACAATTATTTACAGTTAAGCACATCAGAAAAATTACTTTGTATTTTATGAAAATACAACAAGGCAGTACGGTGGCACAGTTGGCAGAGTTGCTGCATCTCAGCGAGAAAGTCGCCAGATTAAACCCCGATCATGGACCTTTCTGGGTGGAGTTTGCATGTTCTCTCCGTGCATGCGTGGATTTTCTCCGGGTACTCCGGTTTCCTCCCATAGACCAAAAACATGCATGTTAGACTGATTGGTAACGCTAACAGCCTACAGGGGGCGCTCAACCCATTTTGGCTTCTACAGTACTTCTATTATATCTATATACATATCTATATCCTGAGAAGCCCTTGGTTAAGGACTTTTTAGATTTATTAGACTCATTTAATTTAACTCAGCATGTAAACGGTCCCACCCAAGAGCGTGGACATATACTGGACCTTGTTTTAACTCATGATATGACTGTTAATAATCTTGTTATTGGTGATAATGTTTTTTCAGACCACATGCCAGTCCGGTTTGAGTTCACCCTCCCCCATCTAACTCCTAAGTCGTGCATTCCTGCACGTCCCACCCGGACCATTAACCATTCCACTGCCACACGTTTCACAGATGTTTATAACTCTGAAATGATAATTCAGACCCCAGTGTTTCTCACCACCACTGAGGAGCTGACATCCCAGTTCAACTCTGTCTGCTTAAAGACTCTGGATCATGTCGCACCTGTTAAAACCAAAAAATCAAAACTCAGAGCAGAACCTTGGCTGAGTGACGTCACCAAGGCCGTTAGGCAGCAATGTAGGAGGGCGGAATGAAAGTGGAGGAAAGACAGGCTGCAGGTCTCTTTCCATATACTTAAAGAGAGTTGGCGCTGTTATCAGAAAACAGTAAAAGCTGCAAAATCAAAATTCTTCTCTGATATAATTACCTCAAACTCTCACAACCCACGTGTCCTCTTCTCCACCCTAAACTCTGTTCTCCACCTCACTGAACCATCACCTCTGGAAGCCTCGACTGAGCTCTGCGACAACTTCTTACATTTCTTTTTGGAAAAAATTGCGACCACTCGGGCTCTCATTTCCCCTCCAACTCATGACCCATCCATCCCACCTCAATCTGTAGCTTCTTTTGACCATTTTGAACCCATCACTCTATCTTCTCTAGAGCAGGTCATGTGCAACTTGAAACCTTCTGGCTCCCCCTTTGATGTGGTCCCCCCTCGACTACTAAAGGAGGTTTTTCCTACTCTAGGTCCGTCCATTCTTGCCATAGTAAACAGTAGTTTATCCACTGGCGTGGTGCCAAAATCCTTTAAACATGCTGCCGTCCAGCCTCTCCTGAAAAAAACAAACCTTGACCCCTCACTCGTTTCCAACTTCCGGCCTGTCTCCAAACTCCCATTTGTTTCTAAAGTACTGGAGAAAATAGTCGAGTCCCAGTTGAAGTGCTTCCTGGAGGATCACGCCATCTTAGAGCTTTTCCAATCTGGCTTTAAACCTCTCCACAGCACTGAAACTGCCCTGCTGAAGGTCTTTAACAACATCTTCAGATTCACAGATACTGGTGATTCTGTGCTGCTTGTCCTATTGGACCTCACAGCCGCCTTTGACACCATCGACCATGAGATCCTCATTGCTAGGTTGGAGCAGTGGGTGGGCGTCACAGGATCAGCCCTCAATTGGTTCAGATCTTACCTCAATGACAGATCCTTTTGTGTCTCCATCAAGGATTTTAGTTCCGCAGAGGAAGAGCTTAAATGGGGGGTTCCGCAGGGGTCCATACTGGGTCTCCTCATATTCTCTTTATACCTGCTGCTGCTTGGTGCTATTTTCCGGAAACACAACATGCACTTCCACTTCTATGCCGATGACTGTCAAATTTACTTCCCCCTAAGACACAATGGTACATGCTCTATTCAACCGCTGCTCAACTGCCTGGCTGACATCAGGGACTGGATGGCTTTAAATTTCTTAAGTTTCAATGAAAAGAAGTCTGAAGTCATGTTGGTCCCTCCCAACGACATGATCACAAACCACTGCATCGACCTTTCCGCTCTAACCCTGTCAGAAAAACAAAGAGTCACTAATCTGGGCGTGATAATGGACCCTTCCCTGAAACTTAACAATCATGTAAACATGATTGTTAAATCATGTTTCTTCCAACTGAGGCGGCTGTCTAAACTGAAGCCCATATTGTCCAAAAAGAACCTGGAGACAGTAATACATGCATTTATTACATCTAGGCTTGATTACTGCAATTCACTCCTGTTTGGTATCAGTCAGACCTCCATTGCACGACTACAACTGGTCCAGAATGCAGCAGCCCGATTTTTAACCAGTACAGGCAAAAGAGAGCACATTACACCAGTTTTAGCCTCACTGCACTGGTTACCGGTTCACTTTCGAATCCAGTTCAAAATACTCATGTATGTCTACAAATCACTGAACAGTGTTGCCCCCCCCCCATCTCTCTGATTTGCTACAACCGTATGTCCCACCACGTTCCCTGAGGTCAGCGGACCAGTTGCTCCTCACTGTTCCAGGAACTCGTCTTAAGCGCAGAGGTGACAGGGCCTTCTCTGTAGCAGGAACAAGACTCTGGAACGAGTTACCTCTGCTTATCAGACAGGCCCCCTCCCTCTCGGTTTTAAAGTCCCGTTTAAAAACTCACTACTATTCAATAGCTTTCAACACAAGATGATCTGTGTTTTGATCCTGTATGCTCTACACTGGTTTGTCGTCATTATCTGCATCGTTTTTTTGTCTATATTCTGATTTACCTCATTTTGTATTTTGCTTTGTGTGTTACCTGTTGTTTTGTCTGTACAGCACTTTGGTTGGCATTGTTGCTGTTTTAAGTGCTTTATAAATAAAGTGGTATGGTATGGTATCTTGGCAGAACGGAAAAAAACTAGGGCGGGACGGGAGGGACAGCCGCAGCCTCAACGTGAACGCTAAAAACAATTCCCTGCTAATTATATGGAGCAACAAGTCTTCGAAATTAACAACCTTTAGATCCTGTTTAAAACTTATTCATGCAAAGAAGTGGGCAACATACCGTACAGTCCTTCCTTTCACAGATTTTATTGACCGGTAGTTGTCCTGTTTGGTTTGGATTCAAACTATTTTGGCCAACCTCAGTTGTTTAATAGCTCTACAAATAAAACGGACTAACATGACACCATAGTTATAGACACGGGTAAAAACAATGTTAAGAGTTTTTGTTTTTTATGATGTTGGCAGTTTACAGATAAAACTAAATAAAGTCACTTCTACAACAGATGCAATGAATGTTCATGTAAATACACGCATGGTTAAAAAAAGAAGATAAAAATCTGTTATCTGCACTTTAATTCAATTTCAATTCAGTTTATTTATATAGTGCAAAGTCAAAACAGAAGGATCTCTCTGCTCTCAGCTCTCTCAGAAACAATTCATATATACAGTAGTCCCTCGCTACTTTGCAGTTCGTTTTTTGCGGACTTGTTCCATCGCGATTTTTCAAAGTAAGATTGGACATGACACACAATTGGCTGATTGGTGGATGAGCCGCATGATCGCCATGGATTTTTTTACAATTTTAAATAAATTATTTTAAATGATTTAGCACGTGTGTGCAGCCCACAACTGTGGGAGAAGCGTCTTCCTGCAGCTGATTAACTGATCTCCATGCAGAGCCGAAAAGTGGGCGTGGCCAAGAGTGCAACTGGAGGCAGAGAGCTGAAATTATGACATTCTGTGCTCTTTTAGAGCATTTAGAGTTTAGATACATTGTTTAGAATATTGCAAGAGTGTGGGAAGGGGATAAAACACCTATATGTATATATATATATATATATATATATATATATATATATATATATATATATATATATATATATATATATATATATATATATATATATATATAT
>NC_056510.1:24378334-24389568 GCF_014905685.2 Nematolebias whitei
CACTTTACACAACCATGGTGATGGTGACCAAAGTGCTTAACAAAAAAACAGTACTTAAAATGACAATAGGTTAAAAGCAAGAAAACACAACATAATAGCACAAATAAAACCAGAAATGTCACCACATATTTACGTACTAAAAGCTTGTTGGAATAAAAAAGTCTTAAGCTTCGATTTAAAAGGGCCAAGTTCAGTAATCTGACGCAGACCAAGTGGGAGCTTATTCCAGAGTCGAGGTGCGGCCGCAGAAAAGGCGCGGTCACCCCAGCGTTTATATTTAGTCCTTGGAACAGAGAGCAGGAGCTGTCTGACCTCAAAGATCTGGAGCGGGCGGGGAAACCTAGCATCTCAGTTATATAAGGAGGAGCAAGGCCATTCAGAGCTTTAAAAACAAATAATAAAAGTTTAAAATCTATTCTAAAATGGACAGGGAGCCAATGTAGTGAGAATAAAACAGGTGTGATGTGGTCCCATCTAGGAGTGTTGGTTAAAAGGCGCGCTGCTGCATTTTGTACAAGCTGGAGGCGACTCAGTGATGACTGTGGTACACCGACATACAGAGCGTTACAATAATCGAGCCTAGAAGTGATAAAAGCATGAACAGCTTTCTCCAGGTCGCGACAATTTAAAAAGGGTTTTACCTTTTTAAAAAGGCGTAAATAAAAGAATCCCGACCGGACAACAGAGGCAATATGTTTGTCAAAGTGTAAAGCCTTATCAAAAGGTCACCCCAAAGTTTTTCACACAGTCACTGAAGTTAATGTCCAAATTTCCCAGGCCAGTTGCATCTTTGTCACCAAATAAAATCCATTCTGTTTTACTGTCATTTAAAAACAGGAAGTTCTTGTTCAGCCAATGTTTGATTGCAGAGATGCAGTCAAAGAGAGAAAGCATTGGGTTATTGGATCCTGGCCTTAATAATAATAATAATAATAATGTCATCACAATGTCAGCACTGTATGTTTCCATACAATGGCGAAATTAGTCTCTGCATTTAACCCATCCACCACCAGGTGGTGCAGTGGGCAGCTATTGAAAGCGCCCGGGGGACATTTTTGGGGATTAGACGTGCTGCCCAGAGACGCCACGTGATGTGCAGTGACTGGGGATCGAACCTGGGACTCTCGGGTCCCAAGCCGGCTGCCCTGCCTCTACACCATCTATGGTAAATAGATCTGCAAATCATCTGCATAAAAATGAAAGTTGACATTGTGTTGTCTTATAATAGATCCAAGTGGCAACATGTATAATGAAAAGAGCAAAGGACCCAAAATGGAACCCTGGGGCACCCCACACAGAAGAGGGGCTGTAGAGGAAGAGAAGCCATTGAGCAAGACAGAGAAGGTTCTATCAGATAAATAGGACGTGAACCACTTCAGAGCAGTACCACGAATCCCAAAAAATCATGGAGGCGAGACAGAAGGACAGAGTGGTCCACAGTGTCAAAGGCTGCTGTGAGGTCGAGGAGCACCAGAGCTACTGGGCACCCAGAGTCAACTGACTGAGCTATGTCGTTATGAACTTTCAATAATGCAGATTCTGTGCTATGCCGGGATCTAAAACCAGATTGAAATTTATCAAGGATTGTGCTTTTTTCCAGAAAAGGCTGAATTTGCGTAAGAACATTTTTTTCTAAAACTTTGGAGAGGAAGGATAGATTAGAAATAGGTCTAAAATTTGATAAAACCAAGGGATCAAGATTTGTTTTTTTGCGAAGGGGTCGGACCGTTGCATTTTTAAAAGCAGAAGGCATAATTCCACTGGACAAACACGAATTGAAAAAAGGAAGAAGGTAAGGACCAACAATATTAAATACCTCTTTCAATAATCTGGTGGGGAGAAAATCAGTGGGGCAGTTGGTGGGTTTAATGGATTTGACTATTTTGTCCAAGAGGGAATAAGACACTGGTTCAAACTGCTCGAATAAAGCAGAACCAGCAGAGATAAAAGAACACTCTGAAACAGAAGTAGCAGGTGTGCTTATGGCTTGTCTAACCGATGCAACTTTATCAATAAAAAAGGAGAGAAAGTTCTCACAGGTGGAGGCTGAGGAATCAGATAAGACTGAGGTGGGTGGATTTAAAACAGAGTTAATTGTATTAAATAACACCCTGGGGCAGTGGCTACTGTTTGTGATAATGTTAGACAGAAATTGTGATTTTGCATCATTAACAGATCTCTGATACAGAACAAGAGTTCTCCTTAATAAAACCAAAGAACCATGTTGCCTGTCATGCTTCCACTGTCTTTCAGCCCTTCTACATTGTCTCCTGAGTTTGCATACAGTAGGATTTTTCAGCCAAGGCTCAGCTCTGGGTTTAGGGTGTCTGAACTTCACCGGAGCAATAGAGTCCAGGATCCCAGTGCAGGTATCAGAAAACAATGACAAAAAATCTTTGGGACACAGAGAAACATCAGGACCAACTGAATAAAACTGTGAGTCCATAAAAGCAGTGGTAAACTGTCGGGCACTGGCTGAGGTGAGACAGCGGCGATGACACCCCGCAGCCAGAGGCCTCCTGGCTGGGTGGGGGGCTGTAAATTGGAAAAAAATAGGGAAATGATCCGAGATGGCAGACTCAGAAATTTCACAGTGAGAAATGGACAGTCCATGAGAAATAATAAGGTCCAGAGAATGGCCAAGATGATGTGTTGGTGAATTCACTGATTGTGTTAAATTAAAAGAGGATAAAAGCCTTAAAAACTCAGAAGCCAGTGGGTCAGTGGGACAACAAATATGAATATTAAAATCTCCACAAATAAAAAAAACTGTCATAGTTAGAAATAATATCAGCAAGGAATTCAGAGAATTCTTGAATGAATTCCTTATTATATTTAGGTGGGCGATAGGCAACAGCACATAAAACATTCTGGGAGAGCTCAATCACAAACATCTGAAGTTCAAAGGAGGAGTAAGTGATGGTGGGCAGAAGTCTGCATTTAAAATTGTCCTTATAGATAGTGGCAACACCACCACCGCGGCCTGTCAGACGTGGGGAGCTGAAGAAGGAGCTATATATGTGGACTTCACATCCGCCTTCAACACCATGATCCCCCAAACCCTGATGGACAAACTAGCCACACTAGGACTAAGCCCCTCCATTTGCAACTGGGTAATAGACTTTTTAACAAACAGACCACAGTTAGTGAGGATCCACAACCTCTCCTCCTCCACCATAACCCTCAGCACTGGCTCTCCTCAGGGATGTGTGTTGAGCCCCCTCCTGTTTACTCTGCTCACGTATGATTGTGCAGCTACCCATCCAGGCTGTCATGTTATGCCGTCCCCTGCTGGAGGCCGCCCATTATAAGGAACCGCCACTGTCTAGACGTCATCTCTTTCAGGGAAGACCCTGCATTTTTCAACACGATAATGCCAGACCACATTCTGCAGCAATCAACATCATGGCTACGTAGGAGAAGGATCCGGATACTGAAATGCCCAGCCTGCAGTCCAGATCTTTCACCTATAGAGAACATTTGGCGCATCATAAAGAGGAAGGTGTGACAAAGAAGGCCCAAGACGATTGAACAGTTAGAGGCCTGTATTAGACATGAATGGGAGAGCATTCCTATTTCTAAACTTGAGAAACTGGTCTCCTCTGTCCCCAGACGTCTGTTGAGTGTTGTAAGAAGAAGGGGAGATGCCACACAGTGGTAAAAATGGACTTGTCCCAACTTTTTTGGGATTTGTTGACGCCATGAAATTTGGAAACAACAGATTTTTCCCTTAAAATGATACATTCTCTCAGCTTAAACTTTTGATCTGTGATTTGTGTTCTATTCTGAATAAAATATTAGATGTTGGCACCTCCACATCATTGCATTCAGTTTTTATTCACAATTTGTTTAGTGGCCCAACTTTTTTGGAATCCGGTTTGTACAACCAACAGCAGCTGATTAACATCTCAAAAGCTCAAATAATATCTCAGCTACAGTCCCAAATCTCCAATGAGTTGAAAGGATGTTTTGTGGACACATTCTCATCTTCCTGCCAGCTGTGCTCGAGTGCCTGACCACTGAGATCCTGGAACTAGCAGGAAACACGGCAAATGACAGCGGAAGGACAGGATCGTCCCTCGGCACCTACAGTTGACTGTCCGCGGCGATGAGGAGCTCGGCAGGCTGCTGGGAGGAGTGGCCATCACTCTGGGAGGAGTTCTGCCCGGCATTCGGGCGGTCCTACCGCCCGGGGGAACAAAGAGGCCAGCCAAATCTGGGGGGACAGATCGGACGACATCTGCAGCCAGTTTTTTAGGATCCACTGTGAGATGGACGTTTACAAAAGATCCTTCCTGCCTACAGCCATCAGTATCTATAAGATCTCTTAATGAAATGAGGATAACGAGTTACAACAACAAATAATTTCCCTTTGGGATTAATAAAGTATTTTTGAATTGAATTGAATTTGAATTGAATATGGCTGTTACTGAATATATGTCACCAGCTCTTATAGCTGTTACACAATTTTTGTAGCAAATAAGCCTAAATAAGAGGGCTATGTTCTGAAAGTATATAAAATATCGGTTATCGGCTAAATGTTTTAACATATCAGCATATCGGATATCAGCCAAAAATCCAATATCGTGCATCCCTATGTAAAACATCAGTGAAGTGGAGCAAATTGTCTTGTTTTGTGCTTGAACTTCAGTAAATACAAACAGAAGTAAAGCTGCTGTACAAGAAAAGTAAAGCCTACGCTTTATGAAACTGATGGTTTAGTTTTATTCTGGTTTAATTTAGTTATTTTTCTTTAAACCTCCACTTTTACCATGCGAGACTTAAGATGATGTGAATTCTAAGTGAGGGACACTCTTTCTTTCCCTGCGCCTTCCTGTCTGAAGGAAAAAACACGCTTGGCTTTTCCAAGTGAACGTGGTGCTTTGTGAGTCTCAACTCTTCCACACCACAACACAACAGTTAAGGGACTACCGCTGGTACACCCCCCACTCAGTCTGGTTTATGGGACCACCTTGTTTGTGGTTCCAAGTGAACTGCTCCGAGGTGCAGATTTTGATGTAAGCAGACATCAGCCGTTGATGGACCAGCAAAGCTATGCCACTGAATGACCCGCACAGCAAACTGCAAACTAATCTGAACAATCCTCTTTGATCACGTTATGTGTTCTTTTTGTTAGTTTCTGGTAAGGAAACTATAAACATAGTGCCATGGACCAAAGATGAGGTACAGACCTTCGTAATGTTATGATTCAGCATGAGCTGGACAGCACCACAAGAAATGAGAAAGATATCAGAGATGATGGTGCAGCATGGCACCCGGACTTATAAGCAGTGCCAGGATAAGCTAAAAAAAAAAAAACTGAAATCTTATTATAGGGTGACAAAGGACCACAAGGGGAAGAGTGGCTCGAACTCAATGACCTGTTACAACACCGCCCACTTTAACCGACAATCCC
Organism: Nematolebias whitei; assembly: GCF_014905685.2. NCBI lineage: Eukaryota > Metazoa > Chordata > Actinopteri > Cyprinodontiformes > Rivulidae > Nematolebias > Nematolebias whitei. The sequence goes on from NC_056510.1 coordinate 24,383,751, forward strand.
ACACACAGAGTGGGGAAACTACTCACAGTGGAAAATCACCTACACCTGAGAAGAACTGATAAAACAAGAGCCGAGTGGAGTCACACTCATCAATGGAAAAGTGGCTATAGACTCTGGACAGGTCCTCTCCTGATAAGTTCCATGCTAGACCTTCATGCAGGACTATTTCGTCAATTCTGTTCCTTCTTTTTTATGTTTAGTTAGAGTCACTTCTGAACTTTTTAACTACCATATTTTTCAGACTATAAGGCACACTTAAAAGCCTTATAATCCGGTGAACCTTATGTATTAATTCTGGTTGTGCTTACTGACCATGAACTGATTTTATGTGTACACGGCGCTCAAAAATCTGTCAAAATGACCTTGTTTCGCTTAATGCACCTTATAATTCTGAAAAATACGGTAGTCGAATGATGGGTGAATTTATGTGCACAGTTCAACTTATAGATTGCGCAAGCAATTCGTTTCTTATTGTAATGCCGTTTTATTTTTTTTCTCTAAAAGTAATCTATTGAAATCCAATAACTAATCAGGGTCTGGATAAAACTTGAGTTGGGTCCAGATTGAAATGATGTCTGCCATTTTGGTAACCTGGGTTGTAGAACATGCCACTACACTGTCACCTCAAGTTAAGCATATTGCTTGAGGGCATTACTTGAATGTGTACCAGTACATTGATGAGTGTTTGTAAGCAGCCATTTATCAAATTCACCTGCAGCATCTCAAGGTAGAAAAATAAAAGTTTTGATAGCAAGTTTGACAAGTTCTCCCTTTTAGAAGGCTAATTTGTCTGGTAATTTCCGATTTATCTTATTTATGCACAATTGATAAAGCATAAACGTAAGAAATAATTTGTTTACTCACAGTAGACCTGTATTTTGAAATCTATTTTTTCCACCAGAGCATCGCTGCTAACGACGCACTCGACCGAACTGCCGTAGATTTCTTTGGTAGGTCTTCCATACAACGTGGTCACTCGGGTGAACGTTCCATTGGGATTTGGAGTCAGCTTGGTGAGCTGGGTCACGTTCTCTTTCAGAGTATTGGTGCTCCACTCCACATTTGGGGCCGGCTTGGCGACAGCAGCCTCGCAGGTTGCAAGAGGAACATCTTTATCTCCCAGAGTAGGCTTGTCATCCCTCACGCTTATGGATGGCAAAACTAGAAGTGTTAGAAAGAATATGGCTTTTTCTCACTCATACACAAACATAACATACAGAATATTTTAAACACAGTTTCACCTACCAATGACTTTTAGAGTTATTTCGGCCTTGATACTTCCAGTTGGGAACACGGAGAAGATGCACGTGTAGCTCCCCTCATCGTCTAGGTTTACATTAAATAACTGGAGACTTCCATTTAGGTCAGCAAATCTCCCAATAAATTCAAATCTCTGATCATTCCCATTGACAAAATGAACCCCAGTGGATTTGATTGTCAAGAAATTGTCTGTCTGGGGCTTTCCTTTTGTCTTTCTCTGCCATGAAATTTGTTCGAGGTTCTCTGTATTCTGTAGCTGTGGTAGTTTGCAGGGTAAGATGGTGGAATTTCCGAACTCAACAGTTGGGCTCCCACCAATCGCCCGCGCTGTAAAGAAAAACTATATTGTGTTATTATGATTTTAAAATCTGCACCACAGTACAGGCTGCAATACAAGTTAATGTTTTAAGAGCTTCAGAAGAAGGACAGAATTTCTGAAGATGCAGAGGAGATGAAAATGTCAAAGCAAAGATTACATTTACCGCTAATCTTCCTGTATTGTCCGAAGAATGTTCACAACTTAGAAATGGCTTGTGAATGTGATGGAGTGTCCCAGGAATTTATTATAGGAGACAAAAACACTAAAGTTATTAGCTATAACAGTACTGTCCAAATGTCAGGAAAAAAGCTTGATGGTGCTAATATTCATTTTGTGTGTCAAAAGGTTTTATCTTTAGAAGCTTTACATGTAATTTAACTAGAACAGAAGGACAGTAGTGAGATGTGCTGTAGTGTGACAGATAGCTTCAAGGTGGAGGAGGGAGTGCATCAAGGATCAGCTCTGAGCCCCTTCTTGTTTGCTCTGGTGATGGACCAACTAACAGATGAGATCAGGCAGAAATCCCCGTGGACTATGATGTTTGTAGATGATGTGTTCTTTGGTGAGAACAGGGAACAGGTGGAAGAGAACTTGGAGAGGTGGAAGTATGCATTTGAAAGAAGAGGAATGAAAGTCAGTTGTAGTAAGACAGAGCTCGTGTGTGAATGAGAGGGAGGCCGGTGGAACAGTGAGGCTACAAGGAGCAGAGGTCACAAAGGTGCAGGACTTCAAATACGGGGATCACTGTCCAGGAAAATGGGGAGTGTGGTAAAAAGGTGAAAAAGAAAAAAGAGAGTCCAGGCAGGACGGAGTGGATGGAGAAAAGTTTCAGGAGTGATTTGCGACAAATGGGTGTCAGCAAAGGTCAAAGGAAAAGTTTTCAAGATAGTGGTGAGACCAGCTATGTTGTATGGTCTGGAGACAGTGGCACTGACAAAAAGACAGGAGACATCAACGTATCGTGTCGGATCAATATTATCAATACCAACCTGAATTTTACTCTGAATTGGAAAGGAAAACATCACTAACAGGCAGTGTGTGCTCCTGCGTAGACTGAACAGGTTTTGGCACAACACCATTTTACTTTTTCATATGTCTCCCGTTTCTGCTTTATTAATTTTTATTTTTTTTTTACAAACGCTGCAAAATCCTTCACCATCCTGACCACTGCTGGGCTGCAGCCACGCTTTTCAGCCACAGCTGGAGTTTGCAGCAGTTCAGTTTCTTTCGGCTCCTCAAGTTTTCATGTTTTCTTTCCAACGTGCAACAATATGGTTCATCTAATGTAACACTACATTTCCAGTAAAATATAGAGAGGGGAAATGCATCTGTGTCTCGCTGAAAGTTAACTAAACTGTACGAGGTAGATTCATTTGACCCTGCTTATAGTATCAACACTGAGCGGTTTCAAAAATCACTCATTTCTTGAAAACAAATTTAAAATTTTTAATCCCACTTAAGGCCTTAAATTTGGCTAAATCCATTTAATGGCTTTTACTGTCGTGCGGAATTCCTGTTACGCTCCTGGAGGAAAATCTCTTAAATACAGGAAAGTTGATCCATGGTCCATGATGACGCTCCATCCAGCTGCAGCAGACAGGTTACAAATGAAAATGCAAAACATGCGCCTACTTGTGCATTTTGAAATGTTATTTCCAAAACCTATAAAAAAAACCAAAAAAAAAAAACAACAACATGCTTTTGACTGTACTGACACAAACCTTCTTCTGAGACTCCATAATTGCGAACTGGGTGGGGTTTGTTTATAGAGGCGCGCATCACGCGTTCATTTACACAAAGCCCGTGCTCGTGTCGCAGTAGCTCGGCTGTTCGCGTCAAGAAAAGGAAAATTGTGAGAAAGATCGCAGTCAAAACAACCTACCTTCAGCATCCCTGCTCCACGCGAGGGCTGACATGAAGAAAAGCCACGTACGTAACATTTAAAACTGCTGGACGACTGTACCGCGACAACAAGACGTGTGCGCAACAACCAATGCGTAACTCGATCTGCAGCTGAGTGAAGCGAGAAGGGGTTCTCTGCAGACCAAAAGTGGGCGTTTCTGGCGAGTAGGCGTTTATGGACGGCGAACACTGATTGGCTAACAGTATTTAATAGGCGTTTGTCGGCGGCGAACACTGATTGGCTGTGGGTAACCCTCAAAGTCACGAGGATTATTGATGAGGTAACGTTTCTTTGCGATGTTTGACAAAGAAATATGATTTATTGTACTTATAAAGCATGCTATGTTTTCACTTATGCATTTTATTGAAGTACGTTTATTGTAGGTCACGATAGTTTCGACCGTTCTCTCGTTGTTGTCGTAACGCACTGAGGTAAAGTGAGCCTCCACAGCAGCCCTCACTGTGCACGTTTACAACAACTGGGTGTTGCTTTTCAAAATAAAAGTTGAAAATAAAAGTTCTTAATACTTGAAAAATAAATATTTAAAAGCTGAGTATAACTGAAAAATATAAAAAACAAACAAATAAAAGCTGTTAATTATATTTATGTCTTTCTGCCATGTCAGGGACCACTCTCACTTCAGGTTGACTCTAGAAAACCCCAAGATGTTGCCCAACAATGTTGACCAATATCTGATGTTGACTTTCAAAATAAATCACCTCCAAAGTTTAACATAGTTCATAGTAATAGTCAAAAGTTGCTGACCTTGTTGCAACATGAGTTAACACAAACATGAGTGTAAATTGTCAATGATTCAATAATGAGTAATAACTTATTCAATAAAAAGTCTGTAATTTGTCAATAATAGTCAATAATTCATTCAAGAATAGATTATGGGTGTTTGGTATGGCTCAGTGGCTAAAATGGGTTGGATGTTAGAGAAATTACTTAATTTTCAATTACCTGAATGCACAAATTCCTTCATTTATAGTTAAACTTTAGGAAATCAACTTTTTTTTTCCTTGTGAAAAAAATATCAAAATTAACTTTAAAATCCAATCCAGGATTAAGTAACAACTAGCAACACTCTAACTGTACTATGTTCTGTGTTTCCAACAGATGCTACGATGACTTCTAAAAATGGATGTCCCAATAAACACAATAAAAAAAATTCAATGATGCATCAAATGTTGTTTGAGTATGTTTGAAGGTAATAAAAAAATGTGAAATCTGGAAAACAAAGAGAATTCCTGAATCTGTCTTGTGTGCTTTGATGTGTACATAAGTTTATTGGAGGTCCTGAAACAACTTTTCTGAGAACACAAAGATTTTTATTTTACCTTTGGCCAAGATGTCAGTTTGAAATCAGGCTGCTTACTGCAAAACCAAGAGCTTTTTATAAGACAGTCTTCATTTGTATTGTTTTGTCGACTAAGCTAAATGTAATTTCTAAAATATGGATAAATCTGATCTCATCATGCAGCATGAGCAACTGGGTACAGGTGTGAGGGCCAAAAGTCTGGTTATGTACTGACTCCTAAATGTGCTGGTTTTCTACTGAAACATGGAGTAGGGTTGACCTTTAAAATGTGAGACAGCTGAGGAAGTTAACCAGTAAACAGAAATACCGGCTCCAGTTGCAGAAATCTTACAGAAACTGAGAATCACTCATCTGTAGTGACTGCAGGTTGAACAAGAAAATGTGAAGTTAAAGGAAACATCCTTTGTCCCAAGGCCAGTTTAAGTATCATTAATATTTTTCTTTCTTTATGAATCGATTGTAACTTTGTTCACATTTTTCAACAACCAAAATGGAATTTGTTTTTTAATGTTATGGCTAGGTATTAAAAAAAAACTAACATTTAGCTCTCCCCGTTATGTTGCTCTTATTTTGAAATGTAACCGAAAGTTCTGTGTTAAGAGAGTCGAAAAAAGAAGTTATAGAGACGCCGCGGCAGTATACTGGAGCAATGTAGAACCGAGACGCCGCCAGTGTTGAACCTGAGACGCCGCTAATGTCGAACCGGTTAACACCATAGACATAATATGCCTGTGGTTAACACAATCTGCCAATAACGCCTTGTTTTTAGACATAATGTGTCAGTGGTTACGGCATTTTATCGTTCAGCCCATTTTTCTATGTCCAATCAAATATGGCCGACCAGACACGCCCATTTTTCTATCGTCAAATCAGATGCGGCCGGCCTGACACGCCTATTTTCATATAGTCCAATCAGATATGACCGCCCAGATACGCCTTCCGAATTTGGCTGCAGAGATACCTACTTGACTTGACTTGGGCTGCAGAGATACCTACTTGACTTGGGCTGCAGAGA
>NC_056510.1:24389578-24408598 GCF_014905685.2 Nematolebias whitei
CAGAGATACCTACTTGACTTGGGCTGCAGAGATACCTACTTGACTTGCGCAGCTCCGCACAACGACGCAAAAGACGAGTGGTAGTAGGTGGTGTGTGTGGCATGTCTTTCATATTCTGTATCTTAATCTGTATCCATCCATCCATTTATAATGTTTTTGTTTTGTTTAATATTGTCTAAAAAAACAACAACTCACTTTTATACAAAAAAGAGAATTTTAATTAATGCGTAGTTCATGTTATTTATTTATTTTTGCTGAATAAGGCTTTAGTTTTAACCAGATGGATGTAAATACCAAAACAAGTTTAATAAATATGCTTTGATTTTGTTTGTTGGTTTAAAATGTTTATTAAGTTTGTTTGTTTTTATGTTTGGAAATGTAATAATTCCTTATTGCTTTAGTGGGAAGAATTTTGACATATTGTTTTTTTTTGTGTGTTTTTTTTTAGATTTCTTTTCTTAGCAGTGTTTTACATTGTCGTTTAAAATTCTGATCAGCAGCCAAAAAAAAAAAAAAACATAAATAATGGCTTTATGGAAACCAGAGGCATTAGGCCTCCCTGACTGGGACCTCTCTGGGTAGAGTATGCATGCTCTCTCTATGCATGCATGTTTTTTCTCCATTTTCCTCCCACAGAACAAAAACATTTGTCACGATAAATTGTGCCTGAGAGTGAATTCTTGTCTCACTTGTTTTTCTGTAGCTCAAAAGAGAAACGTATTTGGAAAGACATTCGTTGTTGAGTCTGTTTCAGTCTGTGCCAACAAAACACTTTTCAGCCTTTTCTTAGGAATGCACTTTGTACCCACGTGGCTAATGTTTTAACAGGTGGGCCTTCTTCCACAATATCCTGATACATGCACCACCTGGTGGTGGATGGGTTAAATGCAGAGACTAATTTCGCCATTGTATGGAAACATACAGTGCTGACATTGTGATGACATTATTATTATTATTATTACATGCTCAATAATCCAGGTAGAAAAATCCAGGAAGTCTCTTGGATGAGAGACAAAATGTCTCTACATTTTTTTGCTATGTTTTTTTTTTGTTTGTTTTCTTGTTTTTTGAATGTCCAGAGGACCAGATTAAACTTTTTTGGCTTCTTCCTCAACGCTGCTCATTGTTTGAGAGCGTTGAGGCGTCACATGGTAACATAACACAGCTTCTGCAGACGAACTTTTCAGGGACTTTTCCTTTTGGAGTCAAAAATGAAGGACTGTTTTCTCTGTCACATCATTTCTTTTCAACGCCAACAACAGCATCTGATTATTTTCTATTATAAAACACAAATGTGTTAATATTTTTCATGTACTGTGAAAACAGCTTTGCCATTTTCTTCTTCGAAACAAATAAAAAGAAAAGAGAAATCAATACACACGAGTAAAGTCTTGAAAATATTGTTTGTTTGTTTGTATTCTACAACATAAACAACTACTGTGATGGACTGAGACCTGTCCAAGGTGTCCCCGGCCTCTCACACTGTGGATGGATGAAAATAAACAACTACTGCCCTCTGCTGGCCATAAATGATCATCAACCTTCATATTATAAATAACACCAACACCATCAACAACAATGCTACTACCACTACAAATAGTACTACTACTAATAATAATAATAATAAAAAAATATATAATAACAACAATAATAATAATAATAAAAGGAAAAGGAGGAACCCAGATCTAAACGAGTGGTCATTCCGTATGTTGCGGGATTTTCAGAGAAACTGAAATTTTTATTTTCTAAACATAACGTCCCAGTGGTTTTCAAACTCCAAAATACATTATGGCAAAAACTGGTCTATCCCAAAGATCCAGTCCCCCGGTGCAAACAGAGTAATATTGTGTAAGCTGTTCAGTGTCAGGAGGGTGATCAGTCTTACATCAGGGAAACAAAACAGCCACTGGCCAAAAGGATGGCCCATCACAGAAGATCAACATCATCAGGCCAGGACTCTGCGGTCTACACTCATCTCCAGGCCAGCGGTCACTCTTTCAGGGATGAAGATGTGCACATCCTGGATAGAGAGGAACGAAGGTTTGAGAGAGGACAGTTCACACACACTATCACAATTTTTTTGCATTATTACCAATAAAAATGTACAAACAATAAAAATTGAGATTGTTTGTTTTGATTTATTTCAATGTTATAGTTTTAATATATTTATATAATGTTTTATTTATCAAATAGACCAAAAAATAAATGTGAAACATTCGTGTTTTATTCTATTCTTTCACAAAAATATGTAGTTAAAGTAGGTATTTGTGCTAAATATAGAAACAAATCCTGTCTAACCCTGAATGCTAGAAAACGCCTTGTATCTGTGACTTTCCTTCCCTCCATTGATTACGGTGACATTATTTACATGAACGCTCCTACAAGAACCTTGCAGATGTTGGATGCTGTCTATCATGGTGCACTAAGATTCATAACTGGCTGTGATTATCGTACCCACCACTGCACCCTGTATTCACTGGTTAACTGGACATAATTAACTTTTCCCACTGGTACATTTTCATCTTTAAATCACTTCTTGGTCTGTTGCCTTCATACATCTCCTCCTACATGTCTCTGCGTGAGTGCAGTTACAGCGTGCGCTCTCAGGACATTATTACCTGCAGTGTTCCCTCAATGAGGACTGAACTTGGCAAAAGGGCCTTCTCCTACTCCGCTCCTGTTTCCTGGAATATCTTACAAAAAGATTTGAAGCTCTCGACCTTGACCTCTCTAAGTGGCTTCAAACATCTGTTGGACTCCTGGCAGGGACCAATGCTGACATGTTCCTGTTTTTAGTTTTCTACATTCGCCTTAGAATCTAGCTGTTTTTTTTTTGTTTTTTGTTTTTTTGTTACCTTTTCCTTTTAGCCATCCTATTTGTAAAAAAACAAACAAACAAAAAAAAAAAACTGTATTATGATTTTTTGTAATTGTTTATTGTTGTTGCTGTTGTCCATTGTTGTCATCTTTCTTTGTTGAAATCAGGTCTCTCTTGTAAATGAGTCCTCGAGGCTCAATGGGATTTACCTGTATAAATAAAGGTTGATTGATAGCAAGTTTTAAATGTTGCGTTTGTTTATTTTTAAAAGCATGTTTTTACATTTTTAATAACCCAGAGATTTTATTTGATTTTTTATTTTATGTGGTTATTGTTCAATTATGAAACTTTAAAGCCACTGAGAACTAAAAAAGTGTTTCATAGATTCCAATACTTTCATGAAGTACTTATTTATGTGAATTGTAATCCTTAATTCATTTGTAATCATGTTAAATAGCAGCTCTGTGGAGTGAATGGTTTTAGTGGCCTGTGTCTCCCATCCCAAAATGGTGGGCCTGTTGACGTGTCACTGCTAATAGACTTGTCCCATCGCAGGACGTCCTGTTACAGGAGAAATGGAGGCATTAATACTGGCTGTTCAATGGATTGAAGATAATCAACCACTTACATCAATAATACTCTATGTTCAGATTCTAGTTCATCATTAATTAGTAAAAAAAAAAAAAAAAGTTCTTCAGAGAGCAGACCAGACATATTGATGGAAATATACAGCAACAATATACAGAATTAAGATGATGGGTTCAGGTCTCTCTTATGAATGAGTCCTTGAGGCTGAATGGGACTAACCTGTATAAATAAAGGTTGAAAGAATGGATGGATAAAGCTCATATAAGAGGAAATGAAATAGGTGATAACGTTGCAAAGGAGGCCACCAAAAACATCTCAGTTGAAATAGGTTTAAAATTCAGTTGAACAAAAATGAAAAGCATCATAAAACAGAGAATGAAGGACAAATGACAAAAAAAAAGGGAAGAAGAAAGAAAAGTTTGATAGTTTTACATAATTCAATGAAAAGCAGACGAAATGAGATGAGCAGAAAGAAACAGGCGAGAGGGAACAGTCATATCACATCTCAGATTTGGACAAATGTGCTTGAACAGAAGATTATTCATAATATAATAGAAATGAATAGAACAGAAAGAATAAAATATAATTTAATAGGGAAGCATAATATATAAATGTGACTACTGTGGAGAAAATGAGACCATGTGTTACTGACCTGCCAGAAATACAGACATGAAAGAAGTCATCTGATTAACAGTCTCACTAAAATAAAAGTAAGATTTGACCCTATTGAATTGTTACAAGAGAATTCAACCTCTGAATGGACTAACGTGTTTCATTCAACCTTTATTTATACAGGTTAATCCCATTGAGCCTCAACATTTTATTACGATAACTGAAACAGACTCGTTTGTTTGAAAGAATATGAGATTTTATTTATTTATTTATTCTTATTGTATTTACTGTATTTATTTATTCTTTTTTTTCCAGCCATTCCAGTTCACACTCCTAACCAGCAGGTGGCGGTAAGGCTTTAAAACATTGTCTGTCTACCGCCAAATCAAATAGGCGAAGAAGAAGAAAGGACGTCCTTCTTATTTATTTTTTTATTTTTTATTTTTAGGCTCAGCAGTAACTGTTAGCGGAAAACGTGGAAGGACAAAAAGCTAATAAAATCGTCAGGACATGAGGTCGAACACCACCTGGTTGTAGCAGTGAAGAAATATTCAATATTTTTGAAGAAATTGGCGAAGATTACGAACAGGAAGTGCAACGTTTAGAAGAAAATGAGCGAGCGACCCTTAAACGCTTGTTTCAGCCCAAGCTATCAGATGCACGGTTTGTATATCTTTATTCATGCTATATTCTTATTCTCTGCTACTGTCAAGTGTAATAACGTTAGTTTGCATATAGTTATGTTTTACAGCTAGCTAAAGTATTTAACTTTTTACTCAAACGTGTAGCACAAAAGCTGGTTCTGTTCTGTTTGTAGCTTAGCTTGCTAACCGTTCAACATGAAGGGTCACAGCCTAGAAACAGCAGATGTTTGTGCTATTTTAGTAGTCACTGACTTTTTTTTTTTTTTACTTTTTCATTGTAAACAGTTAAAAACCCAATCTGCCACTCAGCTGAAGGATGTCAGTATCAGTGCTGCCCACTCATCTTTGTTCTGTTTAGACCTGAAGTGCAACATACAGCAATGGAAACAGAGGTGACAAGTTCTTGAAAGGCTGATCACATAGATTGAAAAATGATTTTAGTATTGTTGAAGTTGGTATGTGTTATTACGAGATTAACAATAGTACCATAATATCAATGTTGGCAGTCATCTAAGTGTTTTTACTGCATGTGTTTTATGTGAACTCTATTTGAAATTTAAATTTTACAAGTGATCAACTATTATTTTGGGGAGTGGTGTTGAGATTAGAGAAGGTGAGCCTGTGGTTGGGAGGTTGCCTGTTCCAATCCCCTGACCGTTACATCACAATGTGAGTGGGGAAAGGTGAAGCACCCACATCTGTCTCTATCCTCATTTTCCCACTGTGTGTGCCTTTGAGCAAGGCTCTTAACTACTCTCCGTGGGCCCAAAATGGCAGCCCTCTGCTCCAAACATGTGGGCTGTGGTAGCTTGGTGGTCTGTGGTTGCAACAGGAAGGGCATCCTACATTAAACAATAGCCAAGTGTTTTGTGTGAGTTAGCTCGCTGTGGCAGCCTCTGAAGAAAAAAGTTATTGATGGATTGAACCCCGGCTTGGGAGCTTTCTGGGTGGAGTTTGCATTGATATTGTAAAAATATCGAGATAATTTTCTCCTTTACTCCTCTCTCAAACCATCGTTCATAGAGGAACGATGGTTTGAGAGAGGAGTAAAGGAGGCCATCTTTGTGAAAAGAAATCGTCCATCATTAAACAGGGGTGGAGGCCTCCGGGTTCAACTGTCCCCCTCTTACAATTCTGTTATTGCTAGTATCACTCAGCCCTCTGTGAATAGTAAACAGCCATCAGTGTGCTAATGATCCATCGTTAGGCTGATGGTCCTTCTTGACCATGTGAGCAGCTGGTTTTGGTTGTCAGCAGCAAAACTGGTTGATCCACTACACGAAGGTGCTATTTATAAGACTGAGCTGAATACAGCACCTCAGACTGAGGAAGTCTTTCAGATGAAAGATGAAACATTTCTACTTTTGTTTTTGTTTGTTTTATTTCTTGAATGTCCATAGGGCCAGACTTAACTTTATTAGGTACCCTTAAAAACAAAACAAGCTTTTCAGGAAAGCCTAATTTAGACATCACTGAGTACATCGTCTTGTGCAATGCAAAAAAAAATAAAACAAAAGTTGGTTGCAAAAATGTAAACACCTTTTAACACTTTTGTTAAGTAGATTTGGATTTAATCACTGCTTTCATTCTTCTTGTGTTCTTGGGATCATACTTGTCAAAGTAAAGTTTAGCTGCCCACGCATTTAGTCCGTTTGTACTATAGGATAGGGGAAACCTTCTCTTCTTACAAAGATAAAAAAGTTAAAGCCCAGCTGAATACTGAACAAAAAAATATAATAATAATAAAATATCAAGTCTCCCAAAAGCTAGTATCAAAATGTTTTATTGTCTGATGAAATCAAAGTTTACATTTTTTACCACAATTCCAAAATAAATGTTTGGTGCAGGACCAAGACTGTAAATCATCATATTTAAGAACAGCATAGCCACAGTGAAACATAGTGGTGGGAGCATCATGCTGTTGGGGTTGGGTAGAGTTTTTTAAAACCTGGAACTGGGGTTTTAGTCAAGCTGGGTGGAATGGTCAAACATTTGAAATACCTGCATTATTTTGTCCTAAAACCTACATGTCTGAATCTTATTCTGTTTTAACAACTGGATCATTTTCTTTTGTCCACAAATAAGTTTAGACAGTGTTCTTAAAGCTAAAGTGTTATAAAACCAAAAGATTTTTTTGCAATAGACTTCATTTGTTTTAACAAGAAACCTGCTAATGACTGCATATGGTTTTCCATCTTCTGAGATCCAGTTTTAAGAATGTCTGTACTATATTGATTTTAGTTTCAAGAGGGTACATTTTTATTTATAAACTCGGCAGTAACATGAGTGATGTAGAGTCATGGTGAAAAAAACCCACACTCTTAATTCTAGGTCTCATGTATCGGGATATGATAAAAAAATATGCACTCCATTTTAGGAAACAAGGTAAACTTCCACAGGGTTTCTTTAAGCTTGAACCCCAACAATAAAGACTCATGCTTCGTGGCATTACAAAACTGGTTATCGACTCAGTACCTTAACGCAGGATTTCTGACTCTGCATTTCTGCCTATTCACTTAAATCAAATGACTAAAGATAAGTCTTGACCTCAACTCAGTTAACATGTAGTAGTACCTTATGAGAGCTGCATATAAACAAATGCTGCAAATCTAAAAGAACTGAAGCAATGTTGTGAAGAAGAATGGACCAGATTTCCTTCACAAAGACAGACTGAGTCGTACAAAATATGATGACTTCAAGTTTTTGCTTTTAAAGTTGGTTCTATTGAGAGAGTCTCGCTGTTTGTGTGAAACCAAATATCAACTCAACATAGTTCTTGTGTGTTTCAGTGGTCCCTGAAGATGCTCAGGAGATGCTAGTGATTAAAGAGGAAGCTCCTGAACAGCAGAGTGCTCAGGAGTTGATGATGATTAAAGAAGAAGCTCCTGAAGAGCAGAGTTCTCATGTGGACCAGCTGGACCCACTGCACCTCACCATAAAGGAGGAAGAGGAGGATCTGTGGACCGGTCTGGAGGGGGAGCAGCTCAATGCGAAGAATGAGACTGATGCCACCAGGTTTCCCTTCACTCCAGTTACTATAAAGAATGAGGATGAGGAAGAGCAACCGGTGCCCTCGCAGCTTCATCAGCACCAAGTTGATGTTCAAGAATTTCCAACCATCAGCTCAGATGATCAGATGGAGGCAGTAACTGATGGAGAAGACTGTGAAGGACCGTATATAAACTGGGGTCCAGATCTTAAGACTTATGAAGAGGATTCCAACTCTTCGTGGACTGATGATGACAGTGTGGATGATGAAGAGGAAGAGGATGGAATCAATCCAGACTCTCAGCTGAAACACTTGTCAGACTCTGGATCAAAATCTGACGATAATGACAAAGACTGGAAGGAGAGCTGGGCTTCTGAGTCTGGTGTAAACACTTTTAGCTGCTCTGAGTGTGGTGAACAATTTACCCACAGCCAGTCCCTTCAGAGACACATGACCTGCCATTCACAAGTAATGTCTTCAAGCTGTTTGAGTAACAAGACACAAATTACAGAGGAGCAAAATATAGACTCTGATAGAAAAATCCAAAAAGGACTGAAATCATTTATCTGTGATGATGTTGGGGAACGCTTTACCAGCGAAAGTGATCTAAACAAACACACAGAGGTTCACACCAGACCAAATTTGTTTGGTTGTGATGTTTGTGGCCACATATTTAGCCTAAAGCAAGATTTAAACTCACACATGCAATGCCACATTGAGCAGAAACCTTTTGGCTGTGATTTTTGTGAACAAAGATTTATTACAAAGTCAAATCTAAACATACACATAAGAATCCACACAGGGCAGAAACCGTTTGGTTGTGATCTTTGTGGGCAGAGATTTAGTCAAAAGTCTAATCTAAACACACACATGGGAGTCCACACAGGACAAAAATTGTTTGGTTGTAATCTTTGTGACCAAAGGTTTAGTCAAAAGTCAAATTTGAAGACACACATGAGAGTCCACACAGGACAGAAGCAGTTTGGTTGTGATGTTTGTGGACGAAGATTTAGTCAAAAGGCAAATTTAAACACACACATGAGAGTCCACACAGGACAGAAGCAATTTGGTTGTGATGTTTGTGATAGAAAATTTAGTCAAAAGGCAAATTTAAACACACACATGAGAGTCCACACTGGACTGAAACAGTTTGGTTGTGATGTTTGTGGACAAAAATTTAGTCAAAAATCAAATTTAAACATACACCTCAAAATCCATGCAGGGCAGAAACCTTTTAGTTGTGATATATGTGAAACCACTTTTAGCCGAAAGCAAGATTTAAACACGCACATGATGAGGCACACTGGCCAAAAACCGTTTAGTTGCGATTTCTGTGGAAAAGGATTTAGTCGAAAGACATATTTAAACGCTCACTTAAGAATCCACCTGGGTCAGAAGCCATATGTTTGTGATGTCTGTGACCAAAGATTTACCCAAAAGTCACCTTTAAACAGACATATGGAAATCCACACAGGGCAGAAACGTTTTGTTTGTAATGTCTGTGGACTCAAATGTAGGCGAAAGACAAACTTGGACACACACATGAAAAGCCACACAACAACATAACCATTTAGTTGTGATGTTTGTGGACAAAGATTTAGCAGAAATGTAAAATGGACTGCACATTATATAGCACCTTTCTATCTTATCAAGATACTCAAAACTCTTTACAACACAATCTGTGTCCTCATTTACCCATTCATACAGCACTCTATCTGTACAAAGAATAATCAGAGCTTTATCACATTCACACACTGATGGGACACATATCGGAGGCAATGAGGGGTTCAGTGTCTTGCCCAGGGACACTTCAGCATGTGACTGCTGATGGAACTGAACCCACAACTCTTGCATTGGAGGACGACTGCTCTAACCACTCATCCACAGTGTAATTCTGAATCACTGAAGGAAAAGTGCAGTTGAATATCATCAGCATACAAATGGTAAGACACATTATTGAAGCTAGTGATAATCTTTCCAAGGGGGCTTATGTAGAAAAGGAACAGAATAGGACCTAAGACTGAACTCTGAGGAACACCATATAATATTAATTATTATGTCAATTCTTAGTTATTTTTTCTGGAATTCCTATTTTATTCTTAAAAACATTTATCAAAATTCATTGCAAACTTCTATTAGTACAACTAAAAGTTCCAGGTTTGCTTTCTAACTGAATATGAGTTGAATGGGTACTGTGCTGCTGCAGCTAAATATGAAATGTTTCAAACATTTAAGCTGTAAAAAAATTAAATTCAAACATTTTCATAGCATTTAAGAAAATATTCTAGTTCTAATGTCTTAACAGATTAAATATACGCGAGTGTTATTTTATTTTCAGTTTACCCTGTCAAGTTTATTTTCTATATTGATGAACTTTTTTTTTAATATATTTTATTTTCAAATTAATAAATGAATAGCAAATATTGCCAAGTTTGTTGTATACTGGTATTTCTTTTTATAAATCAACTTGATGACATTACATACTGTATTTGACATGTACTGTATGTTTTTTTATTTTCCAAAAAAACCCCACATATAGTTGTTAAGAGAAAGTCAAGTGTAAGGTAGAATATGTGCATTTGTTTCTGTTTGTAGTTTTGATTTTTTTTTTTTAATAAAAGTTATAATCATGCAGAAGCTCCCACTTTGGCGTTCATGCTTCATAAAGGGATGTTTGGTTGTGTTTGACAACAGAGTGCTCTTCAAGGAGAGGAGTTTGAGTCTTTCCTGTTGGATTTTTACTGTTTAACCTAATGTCTTACATTTTTGAAAGTTATAATGAATCAGCAACATAGACTCATTTAGGAGGTAGGAACAATATAATTGACGCATCTTATTTTACTCATATGTCCTGATACTTTTAAAGTTATTTCAGGAAGTTAATCATCTTATGGTCAGCGTACAGATGTGTCGCTGAATGTGGAAAGTTTGTATAAAACGTACTGATTGGTGATGAATCAGGTGCTTAATCTTAAGGTCCTGTCACACTAAATTCCTGCACTTATGCAGGAACTATTTACACTCAAATGATATATTTTATATACCCGGAGGACATTCTGGGTGAAGTTTGCATGTTCTTTCTGTACATGCGTGGGTTTTCTCCAGGTAATCTGGTTTTCCTCCCACAGACCAAAAACATGCATGTTGGGCTGATTGGTAATTCTAAATTGTCCCTAGGTGTGAGTGAGAGAGTGAATGGTTGTTTTTCTCGTTTGTATCTCTGTGATGGACTGGAGACCTGTCCAGGCGGTCCCCCCGCCTCTCACACAGTGATAGCTGGATATGGGCACCAGTGACCCCTGTGACCTGAAAAGGAAAAAGCAGGTTAAAGATCTTCATGATTTGTAATCCAGAAATTTAGGTCATTTTTTTTTTTTTCAATTTGATTATTTTTCTTACAGCATATATAACCATTACATTTTTGATTATAGTATTTTGTAATACTTTAAAATACTGTTGTACTTAAAGTAATTCTTAAAGCTTTTTTTAATATTTAAAGCAAGAAGGAAATATCAAAGCAAACCATTAAATATGCAGATTTCAAATTTTTTTATATAATTACTTGTCCCAATGTTTTTTTTTCTTTCTTTCTACAATTATAGTTTCGATTTTTTTCCCCCTAAAAAATATAATAAAGTAAATATGGAGTAGATTGAACCAAAGTAAAGTAGAAATTGTTATGAAAAAATCCATGTAAAACAATATACAGAATAACTTCCAATTTATTATATTATTTTATCCTAATCTGTAACTAGCATAGTTAAAAAAACAAACAAATCTATGCTAAATAATGAAGCTTTGTCAGGATATTTCAGATGCATCTAAAAACATTTAATTGTGAAGTAAGTAGTTTTTTTATGAGCCTAGCACAGACACCTTTATTTTGAGCATTTTAGTGGTTTATTGCTTAACTATAAGCTTCTAAAAATGGCAACAACAAAAAAAAGAATTGTTTTACTACATAAACTCCTAAATAAAGTTATATTTTTTATTTGTCAAATGTACGTCTTGCAGCTCCTTCGGTGACCTGGACGCTTTACTGATCTGAACCGAGTAGCACCTTCCAACATGGCGGACCTGTTGACGTCTCGCTGTCAGTAGGCTCCGCCGGTCTGTGCGGGTCGTTTATTACTTGTAGTCTCTGGGCTTTTATCGACTCGCTTGCTGTTAAAGGACGATGTTGCTTGACACCATCTACCAGAGGTGTGAAGACAACAGCTCGAACACTGACTGAATGCATCTGTGAACGAAATATTGTGGATTGTTGAACGAACAGCTGCAGATTTATGAGCAGTAAGTGTCGTCTTTGAAGAAAATGAGCGACAGAATACTCCCGAATGCTAGTTTCAACCCCGACTATCAACTGCACATAGTAGGTTAGTATATTTTTATACTTAATGTCAATGTGGTGATGTTAGTTACAGTTTTATTTCCTGTTTTCAGGCTGCTAACGGGTTTAGCTTCTCAGACGTGTAGCCACTAGCCGCTTGTGTTTGTAGCTTAGCTTGCTAACCTGTGAAACAGCGGGTCACAGGCTAAAGATATCAGGTGTTAGAGCTTTTCTGTTAATTAATCATGAACTGTTTCCCATTTCTTTTTAACAGTAAACACACGAAAACCCAAAGTACCACACAAATAAAGGCTGTTAGCATCACGGCTGCTAACTCCCTCACAGTCTTTCATGTTCTCATTCCTTTCATGGGGTTTGATGTCTTCTGTTTTTAATATTGTTTAGCATTTAGAAGCTTCCAGCTTAATATGTTTGGAGCCAGATGCACAATGTACAAAGATAACAATAGAGGTGAAAAGTTGTTGAAAGATTAATCCTATAACCATTTACATTATCACATTAAAGTTTGAAAAAGTGATTTTTGTTTTTATCTGCTGATGCTAGTGTATTTTTTGACTGATTCAACTTCTCATTATCTAAGGTGTAGTACTGGTAGTTAAAATATTATCTGTGGTGGGGGTAAGCTGAATAATTACACAGACATACCTCAGTAAAAAAAAAAAAAACTTACCTCAAATAAGCAGTAGACCTATATGGTAATTCACTCAGGCATGGATGCTGTGTGTATTGTGCATGTATGTATGTATACATATAGTTAAATATCTGTACATGCATGTATAACTGTATCACATGTCTAAGTGTATATAGGAACCTTAGCTAACATTTGCACATTACTTGTTGTATCTGCACCAGAGTTGCATCTTCTGCGCTAAACACCAAAGTCTATACAATTCATGTAAATTGTGTATTCCTACACTGATATGGAGAAATTAATCAAAATTGCATGGTGCAGTGTACAATGTTGAATGACAATGAAGTTTATAAAGTTAAAGTTTTATTACATGTATTTTATGTTATTGTATCTGTCTAAATCAGGCGTGTCCACAATTTGTCATATGTGGGCCTAAACTGTCAGGATGCTAATCACAGGCCACCAAAAAATATTTGAAAACAGCTTTTTATATTTTATTTTTAATGCTAAACATCAACATGAACAATGTTTTGAAGAAGGGACAAAAGTTGACTAATTTGGGTGAAGGAGTTCTAAATTGTTGCAGATCTAAAACATTAAAAGCCTCATAAACAGTAAGTGCTATGTGTTGTCATCATTGTAGAAATCAGTTCTCTGCATTTAGCCCATCACACCTGGGATACACCCAGGTGGAGCAGTGGGCAGCTATTGAGCACCCGGGAGCAATTAAGGATTAGGTGTCTTGCTCAGAGACACCACAACATGGGAATGGCTGGGGATCGAACCTGGGATTGTCGGGTCCTGAGTCGGCTACCCTACCTCTACTCCATCTCAGCCCCAAACCTGATAACCTGATATTGCTTTTTGTTTTGTTGTGCTTGAAAAGTTCATTTTAGTCTATTTTCAAAAACAAAAGCTTAATGTGAAATATGAATACCTTTGTTTTGTTAAAAAGTCACTAAAATGTGGGTTGAGCACCCTTTTGGACCATGGATGGCCCGAAAGTGTGATCATAGGACTGAAAAAACTCACTACTATTCAGTAGCTTTCAACACCAGATGATCTGTGTTTTGATCCTGTATGCTCTACACTGGTTTGTCGTCATTATCTGCATCGTTTTTTGTCTATATTCTGATTTACCTCATTTTGTATTTTGCTTTGTGTGTTACCTGTTGTTTTGTCTGTACAGCACTTTGGTTGGCTTTGTAGCTGTTTTAAGTGCTTTATAAATAAAGTGGTATGGTATGGTAAAAATCAAATAGCTGGCAGTCGCCAAAACAGATTCACAGAAGGACATCTTGTATGTATATTATACCACAATATTTCTTTAAAAATGTCAAATTTCCCTCTGTAGATTATTAAATTGACAACATTTTTTTCTTTGAGAACACTTGCTATGCTTAAAATTTTTATGATTGATTATCCGAAAGTCTATTTTTTTGTAGAAATCAGTAAAGGTTCGTGATGCTTTGCACCATGAAAATTAGGATTATTATAACCAAAAGTTTGTAATATAAGTATCACCATTAAATTGGTAGAAGATCTACATTAACTGATTAAATCTGTGGGCCAAAATGATGCTATTTTAATTTGCACTCATGGGTTTTACAGAATCACTCCAAGGGCTGGACCCCTGGTCTGAACAGTTGAGATGAATATCTTTTAGTGCTATATTCTTTTTTTCTGTAGCTACGATCGGATATTAGAATATGTCAGTTCAAATCAGAAGTCCTAACCTCAAGTAAAAAGTAAGACACCAGCAGATTCTACCGTATTATTCATAAAAACAAATGAAGCCCAAATCAAAATGCTGTCTTAAACTGAGCTGCCTCCATTGCTGCAGTCATAAAGTTTCTGAGAAAGTATTTTTGTCACGTTACATAAAACTTTATAGCTGAAATAAGACGGATGTTCTTCTCATCACTGTATGTGTGAATCTAAAGGTAAACCTTCATTTTCATGTGTTTCAGTGGTTCCTGAAGACGCCCAGCAGTTGGTGATTAAAGAAGAAGCTCCTGAAGAACAGAGTTCTGATGCGGACCAGCAGAACTCAGAGCCCCTCAACATAAAGGAGGAGGAGGAACTGTGGACCAGTCTGGAGACAGAGCAGCTCAAGGTGAAGAATGAGACTGATGCCACGAGGTTTACCTTCCCTCCAGTTTCTGTAAAGACTGAGGATGACGAAGAGCAACCGCTGCCCTCACATCTTCATCAGCATCAAATGGAAGTCACAGATTTTCCTGGCAGCAGCTCAGATGATCAGATAGAAGCAGGAAATGGTGGAGAGGACCGTGAGGGAGCAGAAATTGTTTGGAACCCAGATCTAAAGACTTATGAAGACTTTTCAAATTCTTCAGAGACCGAAGTCAGTGAGGATATGGAAGAGGATGAGGAAGAGGATGGAACCAATCCAGACTCTCAGCTGAAACACTTGTCAGACTCTGGATCAAAATCTGACGATAGTGACAAAGACTGGAAGGAGAGCTGGGCTTCCGAGTCAGATGTAAACACTTTTAGCTGCTCTGAGTGTGGTGAACAATTTCCCCACAGCCAGTCCCTTCAGAGACACATGACCTGCCACTTAGGAATATGGTCTTTAAACGGTTTGGCTAATACGAAGTGTGTTGGCGTGAATGAAGATGTGGAGTCACAGAAGGAAGGCCAAACAAAACAGAAAACATTTAGTTGTGACGACTGTGGGAGAGTTTTTAACAGAAAAACTAATTTAAACAGACACACAAGAATCCACACAGGACAGAAACCGTTTAGTTGTTATTTTTGTGGGCGAAGGTTTAGCGACAAAGCTAATTTCAATCGACACGTGACAATCCACACAGGACAGAAACTGTTCAGTTGTGACATATGTGGACACCGATTTAGCCAAGAAGACGAGTTAAACTCCCACGTATTAATCCACATAGGACAGAGACCTTGCAGTGTTTGTGGGCAAAAGTTTAACCAAAAGACCGATTTAGACCGACACATGAGAATCCACACAGGACAGAAGCCGTTTGGGTGTGATGTTTGTGGACAAAACTTTAGTCGGAAGACAAATTTGAAGACGCACATGAGAATCCACACAGGACAGAAACCGTTTGCTTGTGATGTGTGTGAACGAAGGTTTAGCGATAAAGCTAATTTAAACAGACACATGAAAATCCACACAGGACAGAAACAGTTTTCTTGTGATGTTTGTGAATACAGGTCTTGTCGAAAAGCAGATGTAACCACGCACATGAGAGTCCACACGGGAAAGAAACCTTTTGCTTGTCATGTTTGTGAACACAGATTTAGCCACAGGGCACATTTAAACGTGCACATTAGAAGCCACACAGGAGAGAAACCAGCGTAGCTCTGAATATGAAGACCGCTTCTAAAGACGCATGAAAATTAATTTAAAGTGGAAACAGCGCAGCTCCAGCTTTTATTGTGTTGGAATCTTGCAGCTGCAGCAGTTTTTACTTGGAGTGCATTCATATATATTTTTGTGATATTTACTTGAACTTGATTAATGATTAACTTTAATACTACAGTACAGATCTGTTCAGGTCCAGGCTTATAGTCTAAATGAAATCAAACCTAGTTTGTTTTTGCAATGAAACATTGAATGTTATAAAAATATTAATTTAAAATTATGGTCTAAAAATGTAATTGTTTAAAAATCCAAAATGTGAAGCCTTGGAAAATAAAATCAACACAAATATACAATCATGGGAAATAAAGGATTCAACCCTTTTTCAGTTCTAGTGTTTATGAATCACAACATAATACAAAAACACAGAACAATTTCCATCATGTATTAAATAACACAAAACTAGAAAAGCCATGTGTAAAATAAATCAATCCTCATGATTCAACATTTTGCATATCCTCCTTTTAGCAGTGAAAAAGACAGTAGTTTGTTTTTGTACGACTTTATCCGTGTGTCACATGGTTCTGGAGGGATTTTGGCCCCATGTTCTTTACAACATTGCTCCATTTCATTGACGTTTGTGAGCATTTGTTTTTGCACAGCTCTTTTAAGGTCCCACCATCATTTCACTGAGGTCTGGATTTTGTATGATTGTAGCACCATAATTGTTCAGTTGTAAATTTGTTTGGGCTCCTTTTTATTTTGCATGAACTAATTTGGACCATTCTTCAGTTGTCTGACTGCTGGCGTCACATTTGACTTCAGAATACTTTGGTCTACAGGAGTTTATGGTTGATTCACTGACTACAAGGTGCCCAGATCCTAATCCTGCAAAGCAAGCCCAATCATCACCCATCCATTATGCACTGGAATGAGGTGATTTTTTAATTCCTGTGGAGTATTAATACATTTTAGGTTGTTTAGTTCATTCAGATGCAACTGTGCCCCGGTGCCATTTCCGTTTAAGAGACAAGAGGCTGTCTGGCAACCCAGAAAAAAAAAAAAATAATAATAATATAATAAATGCACTTAGTACTCGCAGCTTTTCTTTTTGACTTTGTTTTGTCAAGTAAATATTGACATGCTGGACTTTTGTTTTTCTGCACTTGATGTTAAATTTGAATAATTTCAGAACCTGGTTGAATTGTTTTTATCTCGATTCGTAAGACAAAGAATTGAGCTAGGATGTCAACAGTTATATTTTAGCGTGGTTTTAATTTAGATTTCTTCTTTCAAATGGAATACAAAAAATATTTTACATAAGAATGTAAAAAAATGAAGCAGACAAATAAAATACAATATAAAAAAAGAAGCTCATCTTTGCATATAAAAAGAAACAGATCAACGTTTTTTTCAGTGCATTTATGTTTTTATTGAAACTACACATTTTACATGTATTTGCTGACATTGAATCTGTCTTATAATTTAGTTGGATATGTTGCAGGTGGGGCAGCATGGTGGAGCAACTGGTAGAGCTGCTGCCTCTCAGCGAGCAGGTCCCTGGTTCAAACCCCGGTCCAGGGGCCTTTCTGGGTGGAGTTTGCATGTTCTCTCCGTGCATGCGTGGGTTTTCTCCGGGTACTCCGGTTTCCTCCCACAGACCAAAAAAACATGCATGTTAGGCTGATTGGTAACTCTAAATTGTCCTTAGGTGTGAGTGAGAGAGTGAATGGTTGTTTGTCTCGTTTGTCTCTATGTGTCCCTGTGATGGACTTGCGACCCGTCCAGGGTGTACCCCGCCCCTCGTACAGTGATTGCTGGACATGGGCACCGGTGACCCCCGTGACCCAAAATGGAATAAGCTGGTAAAAGATAATGGATGGATGGATGGAATTACATTAAGCCAAAGCGGAAGTGGCCGGAATCACATTTGAGAAAAATGGAATTGCATTTCAAACAAACAAAACAAAATTTAAACAAAACAACATTTGAAAAAACAGAATTATATTTGAAAACAAAGGAATGACAATAAGCCAAAGCAGAATTGGCCGGAATTACATAAAAAAAAAACTGAATTAATTGTAATTCCATTTTTTCAAATGCGATTCCGGCCTCTTCCGCTTCGGCCATTTCCACTTTGGCCACTTTTGCTTTGGCTTATTGTAATTCCGTTTTTTCAAATGTTGTGTTTTTGTTGTGTTTTTTCGAATTTAATTTTCTTTTTTGAAATATAAATCCGTTTTTTCTAATATTGTTCATTTACTCCTCGGACCCAGACGAGAACTTTACTTTGTGCTAAAGAGTTCATCCAATCTGGGACGTCTGACTGATGTTTAATTCTTGTAACCCTCAGTTTTCCTACACTTGTAAAAGCTGATTTAACTCGTATGCAGTTGTGCAGCAGCAGAACAATTCACTCATGCCCTCTGTTGGATTAAATTAAAATAAAACTTTATTAGTTTCACACTCGGTGAACATCAACTGAGCCAGTTTCTTTTTAAATAATTTTATTGTCATTTAAAGAGTGAGTTTTAGGAAAAATTCACAATGAGTTCATAGAATGAAACAGACAGCACAGCGTTCAACTATCACACCTTTTATCAAACTATTTTACATATTTGGTGTTTTTCTTTTCAGTGTAAATATAGATAAGTTCTTGCATTATATGTTCATTAAAAATCTCAGCCTTGCTAAATGTCCCATCTTTCAGGCTGTGGATCTCCTCTGGTTTCAGGTCCTCCAGGTGTACTGGACCTGAGTGAAGACAGCCTGCAGTGAAATAGTGTCACAATTAGTGGCTTGTAAACCCAAAGATAGAGTCAGAAAGCACAAAATAATTCTACTGTTCTGTTTGTTGGCAAACAAGAAGATGAACTGGTCTACAAGCAAGAACAGTTTGTGAAGCAGAGAGGAAGAAGAGCTGACTGAGATCCAAGAAAATGAAGACGAGCTCAGCTCATGCTGCAGATGAAGCATCGAGTCAGAGACTGTGGGAAACCATGAAGTCCACATCCTGACCTGGTCCTTGTTTGACT
>NC_056510.1:24408608-24415534 GCF_014905685.2 Nematolebias whitei
AGACAGCACGAGACAGACTGGATCTTTACTATCAGCTTGAAACGTTGATGTAGAGGAGCTGCTCAGAACAGGAAGTGGTTGGTTGAAGTTTTGCTAGTCTTTAGATCAGGTTATGTGAACACCTCCTGGAGATCAAACAGTCATGTGGACAATTATTCATTCCAACACAGATTAAGGAACTGACTAATTTATTTAGTAAAAATATGTTCCTACATTTAGTCATTATTGATAAAAAACAACTTTTAGTCACTCAGCTCAAATGTATCCACACAGCATGACTCTGAAATCAGACTGATGAGAAGCGTTAAATCTGCTCAATATGATGATATACTTTGTTTTTGCACAGATGTAAACAACAATCATTGTCTCAGTATCGAAGTATAAATCTCAAACATTGACAGAAGAATATTCAACCACAGTTTATGCCATGCACCAGTTGTTGGTCATTAGTGTGTCCATTCTTTATTCACTTTATTCAGTGAGTCTTCTTTCACACTTTTTGACGACTCTGCTGATGTCATCATTCAGGTTTTCATCCACTAAATCCCAGTGGCCTTTTATTGTGGTCAGCCTAAGGCTGTGTGATAATCATGCTGTCCAATCAGCATCTTGATATGCCACACCCATGAGGTGGATGGATTATCTCGGTAAAGAAAAATTGCTCACTAACACAGATTTACACAAATTTGTGAACAATATTCAAGCACAAAAGGCCTTGTGTGTTCATAGAAGAAGTCAGATCTCTGAGTTCAGCTCATGAAAAATAGGAATTAAAACTGAAGTGTTGTGTTTAGATTTTTGTTCAGTATATTAAAAATTAACTCCTTAAAAGTTGCAGAAGGTGCTCATCTGCATCATTCTCTTAAGCTTGTGGGCCAAAATTATACCCTTCAGAACTTGCAGGTACAGACCATACAAATTCCCTCAGAGGGCCTCAATTGGCCTGTAGTCCACACTTTGACCACTCCTGATTAGGACCATACCATACCATACCATACCATACCATACCATACCATACCATACCATATCATACCATTTTATTTATAGAGCACTTAAAACAGCAGCAAGGCCAAACAAAGTGCTGTACAGCAAAAACAAACAAGTAAAGCACACAATAAAATATACATAGATCAAAATGGAAAAAGATAATAACAAATGGCTAACTGAATACAGACAGGTTAAAAATAAATTACACAGTTTCAAAAGTCAGGGAATAAAAGTGGGTTTTTAAGTGAGACTTGAAAACCATGCGGGAGGGGGCCTGCCTGACATGCAGTGGTAACTCATTCCACAGTCTTGGACCTGTAACAGAAAAGGCCCCATCACCTCTGAGCTTAAGACATGTTCCTGGAACCAATAGAAGCATCTGATCTGCTGACCGCTGATAGGGATTTTTTCCCTCGTAACACCTTTAAAGAATTCACACACAAGACAGAGTGTAAGAATTTTGATGAGCCCTCTGCAGAGGGGGGAGTTCGTGACCTGACCAAACGTCAAGGTGAAGTCCACCGTTCGACGGGAGAGCTCGTGTTTTATTGTGAGACAGGAGGAGTGAGCAACAGGCAAAATCAACAGATACAGATTTTCTCCGACGCAGCGGAGCCAGAAAAGATTACTAAACAGACGGCTTGATTACAAAATGGGATAGCCGGAGTAGCGAGGTCAGGTCTGAATAACATCATGGTTGTTTAAAAACCCAAGGTCTTGGTCTCACTGCACATGCACATGAAGCTGAGAACAAGACTCTGGCTGTTCTTTAGTTCACACGACTGGAGTTTAGTTAAATGGTGAGGGGTCTAAAAACAGTTTTAAATGATAACATTTACATTTTATCCAACAACCGCAGAGATCGCTGTGGGACATATGGCTGCAGCAGATCAGCGAGATAAGAGGGGGCAGAACTGTTAAGAGATTTAAAACAAACAGGAGTATTTTGAACTGAATTCGAAAGTGAACTGGGAGCCAGTGCAGGGAGGCCAAAACTGGTATAATATGCTCTCTTTTGCCTGTACTGGTTAAAAACCAGGCTACAACATTTTGGACCAGTTGTAAACGTGCAATGGAGGTCTGACTGATTCCAAAACAGAAGCACATTGCAGTACTCGAGCATGGATGTTTTGAACGCACGTATATCGGTCTCAAGGTTATTTTTGGACAGTATGGGCTTCAGTTTAGACAGTTGCCTCAACTGAAAAAAAAAACTGGATTTAACAATCATGTTTACATGACTGTTAAGTTTCATGGAAGAGTCCATTGTCACTCCCAGATTAGTGACTCTTTGTTTCTATAACAGGGCTAGAGATGACAGGTTGATGCAGTGGTTCTTGATCATGCCAGTAGGAGGGAACAACATGACTTCAGACTTCTTCTCATTAAAACTTGAGAAATTTAAAGCCATCCAGTCCCTGATGTCAGCCAGGCGGTCAAGAAGAGGCTGAATAGAATGTGCACTGGTGTGCTTCAGAGGGAAATAGATTTGACAGTCATTGGCATAGAAATGAAAGGGTGTGCCATGTTTACAAAAAATAGCACCTAGTGGCAGCAGGTATAAAGAAAAGAGAAGAGGACCGAGGATGGACTTCTGCGGTACCCCCCACAAAAGTGCTTCCGATGCTGAACTAAAATCTTTGATGTTGACAAAACAGGTTCTGTCAGAGAAGGATTTAAAGGGATGACCCTGTGATGCCCACCCACTGCTCCAGCCTAGAAATGATGACAATTTATGTTTAAACAAAACTGTAATGAAATGTAATGAGATGAAACTGGTTGCTTTTACTTCTACCTGCTAAATAAACTAAGGCCTCAGAAACTGATGGGAGAAACTGATGTCTAATGGGAGATTTATTGTGCATCCCAACAACGAACTGTTTTACATGGTTGGTCATTTTCACAATTTGTATCTTTTCCCTCGCCTTTTTGTTTTTAATAAGATATAATTACCATAACAATGTTAACACACACATTAATAGACTCCATCTTCACAGATGAGCTTGTTTTCTTGGCTCCAAACATGTACTGTATATCTGGAACATTAGACATTGATTCCTAATGTATTTTAATATTAGAGCGCTCTATCTCCAGGGGAACTTACAATGACATGTTTATTATTATATCAGGTTTGTTATAATGTTTCAGACCTCTATAAATTAAATTATTTTTAACATTTAAATTGTCTACCTGCATATCCACAACAATATGTATTTTGCAGGGGTGACTTTTAGATCATGGTTCTCATTTCTCTTATTTCAGCCCACACACACTCAAACTGCCAAAATGTCTAAAGGAAACAGGAAAAGGAAACGCACACAGTTACAAACGTGTCAAATAGCACAGATCACAATATTGTGACCAGACTGTACACCACAGACACTAGTGCTGTCTGAGTATCAAGCTGTCACATTTCTGACATTCATGTCTTTTAACTTGTGTCCAGTTTACTCACAGTAATTCATCACGTGCACATTGATAAATAAAATTTAACCAATATGTTGTTTTCTCTATTTTTATTTTTTGGTTTATTAGTGTTTCCACAGATGTCACCACTTATTTCTAAAGAAATAAAACCATTTGTTGTTCAGAGCACATTTTCCAGCTGGGTATTAGTTCATTATATTCATATACAGTAGTTCATGACCTGCAAGAAATTCTGCCACCGTGCAATTAAATAACTTCAAACCTGTTGGGAGATTTGTTGATTTTCTATTAAACCTGAGGCTCTGATAGAAAAAAAAGACCATTAAACACGCACTAAAATCTTTAACTAATTTCTATATTCTAGCGGTTATGTGTACAAAATTGACTTTTATTGATCTTCAGCACTTATTTTCCACAATCGTCCACTTACATAAATAAAAAATATCAGTTTTATACAGTTCCGCCATACAAGAGTCTTTATTTTTTCTTAATCTCTGTACATGTGATGGCAGGTTAAATGTCTATTTAATGAGTGATGTTGGACCGAATGTGTGAAACTCAAACATCTTGATGATGAATGCATGTGACAGACGGAGGAGCTCAAATGTGCATCACCGAGTGTGTACTTGTGAAAAGAAGCCTCAGCTCTCTGCAGATGTAATACACGTGCCTCTTGCACACAAACCTCTTCCCACACTGTTCTTTCTTCTGTTTATCGTGTTTGCATACACAAGTGCCGTGACCTTTTGTTCCTCCGAAAGCTAGCTTAATAAATGAGCTCTTTGGTCGGCGCAGTCAGGAGGCACTCGTGGTCACATTTATCAGAGAAAAGAAGCTCACGAGCAGGAAAGAAGAGAAATCCTCTCAGTTACCTTTTGTTTGTTTTATCCAACAAACCTGAAATGACTGGCATCAATCTGCTGTTTGATTGTGTCTATTACCCTCCTACAGTCCTCTTTGATATTCACGTTTTTTTTTTTTTTTTATGCAGGCAGAGGAACGTTGCGTGCGTTATTCGATTAACTGGGACTGCAGGGCCCTCCTACACTCACAAGCCAGTAATCCTCAAGCCTCACTTCTTAACCACACACCTTCTAACACTCATGCACACGTAAAGAATCTGTTTCTGTCACCTCCAGACCACCAACACTGACTTTATGTTCAGTTTGCTGCAAACTTGCCTCAGCTTTACGTTTAATTTTGAGGGATGCCTCTGAATCGCACACCTTCTTGCGCAGACTTCTGAGAAAGATATAAAACTAAACTGGTGATTATAAAGTGTTTGCGTGTATGTGTGAGAGCAAAAAGCAATGGGACAAAAAACACGTTTGTGTATGAAGGAGAGGGTTTACTGCAGCAAGTCTCTGACCCTCACAGGCACTGATAGATGTTTGTGAATATTTGAGATGCCTGTTAAAGCCCCTGGCAGAACACGTGGAGAGACATCAGAGCACCTCTGTTTGCTTGTATGTTTCCTCCATGCATAAATTTGAGCCAGTAAAAACATAGATTAATGGCGCAGAAAGGGAGACGTCTCTGTAAGCCAAGATTTAACAGTTTAACTGTATATTATAGTTTTAAAAAATACTGTCATTTTGGACATTTTTTTGTCCTGGTTTGCATTTTTAATGTAAAAATACATTGGTGCGACTGCATTTGAGCATAGCTGGGTGCAATGGGTGAAAGATATCCAGTTAATCAAGCTGCTCCAGGAAAATTAATATCTTCATATATTTATGGTTTTTTTTTTATATTTGTTTTAAAAGGTAGGCACAAATGAGGCAAAACCCAGCAGATCCAGCCTCGCCAGTGTGTGTTTGCTTTGTGAACACAGATGGAGCGGCACAGATGCTGCTGCATTAATTATCATGCTGCGACTTTTCACAGGCGTTTTATTTTACATGCAGCTCATTAGTTGTGAGGAATGTCCTTTGACTGTCAAGCCCACAAAGAAACAAGGCAGTAGAGACACTGGTCTGAGCTTCCTGTCTGTAAGAACTCAGACAAGTGGTTTTTCATCTGAAACTTCCGAACATAAATACATTCACTGGGTTAACTTAAAAACACACAAAACCACAGCAAATATATGCACATATATACATATTAATATGTGCTTTTGTTGTCTTTATTGCCCACTATTGATGGTGGAGTAAAATTGTTTTGTCTGTGTGTTTGTGATTGTTTGTACTGTTGGCTAACTACTTTGTACCCTATAAACCACTAAACAAGTTTTACCCAAACTTGCAGAATCAGTGGATGCACATGTACAGATTCACAGTTAGAGTCAAGCAAACATAGGAAGGCTACCACCAAACGATGATATTAGCGACAAGTCGTCTGCTCAAAAGGCCTCTGCAGCTGGTTAGGCACTGTTTTCTCATCACCATCAGAAAGATAAGATGATGATGTACTGTTTTAAAGGATAAAATGAGTTATTGTGTGGCTGTATTTACCACCACGTATAACACCCTAAGAGCAGGTGTGCAAAGAAAGCACAAATCTAAAACGTGAGCAGTGTGAAATGACAGCAATGATGCTGATATGAGGTGAGCACTAACCATAGCTTCTTCTATTTTTGGGTCTGCATTTGAAAATGTCATGAGGTTGAAAAAGGGTGGTAGGAATGTAGCATGTAGCCTAGCAGCTAGTGTGTTTTCACGGTTTTAAACAACTACTTGTGATTACAGGGATGGATTTTTAAGGGAGTTCTTTAGAAAGGTTATAAACAATATCTTACCTGTTGTAGATAATTGAACAACGTCAGTTTGAGGGAACAGAGTTTCATTCTGACTGAAATGACAGACTAAAGCAGAGGTATTCAATCATAACTCACTGAGGTCCAGGTACTAAAATTTCCTCCTGGTAAAAGGTCCGAACTAAAGTTCAACGTTTGACTTTTATGCTCTTATCTACCCGTCTTAACATTTTCACTGTTAACAAACTGCCCTTTATAGTAAACAAGAAACTCTTTTACCATATTTAAAAGTAGTCCCAGACAAATAAATTTAAGACCTTTATTTCAGATTAAAACAGGAAGCTCAAAATAAAATACATCTTAAATGTGCAAACAGAGCCTAATAAGCCCTTTTCTCTTATTGAAGAGGTCCAAGCCTAAAGAATTGAAGGCTTACACTAAAAGTAAAAACGTTAACACGTTTAGAAAACAGAAAACATAAAAAAAAAACTAAAAAAAAACCGTTGAAACATTGAAAAAAAGTGACTCTTTTAGTATAAAAACGTGTAAACAGAGCAAGTAGGTTGGAAGATAATGATGGGGGATTGGTGGCACAGAGGTTAGAAGATGGGCTTGTGATCGGAAAGTCGCAGGTTCACCTCCTTCACCTGGAAAAGGTGAAACACCCACACCTCCCTCCACCCTCATTCACCCCACTCTGGGCCCCTGAGCAAGGCCCTCAACCCCCACCATCTGCTCCCTGAACAGGTCTCTCTTGAAAATGAGTTCTCGTGGCTCAATGAGACTACCTGTATAAATAAAGGATAAATGAAAAAAA
>NC_056510.1:24420534-24441347 GCF_014905685.2 Nematolebias whitei
TGCACCAGCTCTCCAGGTGTTCCACCTCTTGCCTGTAGCTGGACTCATCATTGTTTGTGATGCATCCCACCACCGCTGTATCATCTGCAAACTTTACAATGTGACAGCCTGGATGGGTAGCTGCACAATCATACGTGAGCAGAGTAAACAGGAGGGGGCTCAACACACATCCCTGAGGAGAGCCAGTGCTGAGGGTTATGGTGGAGGAGGAGAAGTTGTGGATCCTCACTAACTGTGGTCTGTATGTTAAGAAGTCTAGTACCCAGTTGCACATGGAGGGGCTTAGTCCTAGTGTAGATAGTTTGTCCATCAGGGTTTGGGGGATCATGGTGTTGAAGGCGGATGTGAAGTCCACAAAGAGCATACGGACGTAAGAGTTTTTCTGCTCCAGATGGTTGAGCACAGTGTGGACCACAGAGGAGATTGCATCCTCTGTTGATTGGTTCTCACGGTATGCATACTGATGAGGGTCCTCGTTGATGTTGATGGTTGTTTTGATGTGGGTCATGACCAGTTTTTCGAAGCATTTAGCGACTATCGGGGTGAGGGCCACTGGCCGATAGTCATTCAGACCAGTCACTATAGAGCTTTTTGGGACTGGGATGATGGTGGCAGTCTTCAGGCAGGTGGGAACTGTCTCCAGGTTAAGTGAGGTGTTAAAGATGTCTGCCAGCACCTCACAGAGCTGATCAGCACATTCCTTCAACACTTTTCCGGGGATGTTGTCTGGGCCAGTTGCTTTGTGCGGATTAATCCTCCTGAAAGTACTCCTTACTTCTGCTGAGGTCACGCTGAGATGCTCTTCATCCAGTGGTGAGGTGAGTCTGGTGCTGGGTGGTCTGTTTGGGTCTTCAAAGTGTGCATAGAACTTGTTGAGAGCATCAGGCAGAGATGTGTCTTTGGGGCGTTGTTCACTCCTTCCTTTATAACCTGTAATGCACTTAATGCCTCTCCACATACTCCGAGGGTCTTGTGAGATGAATTGACCCTCGATCCTCTTTGCATATGTGCCCTTGGCCTTCTTAATACCAGCAACCAGCTCTTTTCTTGTCCTACTCAGCTCCTCTGAATTTCCAGACCTGAAGGCAGTGTTCCTGGCTTCCAGCAGGGTGCGCACCTCTGCATTCAGCCAAGGTTTTCTGTTTGGGTAGCTTTTAACATATCTGATACAGGAGACGGTTTCAGTACATGTACTAATGTAACCCAGAACTGAGGATGTGTATTGTTCAAGATCAAGCCATCCTCCATTTTCAGCAGCTTCTCTGAAAACCTGCCAGTCTGTTCGGTCAAAACAATCTCTCAGTATGGGGACCATGCCAGAGCCCTGTAAATATATATATATATATGTATATAATATCGATAGAGATATTTAATAATAATTTTCAATAATTATATATACTGTATTTGAATACACTTTTTGATTAACATATGAAAATGAACAAAATAACATTTAATATCAGTTTGGAACCAATTCAGAATTTAAGTCTGTTATTCAAGTTCCAATAAGGCTCAGAGTTCAATGTTGTATGTGAAAACTGTTCCAAAATGTCCAAGTGGGAAAAATGTCCAAGTTAGGGTCCTTCTTTGAATATCCACGAGATTCAGAATAAACACCAACAAAAAGGTCGATTTCCTACCACAACGTGGTCAGTAGATAGCTCGCCATAAGTTATACAAGGTTGTTAACGGGAGTGGCAAAAAAGATCCTGACCTAAAAGGTCAATAACATAAATTAATTACATATTCAAATAAATTAATTAGCTTTAGCTTAAATGGTTTGTAACCATTACAAAAAACACACATGTATTCAATAAATGCTATATTTCATAAACATTTGACTTCATAATTCAATTAAGGCACATTTTCAAAATGTTTTCTCAAAATCAGTTCGCTTTAAGGTTAACAAAGGAATCAAACAATAAATTTAAATAACAGTTGTGTAACGGGTTCAAAATTAATTCAAACCAAGCCAGTACTAAACAGTACAAAACCACCACTGCCGCTGGAGCGGTTTGTCAAAAAGTAAAAAAAATACCCTAAGATAGTTCAAATAAATTCAACCAAAGATGTCCTTTAATTACTAAAGGTACGGCCTTTTATTCTGCTTACTTATTGAGTAACTTTATTAGCGTATTAAATAAATACATGGTTGGGAAAGTCATATTGACCAGTGTAAAATGCTAGCCAAATTATCTGTTAGCTCTATGGAGTCTTGCATTGTAAGCGCTGTGATTTTTTTTGCTGCAGTGTTAACGCAGCTACGAACACGTCCAACAGTATTTTTTTTAAAGGTAACTCACTGTCAAGTAGATGGTTAAATAGTTTCAAATTTCATTGATTATAGATCTCGCCAAAGTTGTTTCGCAGCAACAGCAGAGTTGGTGCTGCAGCAACAGTGACATGGGGTGCCCCAGAGTAACAGGGTCACATGGGTTACACACCTCCTGCTTCTCTGCTTGGCTCTTCACCTAAACTGTCTATCGCTGGAAAAATGTTCCATGAAAATTATTTATTTTCGTGAATTTATCAGATTGGGCATGGGTTTGGACAAACCCATCACTCGGTCCGGTGCGCTTATTAGTGACCTCTGGTCTAAGGATTAATACAAGTGGGACCAAAACCTGAGAAAAACTGAAATACTTAAAACAATTAGAAACAAATAATAAAGGAAATAAATGTAAAAATAGAAAACACAAAAAGCTACCATTACTAATTCAAAAGCCACCGATCCTAACATAGAATTTGTATAAACCACTAGGAATGTATTAAGACTAGAGTTTTAAAACAGAAATAATCCACTTTAGTCTTGGCCCAACTTTAGCAGAAGACGAAAGCAGTCAGAACATTTTCATTTTTGAGTGTCAGACACAAATACACATGGCAGAGACAAGCTAACAGCTAACCTGAGCAGTAAATGAAGATGGGCCAATTCCAAAACAAATTTCTGCCTTTATTAAATTTTTTTTTTCATAATTTGTCACGTAAACTAAACTAGTGGTCACTCTTTTCTCATCCAGACGTTGTCAATGTTGCTACTTGTGTTAATAAAGAGTGATGGTTCCTCAACATTTTTCACTTAAACAAAGGCATTTTAATCAAATTAAATCAGTCAAAGAGGCATAAACTACCGGTATTTACTTTTAATATGTGTAATTTCCATAAACATTCAACCCTTTGTAAAAAAAAAAAAAAGAAATTTAAAATTAAAAATAGCTCAGTGAGTCACAGCAGTGTTTGATGCGTTTTAACTTCCAGAAGTTTTAATAATCATATTACTGCACCTCCCTACATCTATCTGCACCTTCCTTAGTGATGTCCTCCATGGTGAGAAATACTCCTCATCAATCAGGTGTTGCTTCATTTTTCTATAAAAAACTTTCTTCCTCTGTTAAACCTGACACAGACAGAAGTCCACAAAAAAGCATGTTTGCCTTTTGTTTTAGTTTCTTCCTCTATAGTTCATAAGAAATTAGACCGAGGAAATCTCAGCTGATCAATGGAAGAATCTAATTAAGAGTAGCACTTGCTGCAGCCCCAAGATGGCCGCTGATTACCCACAGCTGACGGGCGTCTACCTGATGAGCTCCCACTCGGCTGCAGTCAAGCTGTACTCTTCGCTGGAGCATTGATTCCTCTTTTGTCATCCTGTTGTTTGGATCCAGTCCTGCTTCGCTTTTGGTCCTGTGTCTCGTTCCCTGCGCTTTGCCCTCCAGCCACTTGCCTGCCTTGAACTGCCTGTTGAATTGGACCTCCACCTGTAAGGAGGAAACAAGACCACACGATCAATTTCCTGTACTGACCTCTTTGCCTGGCCATCCTGACCGTGTCTTTCCTCTTCCAGAGCTTCCAGTCAACCAACATGTATATATATATGTATATAAGAACCACTGTAAATAAATAACACTGTGCACTTTTCAACTTGAGTCTTGTGTCGTTTCAGTCTCGTTACAAACTGGGTACCTTGAGTCACAACATTAAGATGTATGCGAGCATGCAAATATGGCAACGACATAAATGTTTAACAAAAAAATAAGTGATAACATGTGTCTTATAGAAAAGTCACGAAGCCATACACAAATATTTGATTCTGTTTGTTGAAACAGCGAGAAAATTATTCACTTCAAGTTGTTTAAAACGCTGGACATTTGTCAGCAGACTATATATAAATCCTGCTAATGAACTTTTAATGAATCTACAAAAACATCTATATTTATTTTTTTATACATTTTCTTTATCATTTGATGTATTTGCACTTATTGTCTATTTTTATTGTTCAGTTTAGATATGTGGTTTTGTTTCTTATATACAAAGTACATATTTTATTTTAGCTTTGCTTTAAAGTTTAATTCTTGTTTTGTGTTTAGAATAAAGTTGAACTAAAGACTGTATCTCTTCTTTAAACATCCATCCATCCATTATCTTTACCCGTTTATTCCATTTTGGGTCACGGGGGTCGCTGGTGCCCATGTCCAGCAATCACTGTGCGAGGGGCGGGGGACACCCTGGACGGGTCGCAAGTCCATCACAGGGCCACATAGAGACAAACGAGACAAACAACCATTCACTCTCTCACTCACACCTAGGGACAATTTAGAGTTACCAATCAGCCTAACATGCATGTTTTTGGTCTGTGGGAGGAAACCGGAGTACCCGGAGAAAACCCACGCATGCACGGAGAGAACATGCAAACTCCACCCAGAAAGGCCCCTGGACCGGGGTTTGAACCAAGGACCTGCTCGCTGAGAGGCAGCAGCTCTACCAGTTGCGCCACCGTGCTGCCTTCTTTAAACATATTTGAGGGAAATATTCCTGAGAGATCCAATACTTTTGTGTCTTTTTATGATTTTTCAGCTGAGTTAACTTTAACAGATTATTTAATAAAGTCATCAAAGTGACAACAGTATTTCATGATGAACCCGGCAAGGTTATACATTTTTAATCTGCAGTAATAAAAAAAAAGTCATTATTTTATATATAAGCTGTTTTTAAAAATTGTTTCCACCCACCGTCCAAGACCTGTCCTGGTCTGCCCGGCCTCGTGCGCTCCTGCAGGTCGGCAGCTCGGAGGACCCTCCGCTGTGACCAGCTTGGAGCTGGGGAGGTGACGCCCTGCCCGGAAGAGGGGGCTCTGAGGCTCCGGTGGAGAGGACCGGGGCACCGGCAAAGCTCCATCTAGCTCATGCTGAATTTTGTCGTCGGCCACCAAACACAAAACACGCCTGCACTTCAGCGTTAGACCACTTCGTTATAGTTTTTAAAATCTTAAAAATAAGTCCAGTCACTCCTCCGAGTTATTATAATTACAAATAGTGGATCGTGTTGTTACCAAACAACCAGTGTCTCCACCCGCTAACCAATCAATGACCGACAGTGTTCTGACATCACGTTTTAAGGCCAGCACGGGACACTTGGAACGTTGGAAAAGCCTTGGAACCGTGCAGAGACAAGTCGAACCGTACTGTACAGGTGCTAGTGGAAAAGAGGCATATGTGTCCCTGTGATGGACTGGAGACCTGTCCTGGGTGTCCCCTGCCTCTCACACAGTGACTGCTGGACATGGGCACCAATGACCCCCGTGACCCAGAAAGGAAGAAGCGGGTAAAGATAATGGATGGATGGATTTAAGTAAAATGTCTGAACATCTTAAGTCACCGACATCTGCTTCACCTTGTAATCTCTCACAGTGTAAGATGACTGCCGACAGTTGGGTCTTAGACTCTGTGTAGAGTCACTCTGCCTCAAGGAGAATTGAAGAAGAGACACCAGAGCAACGCTAAGCTAATTTATTTTAAATACCATGCCCTTGGAAATCATTGTAAATATTCAAACCTATGCTGATGAAACCCTTTTGACACTCCCCTCAGCTCATGCAGGAGCTACATATCTCTGTGTATAGTTCAAACACTCAGAGGTAAAGACACTGCATAAAAAACACACTTCCTTTCCATCAGTGTCCTGCTGAGTTGCAAAGCAAAGAGGCAGGCACAGATCAGTGAACGGGGGCGAGAGTTTGAACAAAAGTAAACTGTTCATATTCAGTAAAGTGCACCTGATCGTCCAAGAAAATGAATCTAACATCAGATAAGAAGCAAAACTCTCGTTTTTCTCTCTGTGCACACGGTTCTACATGTCAAAAAATACCCAGGGTGTAAACTAACAGCGTACAGGTATGTTTGAAAAGGCAGATTCACTACAAAGAGTGAGGTTACATTATAATTGATGGCTTGCGGTCCAAAAATAATTTATTCTCTTCTTTATATTCAAAATTCAGCGTGCTGCTGTGCTCAGAGCCATAGACGTCCTTCCTAATTACTCTAATTACTCATTGGTGATGCGCGCACACCAGTGGTGGTACGTAATCCTGAAATGCTGAAATACTTTCTTTCAGCCTTTCAGCGTTAATCTTTCAGTGCATGAGGTCCCGAAAAATAGCTTTACAGATGCTTTACAGATGGTTTCGGAGCGAGCAGGGAGTCTAATTGAAGGATGCTGCTTGAAAGGGACGAGTTGTAGCTTGAATTTAAAGATCAGTGAAGCGACAGCCTGCAACATGAATCTAACTGAAATATTACACCGAGGGGTCTAAAAGAAAACCAAAGCAGAGATCTAAGGAATTTTATTCTTCCTTATATTTCTTTTAAGGAATCAATCTTCCAAAAAATGCCAAAGTGACTGTCAGGTGACAGCAATGATGGCAGTTCATACTTACTGTATGTTTCATTACTTTTAAATAGACATCGCATTTTAAGAGGAAAATATTAAAACCAGAGTTTTTGGTGAGAACAGATGATGTTTTTAAAATGATTTCCAAAGTGATGATATTTTAAAAGCTTGTTTTTAGAGCTTCTGTTTGGACAGGAGCTACAGAGCTGTTCAGAAACTATGACATATTGTTTTTTTACTAAGTCTGTTTTGATGTTGTTGTCAAAAGTGTTTATGTCCTCTTTCTGTTTTCTGCTGTTTTTCCATTATTGGGACACAGAGGCAACAGGTCCAGGAGGGAGACACAAACATCCCTCTTCCCAGCGACACTCGCCAGCTCCTGGTATCCCAAGATAAGGCCAGTGATAATGTCAGTGAGGGTACAGAATCCCTCAGCAAGTTCTGGCCCTGCTGGGAGACTGGGGTCTCGTCCCAGTGGTATGTGCCCAGACAAATTTCAAGAGGGATGCACCCAGAAGGCATCAGATCAGATGTCTGAACCTTTCACTGCTGACTCCTTTCAAAGCAGAGAAGCCATCGCTCTACTCCAAGCTCTCTGTGAGCTCCTCACCTCATCTTTGTGACTGAGCCAATCTACAAAGAGCTCATTTTTCAACAGCTTGTATCAAGAGCTTTGCTTTCTTCACAACAACAGACTGGAGCAATGCCTTTGTTACTGAGGACGAGACCCAGATCCATCGATTCCACTTTATATTCTGCTTTATCCTCACCTCACTTGTGAACAAGACTAAGATATTTGGACTCACTCCCACCCTGGAAGGAGCAGTTTTCATCTTTGGACTAAGTCCTCAGATACAAGTACGGACGAGGGTTTATTGCATGCTGAAAAACCAAGCTAAGCATGTTTTTTAAATTCTATATGTTAAATAGGGCAGCACGGTGGCACAGTTGGTAGAGCTGATGCCTCAGTGAGCATATTACCCCCGGTTCAAATCCTGGTCCAGGGGCCTTTCTGGGTGGAGTTTGCATGTTCTCTCTGTGGATGTGTGGGTTTTCTCCAGGTACACCCGTTTCCTTCCACAGACTAAA
Source organism: Nematolebias whitei (assembly GCF_014905685.2). Classification (NCBI taxonomy): domain Eukaryota; kingdom Metazoa; phylum Chordata; class Actinopteri; order Cyprinodontiformes; family Rivulidae; genus Nematolebias; species Nematolebias whitei. Next base: position 24,428,287 of record NC_056510.1, read on the forward strand.
AACATGCATGTTAGGCTGAATGGTAACTCTAAATTGTCTCTAGGTGTGAGTGAGAGAGTGAATGGTTGTTTGTTTCGTTTGTCTCTATGTGTCCCTGTGATGGACTTGGACCTGTCCAGGGTGTCCCCCACCTCTCACACAGTGATACCATACCATACCATTTTATTTATAGAGCACTTAAAACAGCTACAAGGCCAACCAAAGTGCTGTACAGACAGAACAATACACAACACACGAAGCAATATACAAAATAAAGTAAATCAAAAATATGGACATAAAAACGATGCAGATAATAAATATGACGACAAACCAGTGTGGTGCGTACAGGTTCAAAACACAGATCCTCTGGTGTTGAAAGCTACTGAATAGTAGTGAGTTTTTAAACAGGATTTGAAAACCAAGAGAGAGGGGGTCAGTCTGACAAGCAGAGGTAACTCGTTCCAAAGTCTTGGTCCTGCTACAGAGAAGGCCCTGTCATGGCTGGACATGGGCACCAGTGACCCCCGCGACCCGAAAAGGAAGAATCAGGTAAAGATAACGGATGGATGGATGGTAAATATGTATAGGGCTTATAATAATACAATATCTAATTAAATTTTGTTAAAAGAGACAGCTGTTATAATATGAAGGGGATGGAAATCTTTGTGAAACCTAAATTTCGAACTAGTCTGAAGGAACGGTTTACCTCAATCCAGGGAATTAGATTATGGAATAATCTGGAGAGTGATGTGAAAAATGCCAGATCAATGTCTATGTTTAAGAGAATGATCAAAGCTGGTTTGTTAAAAAAAAAATAAAAAATGAAATAGCTTAATGTGTATTTGTATGAATTGACGCTCAAGAAGGAGTTTTTTATTTTGTTTTTGCTATTTGAAGATTATTATTGTTTGAATTATTTTTTTGTTATAAAGGGGCATATATTATAAGATGTTTTTCTTCTTTCTGTTGCCTTTCATTTTGTTTGCGTTTGCATTTCTTTTTGTATATGGAATTGTTTTGTTTTTTAAAAATGAATAAACTTATAAATAATAAAAAAAAAATCTATAGGGCCTATTAAAATATGTCGACAGAGGAAAAACTATGAATAGAAAAAAAAAATCCAGAGTACAGGGCCTGAGATTATTCAAATACTGATCTATAACAGGTACGATATTTGCTCATAAACTTTCCATTGAACCCCACTTCAAAAAATCTGAACTATCCCTTTATTTAAACTCGGTTTATGACGAAATTAACAGTTGAAAACATTAACTAACACCGGAGAATGAGATGAGTAGTAACTATGTATATATTGGCCTTATTTGTCGGACCGTGAGGTTCTGTAGACAACCTGTTTTGAAGACTTGTATAATAAAACACTGGAGCAGCAGGGATCGATTCATCCAACATGTACACCTCCTGCCTGCTCCCCCTCCTGTGCTTCTTCTCGGAGGACTCCAGACATTTTCATTGGCGGTGAGAGAGGAGGAGGAGGAGGAGGAGAGCCCGACCGACAGGAATTCCTCAGCTCCTCAAATTTCCTTCAGCTCGACTCCATCCGGAGCAAAGATCTCGACCAGCAGCTTTTCTTCTCCTGAACGGGACCACCTGAACAAAACGGTACAAAGACACGAGGTTTCCTACAAGTTTTCTACTAAAAAGCAGCGCACGGACGCGACGTCCTCGTGCTGCTTCTCCTCACTTTCTCTTTTTGTTTCCAGATGTTGCGAAGTGTCGCTGCGCTCCTGCTGCTGGCCGCGGCTCTCTGTAATGCCGAGGTAAGTTGGACTCTTTCTACCTAATCTAAAAACACAAGTCCGTGTGGAGCTTCAGATCACACCAAATGCGCTCGGTCAAACACTTAAAAAAAAACAGACTTTAAACAAATTGAAGTGACACAGCTGCTTTGTTTAGAGAGGAGAAACATCTGGAAAAGGTCTGAATGTGCTGATGTGGTAGAAATGATCCGTGAACTAACTTAATTGTTGACCATTTGGTTCCTGTTATCCTTCTTACAATAAACCCAGTGCTGTGTTCATGGAACTGTCTCAGCTTCTCATTAGACATTCTGATCCATCATATTGTCTTTATAAAAAAAAAAAAAAAAACTGAATAAAACACACCCCACCTTTCTTGGCCAGTTGTTTTTTTGCCGACAGCTCAGCCAAAAGAGCAGAAAGTGACACAGTATTGTCAGATGGGTGTGAAAAGGATAATGGTGGCCTGCTGTATAGACGTCCCCTTCATCGTTGATGTTTGGCAGCTGCTCTGCCTTCACACAGACATCTTGTTTGGACGGTCAACGCTCCCATGTTTGTGTGCTCATGGGTAGTGAATGTGCTGAAGAGCTGTGGGAACGCTCACCTTATGGGTCTGACGCTGCAGCGCTAAGTGGTCCAACCTGTGAGTAAACACACAGAGGTAACGTGTTGTTAGAGGCACCATGATGACACACAAGACAACTGGACTGGTGAAGTTTCAACAGTGGACAACAAAAAGCCTGAGGACTGGATGCTTTACCAATTCTATAATTTAAAAAATATATATGTTGGTTTAGAACAAATGGAGCTAGGCTTGAGCCAATGTAATTGTTTTACCATTTTATACTGTACAAATTGTACCCCCACGTTGTACCCTGCATCATACTAAGGCATGGCAATTATGTACTCGCATACAAAATGGCAATGCCAGATAACAAAAAAGGGTTAAATCATGTGATCTGGATCAGTTTATTTAAGTGAGAAATGTTTCGTCCCACATCCAGATGACTTCTTCAGGCAGTTTATGGCCTGCCAACCAAATCTGTCCCATAGGCAGCCTTCACTGATGTGTTTCAAGCCAACCTCCTGTTGAAATCTCAGAAGCAGCTTTTAACACATGCAAACAGGGACCATCTGTCCAAAACAATCAATCATCATGTACAACAATCAAATGTTTTAGGCCAGATGACCAACTTGCTACTCACAGAAACAGCCTGAGGACAACTAAGGCCAAAATGGTTCAGAAAAAGGTTTGTAGGCTCAATCATCCAGGTAGATAACAACAAAGTAGGTTAAATCATGTTTTCTGGACCAGTTTCTGGACCAGTGCCAGATAAGTTCTGCTCCTCACATTGTGTATCTGTGAGTGATCTTCACCCTAAACTTATAACCCAATTCCAACTCTTATATGGTTTTTAGTTGGATGTGAAGAGATCTTTGGCAAACGGCTTCTTTTTGTATCCACAAAAGTCTGGGTACAAAATGACCAAAACAGCTACAGTACAAAGTGGCAAAGGAACAAAGTAAGCAGTTCCCAGTGCCAGAAATGTGCCAACTCCAGTGGCAATGAAAGATCTATTTAAGCTTAAGACTGGGATGTGTTATTATCATTATCATCAGATCTTTTAAATTCATTATTAATGTGTTAACCTTTATTTAATCAGGCAAGTCCCACTGAGAGAGGACCTTTTAAAGAGAGGCCTTAACCTGACTCGTTTGTCTCTATGTGATGGACTGGAGACCTGTCCAGGGCGTCCCCCGCCTCTCACTCTCACACAGTGACTGTTGGACATGTGCACCAGTGACTCCCCCGCGACCCGAAAAATAAGAAGCGGGTAAAGATAATGGATGGATGGATGTGTCATTTTCTCACTTGCAAGTTGTTTTGTTCAAAAGCTGCTAAATGACGAAAACTAGTGTAAATGTGGCTGCAGCTGATTTTTTATGTATTGTCCAAATATCCTTAAAAAATATTATAACAGTCCCCGTGTCTAAACCAAATTTGAAGCATGTCCAGAAGCGTGCATTTCTTATTGTCTACAAGGAAACAAAAGGACAAGGACTGTGTCCTCACCTGGTTGTGTAGAAATGCATGCAAACAGCTAATGCTACATAATAATTAGCCAGTTAGCTTAGCTCAACAGATACTTTACACTAAAATAAGAGGTTTACATTTTGCTTTGTTTTACTCAACAAAATGCAAACTACTAGTACCCTTAAAACTCAAACTACAGCTAAACTACCATCTTCTTACAAACTGGTTGCCAAGAAACAAGTTCAAGCCAAGACGAGGCTTTGCACATTTTAGTTGTCAAAGGCTGACTTTCTTCTGAGTTGTCCATCTGTAGCTTTACAATTACAGGCCAGAGCAGGATGTTTCTGCAAACCTTTAGATAGATAGTGAGTGATAACCAAATTATACCTGGCAAAGGCAGAAACATCTTCATACCAGTAGGCACTTGATGGCTTTAAGCTTTAGCAGCGCAGCTGTTCAACACCTGGCTTTGTGCTGTGTTGACACACACAATTACAGAACGAGCAAGTAAACACCGAACATTTACCTAATTAGAATCTAGATTTTTTTCCGTTGCTTTCAGGTAAACACAAGATAGACGAGTTGCCGAGTGTATTTTTATGGCTTAATGCAGATGGCCATTATGAGCTGCAGCGTCAGTCATAGCTCAGCATGCAGGCCCTCCCTGCTGACCTTTCACTGCTTTTCCTGCCTTTGCCTGCTGGCTGCTAAATGTGCCATTGTGTGCGCCTTTATTGAATCTACGGTCATGTTCTGTGAGGGATGGCATGGAGGAGACAGAGCACGCAGCAGGCAGCGCTGAATGTTGTAAACGGGAGATTGGACATTAGAAAGGCATCCATTCTCCTTAGGTAATTACCTTGATAATATATGGCCTGTTGACTGCCGTGGGAAGAGCCTGAGCCGACATACCGCTGGGCTGTCCAAAAGAGGTCAGCAAGTTGGAGTGAAGCCCTCTCAGGAAAGGGTCTGAGGAGTTTAAAGGTGGGGATAAACGATGTGAAAACACGGATTTCTGGGCTGATGTTTTCATTTTCTGGCAAGAGTATGGGATATTTAAATGAGGGTGCTATCCCTCTTCAGTTATTATCAGTGTGAATGCCTGCTTGCTTCCGGAGGTGGGAAATCGCTGCGTTTGAAGATAAGCTGCTCAGAAATGTAGTGCGGCTGGGTGGCCAGAGTCGGGATTTATAGAAGAAAAAAAAAAAAATGCTAGGAATATGAAAGAGGGTGTGTATGTGAGGTGTGGGGGTGGGAGTTGTAAGTGTGTGTGTGTTGGTTGCCTGGAAGAGAGATACGCATCTCATGGATAAAATGTTGATGTTTTACTAAAGCACACCGGGAGCTTGATATGCAAAGGAGGTCGGATGCAGGGAAAGTGAAAGTCATAAGAGTTTTGCAGCCTCGAGGGATGCGTGTGTGCACAAACGTGCAGAAAAATGACGGAGCGAACTGTTTGGATTGCTGTTTTCATGGCATGCACTGAGATTGTTTTCGTCGGAATGCGACGGGGTGGAATGACTCCATGGTTAACTTTGTTATGGTGCTTGGACAAATTATAAACTTCAAGAGGAAGTCATTCCAAACAAAGCACCAGAAAAGCTCCACACGAACAATTGTTCCTGTTGTGGATCTGGATCCATACTAGGCCTAATTGAGTCATGGCCTCTTATGCAGGCCTCCCACTAATGCCCATAAATTGATGCTTGCTCTCCTTCATTCAAGGTGAGCTAAAAATATCTGCCCAGGTGGACGGAGCAAGAGCATGAGAGGGACACAGTGTCCTCTGTCTTTATCAGCCTGCTCTAATTACTGTAGCTCGACAGCCGGTCATGGATCCCGGAGCAGGGATTCTGTTGGGCGGCGATGTAGCGTAATGTAAAACAGGGAGGAGGTGGAGCCACAGTTGAGCATTTTATGCAGGGGTGGACAGGAGTGAGGTGAGATTTGGCTGACTGAGCTTTGCATCATGTCCCTGTAATGTCTCGCCACTCTTGACTTGGCTTGAAAGGAGTCTTTATTTAGTCGATCATCTGTACCGGTGTCTTATCATTTCTTGCATTATACAACCGGAGGAACTACACTTCTAAATTTGTGTCCACAAAGAACAGGCGAGGCCTTTTCAGTCTCAGAGTTTCTTAGAAAACGACGGTGTAGTCACATGAATGAGCCATAAGGTTAATCCCATGGTTGGTCAGTAAATTGAGCATATAAAAGCTACAGTTAGACAGCTTTAATTAGACAGTATTCACATCCAGTTTGGTGAAAGGCTTTTGGATTTATGAATATCACAGAACCTTTTTTTAAGAGAGGCTAAAGTAAAGCTCAAAACTAGGTAACATGTGGGCATTAAAACATTTCTAGATGAGTCATCGTTGGTCAGGCGTTCCTGCAGCTGTCGTCAGTTGTTTGTCTGTGCGTCACTTCCTTTATCTACACATTCATTTCCGCACCATCTGTAAACATCTGTTCTATTTTATGTCACGTTTGTTGAAACCACTTTTTAATAATTCATCTTTAAATAATTTTAATGCGTTCAACTGAAATATGAGAGATTGTGCTTTGATGTTTTATTGTTAGAAAAGTATGTTTTAGTTTATTCAATAATGTTTGATTAATGTATAATAATGGCTTTTTTGGAGTCAGCGCTTGTACATCAACATGATTAATGATGTGGTTTGTTACCACTTTGACTAATCCTATACTAATATATATATAAAAAAAACACATTTATTTAGTCAAGATCTAGTCCTGGGTTAATTCATAGAACATGTGTTTCACAGCATGATGAATAAGTGACTGGTCTTAATTATCTTACATGATCAAATCTACCACATCCCTCTAGTGTTCTTAAATAAAATGTGTACTTACAAACTTAAATACATTTATGTAAATATTGGATGATTTAGCATTAAAAGAGAAATGTTCTTACGATCACAGATCACCACACTGCTATGTAACTTCCTGAAAGCTGCAGGGAAACATGAATTTCACATTGGATCAGGCTTACATACTCCATGTCATCTTCCAGCCACGCTGACTCTGACTATCAGTCTGATCGTGCTAAAGTGACAAGTCTTTAATGGCTTCTCACTCTACACAAACCAGTCAGCCAGAATAGTACTAATGGCCTACGGACAAAGTAGAGCCCCCATTTGCTACCATAACAGCATTAATAAGTCAAAGCATGCACATCTGGGAGGTTGAGGGGAGCTGCTACTGAATGTCTTTGCTGACTGGTCAACAAAAATAAGTACAGTCAGATGATGACGATCAAACTGACATCCATGAAAATGCAAAGTGAGATCTTTGTGACCTGACGAGCAGTGATACTTTATCTGCCGAGTGTCATATTGTTGACTTATAGCTGATATAATTTGTTGCTCTGTCCTCTATTTAATGCTTAAGGACAGTTAACCTTTCGAAGTGTGGTTCATTTAAAAGGTTGTGAAAGATTAATGTCTTACCTGTTGTAGATAGCTCTTTAAATGTTCTCAGTTTGGAAAAACAGAGTTTAAATCTTTTGTAATGTTGAGTTTAAAGCACCAAAGTCCATGCTTAATAATCCAGGTATAAAATCCAACAATGTTCAGTCAGGTCATCTGGATAGTTTCTTTTTTTGATGAGACGTTTCGCCCTCCATCCGAAGGCCTTCATCAGTCTGATGAAACACCAAATAAAACTGATTCTCCACCAACAGCTTACTCCAAAGTGGAAAATAACCCAGTTATCTTGGTACTAAGATGGCCTCTGGGCCATGCCCTCTCCCTCGTCGATAGTCATGTCAAACTGGTTCAAAACACCAAAGTCCATGCTCAATAATCCAGGTATAAAATCCAACAATGTTCAGTCAGGTCATCTGGATGGTTTCTTTTTTTTTAATTATTTTTTGTGCTGAGACATTTCGCCCTCCATCCGAAGGGTTTCATCAGTCTGAGGAAGCCCTTCGGATGGAGGGCGAAATGTCTCAGCACAAAAAAAGAAACCATCCAGATGACCTGACTGAGCCTTGTTGGATGCGTTTAAAGCCAAGCTTCATGGAAATGCTATTTTATAAACCTTTACATCACTGTACATTTAGCTTTATATGGGTATGGTTACATGGTTAGTAGTGCTCCTCAGTCCTGGCTGTTAACTCATGAATCTGGTCAGAGTTAAGCTTTATTTGTCCAAACTGAGTCTATCCAAAGAGCTTTCTTTAACATTTAAATGCTCATAGTCTGTCCGCAGAACACCACTTCATCTCTCTAACCTGTTACCGTAATAGATTTGGTGTGTCTATAGTCTTTAAAAGAGTGATGTAATCTCTATGACATTCACTTTAAGAAACTTATTAGAACTTCATCACCAGCTCAGATCGTCAGTTAGCTTTTGTGAACGTGTGTCTGCATCCATCTACAGTTACAGTATCACCACAGCATCAAATCAGAGACAGGGAAGCTTTGGTCCTAAGCCCATTACCCTGCAGCTCCACCGTCTGTGAAACAGTCTTTTTTCTTTGCACGAACATATTCCAGTCATTTGCCCCAATACTGGCCTCAGAGAGGACATTGTACTCATTCCTCACGGAGTCTGAGTCGGTCCTCCCTCTTTCCCCGCTGCAGTCACTTCACCTTCCTGTTGGCAAAACATTTTCTTTATAATCCCAGATTTGAGATGAGGTGAGTCAGAGAAAAATCAAGGTTGAACGCTTTAAAGGATTTTGAAAAGTTGGGGTACTAGAAGTGAGTTACTGAGACAAGTTCGAGTTTGGTTGTAAGAGCTGAGGTGGTAGAAAGGGGACACTTGTATTGTCCCATCAGAGGGACAACAGGGTGAATAGGACTGAGGGTGGTGCTGATGGAGTGTTTTATGTCTGCGGTGACGTTTTAACTGCTAACAGATGTAGCTCTGCCCACACTGACTCATTTCCTGCTTTCTTTAGCCTCATTCTGTTTGTCGTTTTTACCTTTTCAAACCGCTTCTCTCTCTTTCTTTTTACTCTTTTGGGCCTTTCTGGTTCTGCCCTTTTTTTATTCTGAGCTGTAGTTCTCACTTTTCAGCTCTGAAACATGGAGTCCAGTGGGTGTAAAATAACAGGCTGCAGATTGGGGTGACATCATCCCTCTCATTGCATTCCTTTCACATTAAAACAAAAAAACAAGATGAAGAAGAAGCACTGTTAACCATTTGTTACCTCTTTTGTCTCTCCTGGTTTATTCTTAATTCCACCTCCTAAGAGCGAGTTTGACCTGTAGAGTTCTTTCCAAGTGGAAGACATCAGTGCACCTTTAGGCTCATTATTCCAAGGACACACTCTCTCAGCTGTCAATCGTTTGTCCTTTAATCCAGGAAACTCTCACCAGGCCTCCGAGCTCAGGGGAAACACGGGAGCTGATTAAAGTCTTTTTACTGTACGTCGTGTTCTCGAGAGGCCCTCGAGTACAGAAGGCGCGAGAGTGAAAGTGATTGGATGTGAATCGAGATACAGCTGATTACATTCAGGTCCTGAGCGTCTGGGCCTTCAGGAATGTAAATTATTGAGGCCAAATGCTACATATTTATGTAATGACTGGAAAACCAGAGCCGATGATAGTCTTGTCATGTCTCTCCCCCGTGTGATGGATTTAGAAGTGAGTTTGCATAAATTCCTTAAAGGAGGAAAGTAGAACACAGCTCATGATGTGTGTGTGTGCAGCAAGAGTGGTTCTTGTTCTGCTTTGGCTCTGCTCCACGTCTCTTCTGGTAATTTCATCTCAGAAAGAAGTGAGAGGGTTTAAAGGCAGAAGGAAAGACGTTTCTCAGTTAGAGTCTCGTCTGTCTTTTTTTGTTCCTTGCGAGAGTTCACGTCTTTAGCGGCCGAGGCGTGTTGGACGATTAGAGCTGGAGAGAAAGAGAGAGTAACGATGAAAGAGAAAATATTAGCGAAAAGAGCAGAGGCACCTCTCTGACCCACATACCGGGGAGATTTTTGGATCAAGACGAGCTGCTGGACATCAGCTGAGACACAACATGGTCCAGGAATGCAACTCCTCCCCCATTCTCGAATATTCTCCGGAGTTTTTCTTTAAAATCATTGTTCACTTTTAAAATGAACAAAGATTTCAACAAATATATTATGAAATATATAGCTAAAACGCTAAAACTAATTAAACTGAAATTCTCACAAGAAAAATTACCTATAAGCCACTTTAATATGAAAGGTTTATTATTATAGATTAAACAAATACAACTTTCAAATTGTTATATTTCTTATTATATGCCTTCACACGAATTTAATCTCCCATCAGGTAGAGAAACTAGCAAATGTATAAAAGAAAAAAGAAAAAAGATGATCACATTGTTCCCGTAAAACAATAAGTTTACGTTTGGCTGATCATAAATCACAGGCTTGGATCTGACACACTGATGCCTTCAGGACTCAGGTGGAAGGCGTAACGTCTACACTGGCCTGACACACTCATCTATTTATGTCAAAAGAAAATATGATGTCTTGAAGTGAAATATTACAAAATCCACAAAGTTTTTTTATATCAGTCTTTTTTGTTTTGTTATGTTGGCCATCTATTTGTCATAAAACATCAGTCTCTTTGCAGACTTCTTAAATCACGGCTCAAGAATGTCACCGTTGTGTTCAGAATCGCATCAATTTTTCTGGTTTTGAATGAGGAAAACGTTTCAGCTCCTACAGTTTGTACAGAATTATGTTGCAAATGATATTACAAAATACAAAGTCAGAAGAAATGTGAATCACCAGTAATTAGATGTAGATGTAAATGCACATTTAATTACTGATTACTTGTTGAAAATACTCTTAAACTTTGTCTTGTCTTTCATGAAATATTTCGCTAACAGACAGATAAACAAACACAGACAAAGGCAATTACTGTACTTGCCGCTGTATACGTTGCACATCCGTATAAGTCACATCAGTCCAAATATGTCTAATAAAGTGGAAAAAACATAAATAAGTCACTTTGTCATATAAGTCACATCTATTATGCATCACCACTGACCACCCGGAAATGCGGGCCGGTGTTGTGCCAAAAACTGATTGGCTGCCAAGTGGTGGCTGCGGGAGTGTGCACGGGAGGATTTTAACAAGAATTTAACACTTAAAAACAATTATTTGTTTGCTCCAAATTATATCAAAGGTGTGTCTCAGTTGAACGTTTCCTTAATAAATGCACTTTAATGGTTAAATCAGCTGCATTTCGCCTGGGCCGTGCAGCGAATTCAGCTGATCTGACCTTTGCTCCAGGAGATCTGGAGCGAGATGAATATGGCTGGTATGGCAAGCCAAGTATCTCATTAATAGCCACTTTTACCTATTAATGAGACACTTGGCTTGCCATATAGGTTGAGGGTCCTCTAGCTGCCACAAATGGTAATATTTAATATTTTTCATGTTAGAATGAATGAAATTGTCAGATCTCAACCAAAAATTGGGTTATGAACATGGGAAAAAATGTATAATAGTCGTTTCGGTGTATAAGTCGCAGGACTTGCAAATTTATGCAAAAAAAGTGTGACTTATATAGGTGAAATATAGGGTGCATGATTAACCTTAACAGGTCTCCAACACAGCTCTAAAGAAGAAAATGTTTCATTCATGAATAGACTGCACTTGTTGCATTGTTTTACTGTTTGATTGCATTCAAGTTCAATGTGTCATAAACTGATCAAACTCATTAAACAGATTGTTTTTTTTCCACCAGTGCAAAGGTTATTTTTAGTTCTCAAAGCATTATTTAAATTATTTTCCAAGCCACTTCCTGTAATATGTTCGCTCCAGCTGCGCGCTGTTTACAATCGACAAATCAATGTTTTCTCTGCTAATGAAGGACAAGGTGCATTGTGGGTATGAAATCATGGTGCCTGTAAGTAAACAGATGAAGCATCGATTGGCTTGATCAGTGGAGCATCTCCCTCGCACACAGACACACAAGAAACACTGATGGATCAGCACACGGTCAGGAAGTATCACTAAGAACATGACGATGATAATGGCTGCAGACACATAATGTGCAGCTTTTTGTTTGTTTTTCTTTTAGATTTTGTCTTACCGGCAGTAAAAAATAATCTAGCTTTATTTATTGAAGGAGGAAGGCATTGCCCTTTAACTGGAGCCTGCCTAAGCTTCAACTTGTGCAAACTGAGGAGCGGAAATCCTCCTGCAATCTCTTCACCTTTTCACTAAATCCAAACATTGAAATTCTCTTCACAACATCCTCCGCTTCCTCTTCCTGCTCACTTGTTTCCCTCCTCTGCGAGGCTGCTTGAGCTTCACTGTCTTGTCTCTTGCAGCTGAACACAAAACTTATGTTTTAATCATCCTAAAACTTTCAAACGATTTCATTATCCAGACATAAAGGCTGCATTTAGAGTGGCTTGAAATGAGGAAAATAAGTAGTGAAATGATGCGCTAGGCAGCTTGTTTTATGAAGGACCCTTTTTATTCTGTTCTGACCCAATGGGTACTGAGCTGTCATTAGTTAAAACATGGTGGTGGTGGTGGTGGTGTGGTGGTGGGAGATGAATCATGCTGCAAATGAAAAATTTGGCGCTTTAGTGGAACCCCGACTGTGGGTGCTTTTGTTTGTGTTTGTGCTTTGTTCTTAATGTCTTCTCTGCTAATACGTAGTTGGGGTAATGACTTACGTTCATACTAGTAAAATGGTGTTTCATTCTTTTTATGTGTGTGTAAAATGAACAAAACTTCTTTAAAGTAGAATTTTTACAAAGACAAATCTTTTATTTTTGATAAACAGTTGATTATTATTATATTAATTATAATCTACTGATTACAGATTAATGATGAGGAGACCGCTACAGTACCACTAAAGGAATAATTTTTTTATGCAGCAAAAAGGGAAGAAATACATGTTGATTATGAGGAAGTGGGTGACATAATATATAAGCCACCATCAGCTCAGCTATTTTAGATAAATTAAAAACATTAATCTGGCAACAAACATTTTAAACCCATTTCTGTCCCCCATCAGTGAGGGAAAAGGGGAAATTGGAAATACGTTCTGTCTGTCCATGAATGCTGAGAGCGTGATAATTTGAAAAATAAGTGACGTGCTAACTTCCATTTTGGTGTGTGGCTGCGTCTAGGCACAAGAGAAGCTCCTTATATATGCACACACACACATCATATATATATATATATATACATATATATATATATATATATATATATACATATATATACACACACACATATATATATATATATATATACATATATATACACACACATATATATATATATACACATATATACACACACATATATATATATA
>NC_056510.1:24441747-24468288 GCF_014905685.2 Nematolebias whitei
ATCATTTGAGGAAACTATACTTTCTAGTTTTTATATTGCTTAAAAGTGTAGTTTCCTCAAATGATTGCGGTGGCAGGTTGGGTGGCTATGGTGGCTGAGGCCTCCTTTGGCCACCCTCTGGCTCCTCCATTGATGGTCACTATGCTGAATGTTTTAGATGTTTCCCAGATTGACAAGCTAATCTGACTAGTCTGACCTGGGCCACGACCAAAAGTCATTACCTCATTCAGCTGTTGGTGACAAACTGTGAACAGCATCCATGATGGATTTCTTGAAATGTTTGTGGAGCTTCTCCTTTTCCTCACCTGAACCACAGGACCAAGCATTCTTGGAATTTGTATTTTGAGCTTGAGTTTGTGAAAAACACCACCTGTAATTGCTCAGCTGAGGTGCAGACGTTCTCTTCAGCTTCACAGGAGGTGTTCTCCCTGAGCTCTCCTTATGTTGCAGCTTGACAGGTGTGCCGCCCCAATCTAACCACCTGCTACAGTCCCCACGAGCAGGTCGCTCAGGCTGAGCAATCGACATCATGCACCGTTTGCCTACCTGTGGTATTTTAACACGGCCAATTGAACAATAACTGGGCTGTGATATGCTTAGATATTTTGGGTTTACCAGCACCACCATAATTATTAATCTACAATTTGTTCATATTCTCCAAATCCTGCAATTAGTGCTTAAATATATGGATGTCTGAAGCTCAGTGCAGGTGTGTCGAAGCAGAGGCTGCTTGAAGAGATAGCACACCCTAATCTACATCTGTTTATTAGACAGAGTGATGATTTTGGGAGCTTGGTGACTGATTCGAATAGAACTACCATTTTAAACTGCTACTGTCATGAGATCAGGGATTGTTCAGTAAATATCCAAATACAATAATGGTCCAAAAACACTGATGTGTTGGAACAAAGAGAATTGGCATCAAATTAGCGTCAGTCAAGCATCAAGCAGTAAAAGTTATGGAAATGTAACCTTTCATCTGTTTTATTATGAAGGTTAATGTAATGATAATGCAAAATCAGGAAATTATGTAAAACTCTTACAGAACCAGAAATTTATTCAACCTTTATTTAGACAGGTTAATCCCATTGAGCCTCGAGGACTCATTTACAAGAGAGACCTGATTTCAACAAAGAATGATGACAACAATAGACAATCATATAAGAGGCATACTGATTTTTTTTTTTTTTTTACTTATTAAAAAAAGATGGCAAAAAAATAGCAAAGCAGCTAGATTTTCTAGATTTCAGCTACAGCAATCAGCTATAGTACATAGCAAGTTTGTCAAAACAGAGTCTGTCCATCTTATCCGGTGGATAATTACTTAAAATCTACTTTAAATTAACATTTTTGAGGCTGAAGTACGTTGTCACCACATAGTGTCATTTAACTCTTGGAATAAATAGAAATCAAGAGGGGTCGGATGACGGGGAAATGTTGATGATGTTTTGAAGTAAACATGGATCATTTTTTCTAAGGTTCAACGTAAATACCAAATTATACCTCAGTTTCTGTCACAAGTACATGTGATGACTTGAAAAAGAGAAGAACTGGTTGTATCCACAGTAAACAGCCAGACTGGGCCCAACGACCACATCAGGCTGCTTCTCCTTGTTGACAGTGAGGACTTTACAGTCGTTTCTGTCCATTGTTTCCTACATACACACAAAAACCCAAAGTGTGACCAGTGTTATGGACAGCTCTCTAAAACAGCAGCAGCAGCCGGTGAATGTGCTCACTATGGCAACAGGCCACTTGAAAACAACAGCCTCCGCGTTCATTAGCTAAATGTCAGGGATCCTTAGCTCAAAGAGACACGGACTGACAGACTTCTATCACTGCAGCAGATTTATTTAAGGGGCTCATCCATTATTCATGTCCTGCTGAATGTTTCTACAGGTTCAGACGGGCCTGCAGCCCATCTGTGTCGAACCAGCTGAATTGGCCGATGTGCCTCAGGGCCACACGGCCCGCTTTGAAGATTTTCCATGACCTCAACTTAAGAGTGAACTGTGGATTGGAAATGAAAAAAATAAACCCCTAAGATCCGTCTCCTCTTGACACTTTTGAGCTGCAGTTGTGTTAAGCTCACATGTGACCACCCTTCCATCCCTCAAGTGCCGTGACAATAATCTAGCTTCTTACATACCAACTGGTACAGTCACAAACACACACGTGCAAAGTTGGGCTCCAGCTCACGTGCAGGAACTTTTCGACTTGCTCGTTCAGGAAACAGACGCTTTTAAAGAGGAGAGGGCTGGAGGGAGTGGAGTCTGGAGCAACAGAGGAGAAAAGATTTCAGAGTATGGGAACCGACCCAACAGGAAAACACAGCTCAGACTCCAGATGTGGAAACACCCTACACACACACAAAGACCCGCATACATGGGGAGGAGGAGGTAACAAGGGTCAACAAACAGCTCTTAAAGCTCCGCATGGCGTCTCGTGATTGGTTCAGCATACCAGTGACCTCATTTTTAAATGTTCTTTTGTTTTCTTTTTGACCTGCTGGCAATTTTTCGAAACAAAGAAACGATTTAAAACCGCACATGCAACGTACCAGCAGGAGCAAATTAGAGTGACTACACGTTGAAATGAGTGGTTTAGTGTGAGTCTAATTTTTTTAATAAGTAGTTTAATTTCTTTTAAACTCATTAACCATCCCACATTTTCCCAGTAACGCCATGTTGGGCTGCTTTTAACCTTTGATCCACATTTTGCCTATAGGTGTGCTTTTACAAACAATGTTTGTGTCTCTTATGCGAGCCATCCTGTAGCCATGCTGTGTATACTGCAGCGCCACCTAGTGTGTCAAAGCAGCAACTAAAGTGTTAGCAATTTCTGTCACTCAGGAGCCGCAGAGCAAGAGCAAAGTTTGTGCCAATGTGTTCTGTGGGGCCGGCAGAGAGTGTGCCGTCAACGAGAAGGGGGAGCCGAGCTGCCTGTGCATAGAGGTGAGCTCTGGTTTGGTGGTCCAGAATAAATCCTGTTGTGCAGCAAGGAGACGCTTGTTTTTGATTTGTTTCCATTAATATTCTGCTCTTCTTGCAGAGCTGTAAGCCCCACAAGAGGTCAGTATGTGGCAGCAATGGTAAGACCTACAGGAACCACTGTGAGCTCCACAGAGATGCTTGTCTCACCGGACTGAAGATCCAAGCGGCCCATGACGGACACTGCCGGGGTACAAGCACATGACACCAAACATCTCATCATGGAAGCTTGTGTTTTCAAAAAATAAAAATCCCTAACATGCTGGGATGCAGCAAACCTAAATACTACTGATCCTTTAATCATAAAAAATTAAAAAAATTAAATGTTTTTTCTTCTTTTTTCAACTGTTCCCTCCAATGGAGTTGCCACAGGAAGTCATCCCCATCCGTCCTCTGTCCTCACTCCAACTACCTCCATGTCCTCTTTAACTGCATCCATGTATCTACTCTTTGTCTTTTTCCTGGCAGCTGCATTTCTAACATCCTTCTACCAGTATACCCACTGTCCCTCCTCTGGACATGTCCAAACCATCTCAGTCTGGTCTCTCTAACTTTATCTCCCAGTTGTTCAACCTGTGCTGTACCTCTGATGATCTCATTTCTAATCTTATCCACCTTTGTCACTCCTAATGAGAACCTCAACATCTTCCTCTCTGCCATTTTTTTTTCTCCTGTCTTTTTATCAATGCCACTGTCTCCAAGCCATACAACATAACTTGTCTCACTGCGTTCTTGCAAACTTTTCCTTTGACCTTTGCTGACACCCTTTGGTCACAAATCACTCCTGAAACTTGTCTCCATCCACTCCATCCCTGCCTGGACTCTCTTCTTGACCTCTTTACCACACTCCCCATGTTCCTGGACAGTTGACCCTAACGTACTTCAAGTGCGTTGTTCCTCCGCTCTATTGGCACTTTGCCACAGTCTCAACTCTCATCGGTTCCACACCACACCAGTTAAGGGCCTGCCCACTGCTGCTACACCCACCCTCCCCCTCAGCCCAGTTTATGGGACCACTTTGTTTGTGGTTCCAAGCGAACTGCTCCAAGGTGATGATTTTGACATAGGCAGACACCAGCGGAGCTACGTCAACGAATGACCCGTCCAGCAAAACTGCAAACTAAACCTGAACCTACATTTCCTCTTTGATCGTGTTGAGTGTGTTGTTTTTGTTAGTTTCTGATAAGGAAGCTCCAAACATAGTGCCGTGGACCAGTGATGACGTACAGACCGTCCTAACTTTCATGGCCGATGTTAGGATTCAGCGTGAGCTGGACGGCGCCACAAGAAATGAGAAAGATACAGAGATGATGGTGCAGCATGGCTACACTCGGACTTATAAGCAGTGACGGGATAAGCTAAAGAAATTGATGTCTAATTATAGGGTTATTAAAGACCACAACGGGCAGAGTGGCTTGAACACAATAACCTGTTACGATACCGCCCACTTTGAGCTGACAGTCCCGCTCACAGAGTGGGGAAACCACTCACAGTGGTAAATCACCTACACCTGGTTTCCTCCCACAGACCAAAAACATGCATGTTAGGCTGACTGGTAACTCTAAATTGCTTCTAGGTGTGAGTGAGAGAATGAATGTTTGTCTCTATATGTGTTCCTGTGATGGACTGGAGACCTGTCCAGTGTTGATCCCTTCTCTCGCACAGTGACTCCTGGATATGAGCACCAGTGACCCCTGTGACCTGAAAAGGAAGAAGCGGGCAAAGATGATGGATGGATGGAATTGGTGTTTTTCTACAGCGTCCTGAGAAGACTTTTGTTTGAATTGGTGCTATAGAATAAACTGAACTGAATTATCTGTAACCTGGGCTGCTGTGTAAGTGCTTCGACAGATAACAGCCAGTGTGGTAATAAATTCTATTCTGATCGTTATGTGGCGCAGATGCTGATGATGTTGCACACAGGCAATAAACTGATTAACGTGATCTCTGAACTGGCACATTTTCATGGAGCTGATAAGTTGAGGTGGTTGGGTTCATTGTACTGTAAAAGTGAAAAGCGTCCACGCGGCGCTGCAAACTGACGCCACACTCTGACCTCAGCTCGTCTGTTCACACGGCGGACAGCAGCGTCTTATCTGAAGTGAACTTCTCACCTTTCACGCGACAAAGTGTCATTGTTTTACTGCCGGCCTGAACCTTGACCTGCGGCAGATGAATCAGAGTCTTTATGTCTGAATTGAACTGTGCCATCATCTACTGTACAAGGCTTTTTGATTCTTTTAGCTTCATTCGTTCTAAATGTGTTTGTCTTTATTTCTTCTTTAGAAAAGAAAACCAAGCAGGCAGCTGCCAATCCAGGTGAGCTCGTGTTTGAGAGAATTTGCTGCAAACGTTTTCGGAAATGAGAAGGACATTTTATGTATTACATCAGTATCTTTTAACCATATTAGGTTGTTGTCACGTTTGGCATTATCTGTTGTAGAAAAAGTGATTACTTCACGTCCCGATTCAACAAAAAAAAGGAGTCAACTATTTTTTAAAGCTGATGACGTTTGGAAATCTTTTTCTTGCTGCAGTGGTGTGCTACGCTGCTGATCGCAACGAGCTGAGGAGTCGGGTCATCCAGTGGCTGCAGACTCAGGTCGTCCCAGATGGCTGGTTCGTAAAGGGGTCCAACTTCACTGAAATCCTGCTGAACTACTTCAAGGTGGGCCTCTTTCTGCTGCTGGTGTCCAGAAGTGCAGGAATGACCCTATTAGTGCACACAACACCGTGCAGGCCTCCTTTACAACCACTTGAAGCTCAAGTCAGACGGACCTTATAAGTGTTAGCTGATGGTTTCGCCTGTTTCTGGCTTAAAGGAGCAGATGGCATTTTGAGCAGTTTCGTTTTTTTAATTGAAGAAAAAAAAAAAAACATTATCTAGTTGTTAGTACAGGAAAAAAAAGTTGTTTTAATAGTTATAAAGTGCCATAGAGTGCCTCATCTGTTTTGATAAAATATATTGCACAAGTGCACAGAAATGGTTACAAGAAAGAGGGAAATATAGAAATAATACAGGTTGTAAACAGAGTATGTGTTTGAGGTGCTTATGTTAAATATTATTCAACATGATATTACTACTTCATATGATATTACTGAATTATAGCTCAAGTCTTGTGTTAAGTGTTGTACTTGAACAAGTATTGCAAAACTTAGTGTAACGGAGATACTAGAATTCATGCAGCATGAAAATTCAATATACATACTATATTTGACTGAGTTTAGTGCCGCTCCTCAGACTGACGAAGTCTTCTGGATTAAAGAAGAAATGTTTCAACAATTATATATATATATATATATATATTTTTTTTTTAATCCATCCAGAGGACCTGACTTAACTTTGTTAGATATGTATTTATATGTTAATAATAAATTGAACCCAGCAGATATAGTAGTATACAAAAGTTTGAACCTTCTTTTTGTTTTGATAAATGCTTCCAAGCAGTCGACCTTTCTTGTAATCTTTTTAACCTTTTTTGAGGTTTTTATTTTGACTTTGGCTGCTTTATCACTAGTTTTGTGTCCAGTACCTGTTGTAAACTGGCATTTTCTTTAAAATATTAGGAAAGTCAACAAGTGGAGGTAAAAGTCTCAGTCTATTCAGCAGACGAACTGTTTCTGAACGTATTGTTTCTTAAAAATCCCACAACTGATGACACAAGACCTCATAAATGTATCATGCTACCAAGTGCAATATAAATTAATTCTGCTTTGTTGGTGCTAAAATACCATTTCATGTGTGTCAACTTTAATATCTATGATGATTTTACAGTAGAAGCCTTTTTCTGTTTGAATATTTTATTGTCAAAATCAAGGGGTTTATAACAAAATGTAACAAATAAAAAACGTTTCTCTGAAAATAGTTGTGCACTGGGCAGTCAGAGAATGGGTGAAAAAACAGCCAAAGACCAAAAAAAAAAAAAAAAAACTTAGAAAGACTTTCACTTTTCAAATGTCTTACAAATGATCAAATTACTTTTAACATGTTTTGGAAAATCTTGACTGTTTAGAAGCAAAAGAAAAGAAAGACAAAAGACCTTTGCTCAGTGTACGTTTGAGTCACCAGTGGGTCATACTATGTACCAGTAGTTCTTGTTTTATCGCACATTGAGCATATCTGCGCCTTTTCTTTGTTTGCTCATGCTTCTGCAGTCCTATGACAACGGCGACTCTCAGCTGGACTCCTCAGAACTGCTCAGCTTCATCCAGCACAACGACTCCATGGTGCAGCTGCAGTCCTACGCAGACCAGGAGAGCAACAAGCTGCTCAGGTCAGTGTGTTTCATGAGCTCACATCTGTGTGCATGAGGAAGTCTGGGTGTAAGAACAACTGCTGTTTGCATTTCTTTCCACGCACTTTTAAATATTTGCTCATGTGATAAAACATAGATTGTGTTTGCTAAGTCTTGTAGTATAGGTTGATGAAGCCAGTCAGGACCAGAACAAACAGGACTGAAGGCCTCCTGTGGGCACCTGCTAACATCTGCTTTCTGTGGAATAAAACTCAGCTAATTATCATTAACGCTGCAGGTTTCTCTGCTGCTTGGTTGTCACTATTTGTAAGCAAATGCTCATTTTATTCTGCTTTTGCTTGTTTCCCCCAGGAGTCTCTGTGTCGATGCCCTCATTGAGCTCTCTGACGAGAACGCCGACTGGAAACTGAGCTTTGACGAGTTCCTCAACTGTCTGAAACCTGGTTTCAATCCACCAGAGAAGAGTGAGTTGAAACAAATACCCTGAAATAATTTGATGTGAGGCTACATTAAAGCTCTGCAGACATATGAAGAGGCCCAGCATTCTTTCAATGAATGCATATCGCTCACCACCTTTCACGCCAGACTTTTAACTAGAATCATCTTTTGCTGAGTACTGTATTTTCCGCCGTACGTGTCACACCGCCCTATAAGTTGCATCAGTCCAAATATGTCTAATAAAGTGGAAAAATCCATAAATATGTTGCTTCGCCGTATACGTCACATCTATTATGCGTCACTGCTGATGCGTTGCGTTTGATACGCGTCACCTCTGACAACCCGAAAATGTGGGCCGAACCTGGAAATATGGGCCGAACCTGGAAATGTGGGCCGAACCTGGAAATGTGGGCCGAACCTAGTAATGTGGGCCGAACCGGGAAATGTGGGCCGAACCTGGAAATATGGGCCGAACCTGGAAATATGGGCCGAACCTAGTAATGTGGGCCGAACCGGGAAATGTGGGCCGAACCTGGAAATATGGGCCGAACCTGGAAATATGGGCCGAACCTAGTAATGTGGGCCGAACCGGGAAATGTGGGCCGAACCTGGAAATATGGGCCGAACCTGGAAATATGGGCCGAACCTAGTAATGTGGGCCGAACCGGGAAATGTGGGCCGAACCTGGAAATGTGGGCCGAACCTAGAAATGTGGGCCGAACCTGGAAATGTGGGCCGAACCTAGAAATGTGGGCCAAACCTGGAAATGTGGGCCGAACCTGGAAATGTGGGCCGAACCTAGAAATGTGGGCCGAACATAGGCATCGCAACCATTATATGTGAAGGGGACAAGTCCCCCTCACATTCCAAAAACGTTCATTTGGACCCCCCCACTTTTACTATGGAACATTAGTTCAAGCGGCGCAGTTTCTCTTTCTTCGTGAACAAATCCATTCCACTTGATTAATAGGAGAAAACTCAAACCACTAAAACTCCACTCCAGGTTTTCCTGGTTACCTCCAAGCCACGGTCACAATATACGGTGGTCACAGAATATAGTGTAACACCTGCAATGTTTCTGTGCGTCTCCTTCTGCTTCAGCAAGAAAACGCGCACAGGTGGAGGAGATGGACCGACCTCTGTGTTGCTCGCTCACCAGTTTAGCAGCTTAGTGTGGGCAGTTGTTGACCAGAAACATATATTCATGTTAGGAGGAGAGAAGAGGAGCTACATCTGTAGCATGTTCCCTTAGCAGTAAGTGTGACGCTGTCAGATGCTGCAGGTGTAAGAGACGCAGTGTGTTCAGGTGCATTAAAGTTGAAATGTCTTTAAAACCCCACACCTTATTGTCCTCAACCTTCATGAGAAACATCATTTAGATGAGTAGTGCTGACCACAAGTAAAAAAAGTCCAGTGGTGATGATTTTTTATTTCTCTATAAAGACAAATAGTGCCGACCTGACGCTCTGTATTAAAGTGTATGAAAGTTAAAATGTCTTTAAAATCCACAGCTGAATTTACACAAACTTGGTGAGAAACATGCTTTAAATGTGTGGAATTAAAGGAAATCTAGGTGAAATGCTGCTTTTTTGTACAGTAGTGAACACTTTTTTTAAACGTGCGCGCGCACACGCGCTTGTGTCCCCCCCCACATTACGGATGCTTCTGACGCCATTGGGGCCGAACCTGGAAATGTGGGCCGGCGTTGTGCCAAAAAACCGATTGGCTGCCAACGGAACGCTGTGCATTTCTTCAAAATTTAACAAGATAAACACCTAAAAGCAATTATTTGTTTGCTCGACATTATAGTAAATGTGTGTCTCAGTTGAACTTTTACTTAATAAATGCACTTTAATGGTCAAATTAGCTGCATTTCACCGAGACAGTGCAGCGAAGTGAAGCTGATTTGACGGTTGCTCCAAGCGAGCTGGATGGAGGTGGACCTGTATGGCAAGCCGATTGTGTCATTAATAGCTACTTTTACCTATTACATGCCACAATGACATGCCATACAGCTCGAGTGTCATCTAACGGCTGAAAATGGTAGTGTTCAATATTTTCAGCCAGAATGAATGAAAACGGTCATATCTCAGCCAAAAGTTGATTTATAAATATTGGAACAAAATCCATAAATACGTCGCTTCAGCGTATAAGTCACAGGGCATGGGCATTATGCAAAAAATTGTGATTTATAGGCCAAAAAATATTATGGAGTTTGAGCTGTTTTGGTCATATGAATCTTAGCTACTACCACACCAAGTCTGAGCTCAATATTTGTTAAAATTGACAAAGTTATAGCCTTTTCTTGTGTTGGCTAATATTGATTAGCTTTGGCAGACATCTCAAATTAAATTAAAGGTAATATAATTCATAAAAGGTAACCATTTGTAGATGTGCATCTAGATACTAATTCCTGAAAATTTCATTAAAATCTATCCAGTGTTTCTTGAGATATTTTGCTAACAGACCCAACAAAGTTGGCTCCAAATAGTTCAAGGGAGTTTTTTAACAAAGAAATTAATCAATCTTTTAGTGTTCAAAAACACATGCTGAGGATCAAGATTAACTACTAACACACCAAATATTAGGTCAGTATCTGTAAAATTTATTGAGTTTTATTGATGTTTGTGTTTACTAAAATCAGTTGGCTTTGGCAGCCATCTTGAAAGGGTCTGATTCCAAAAGTTAATCAGCTGTAGCTGCACTTGTAGTGATTACTTACTGAAAGTTTAATTCAAATTCAACCAGAGCTTCATGAGATATTTTGGTAACAGACACACAGACATGGGCAAAAAACAGCATCTGTTTTTGCCTTTTGGTAGCGGGTGATAGTAAATGAGAAAAAGTAAAAATAAACCTCTAAATTGTTATTTTCTATAGCTTGAAGCTCAGTCCGTTATGTGGTGTTTGCAGTCTGCGCCGTCAGCCGTCTGGTGTGGATGTATCTGGGATAAAGTTCACAGGAAGCGGAGGAATAACTCCGTCAGCCAATCAGGAGCTCTGAAACCTCGAGCTGCGACTGATTTAAGGGCCAACACACACATTGTTGGCTAGCAGGAGTGGTTTTTTCTCCCCTCCAGCTTTAGGACACAAATTCCTTCAGGGAAGGAAATTAAGATTTTCAAACCTAAAGATTTTTGGAGTTTTATCTGAGACGTGTCTTTATTGTTATTTTTATAGAATAACCATTAATCATACTCTCATGTTCACCAAGTGTGTGTTGGAAAATTTGCTGACCACTCATCATGACTCAGCTAATATTAACCGAGAGCATTTGATAAGAAGTTTGGCTGAAATGTTGATGAATCTTTGTCGTGGACGCTCATATCTTATCACTCCCCTGCAGCGTACTATCAGGCCTTTTGGTTGTTGAGCTCGTGTGTCTTTCCACAGAATGTGCCTTGGAGGATGATTTGTACGAGGACGGAGCGGAGACCCAGGTGGAGTGTAACAGCTGCGTCTGTGCTTGTGGTAACTGGGTCTGCACCGCTATGACCTGCAGCGGTAAAGGTCTCTGTCCTGTTTATTCCCATTAGAATGATTTAGGGAATTCATTTGGCAAATCACATGCCCTTTGACCCTTTTCGTTTTTGTTATCTGTCCAGACAAACAGGCGGCGGAAGAGGAGTCAGCAGATGATGGAGCGGAGATGACGGAGGAGGAGTGGAACCTCCGTGTGGATGAGCTCAACAAACACCAGGTCGGTGTTGGCTCTGATTGATAGATCAGTGATTGAAACTGATCAGAATCAGAACTTCTTGCTCTTTGTTTTGCTAACCAGATGTTCGCAGCTTTGACAGCGTATTCCGGAGCTCCTTCCATTGGGCTGGGCTGAAAGTCCAGGAAATGTCACCTTTATAAACCGTGAACTCGGTGTCAGACACGATTACTTGCAGCGTGTGTCAAAGAGCGTTTGCATTACAACCAAGTCAGCAACTTTATCGCTCCAGGCATATCAAGTCAAACAATAACTTTAAAGCTAAGAAATAAGATGTTAACTAAATTATACCGAGTCAGGTTTAGATGTGAAGGGCAGACATGAATCTCTAAGACATGATTTAATTACTTTAAACGCAGATCAATCTAAATGTGTTAACCCTCTAATCAGAACAAAATAGACATATATCCTTAAATATTAAAACAAAACTGGACTACTTAGCCAGCTTTATTTGAGGTGTGTGTGTGAGTGTGTATTCTTACTTATACGTGTGAATGAGCTCATGATCCTCACAAGCCAACTCCAGGGATCTGGCTTCAGCTGTGTCAGCGATGTGGTGTACCTGGCACCCCACGGAGAGGTGGTTTTTAATGTCAATGTCAAACAAATGTTACTCCGTGTATGTGCAATCTAAAGTCACCTTCAAAATACAACCGTTTTCTAAAGTAAAAGAATGCTGTAAAAAAAATGTACAGTTTAATCCATGAGTTATTTTTTTAAAGGAGCCCCAATGATTACCAAAAAAAAAAAAAAGAGTTAAAGGTTGACAATGTCAGGTTGGAATAAACAAGATCTTTTCCAAAGATCTAGCCTCACTGTTCTACATGGATGCATCGCTCTAAAACACAGCATATTTACACATGAGCCAATAATTCATGCTGTTTTTACAAATGTCTTTCAGAGCTGTGTCATGGTGTTTAAATGTCTCTTCTCTTTAGCGCTGAAGCAGCAGTGGGTGTGATTCTTTAAAATACCTTTGAATTTTAGTTTATCAGACCACATGAGAAGTTGTCATTTTCTCAAAGTCCCTCCTAACTGGATGTAGCAGGGGTGTGTACACACTTTTTCAGCATGCGAGCTACTTTTAAAATGACCAAGTCAAAGTGATTTTCCTACTATAAGACCCCGTTTACACAACCTCTGGAAACGTTAGTGTTTTTTCAATGTTTATTGGGGGTCATAAACAAAAAATGAGCAGGTTTACATGAAAAACGCTGTAGTTTCCATTTCAGTTGGGTTGCCAGATAAGAAATTATGAACTATAGTACTGTCGCTTTAAAATGATAGTATTTTGACCTAAACTGTCATATGTGCTGAGTACAGATATTCTAAGATGAGGTGTGTGTTATGTTTGTTGAACATGTGCACTGAAAAGGAGGAGGTAAATAAGACATTTTAAATGTATCTGGCAACCATCATCGTGCATGCAGCATCTGCATGATAGGGAAAAGAGGGCAGCAGC
Source organism: Nematolebias whitei (assembly GCF_014905685.2). Taxonomy (NCBI): domain Eukaryota; kingdom Metazoa; phylum Chordata; class Actinopteri; order Cyprinodontiformes; family Rivulidae; genus Nematolebias; species Nematolebias whitei. The sequence goes on from NC_056510.1 coordinate 24,454,612, forward strand.
ACTTCTGCATATACTTTTCTTTCTGCAGCTTTCTTGGATTTAAAGATGAACTGATCAGCTTTATTTACATACATTTGTTTTCATTAATGTTCCCAAATCCATGCAATGATTTACATTTACAGACATAGTTAAGATACCGTCATGTGAAGATCTGCAGAGATGTTATGAACAATAAACAGCTTACCTGTTGTAGATAGTTGTTTGAACACCTAAATTTGAAGGAATAAAGTTTAATTTTGACTGGACTCATGAGCTAATGGCTAGTCTGCACGGAACCAAAACCAAAGTGGATCACTGCCTTACTGAAACTTGAGTCTCAAAAATGTCATAGTCATCGATCCTTAAAACGTGAAATGACCTTAGATGTGTTTTTATTTTAACGTGGGCTATGTATAGCTTGGCGGCACAGTGGCACAGTTGGTAGAGCTGTTGCCTCTCAGCAAGAAGTTCGCCAGATCAAATCCTAACTGGGGTCCTTTCTGGGTGGAGTTTGCATGTTCCCTCCGTGCATGCATGGATTTTCTCCAGTTTCCTCCCACAGATCAAAAACATGCATGTTAGGCTGATTGGTAACTCTAAATTGTCCCTAAGTGTGAGTGAGAGAGTGAATGGTTGTTTGTCTCCCTGCGTCCCTGTGATGGACTGGAGACCTGTCCAAGGTGTCCCCTGCCTCTCGCACAGTGATAGCTGGGTATGGGCACCAGTGACCCCCGTGACCCAAAAAGGAAGAAGACGATAAAGATGATGCATGGATGGATGGATGGATGGATGGATGGATGGATGGATGGATGGATGGATGGATGGATGGATGGATGGATGGATGCATCTGATGCTCTGTCCTGGTACCAACAATCAGTTGACAACTTGATCATTGTTTTTTGTGACAATTTCCTGAAAGTGAATGTCACAAAGACCAAAGAGTTGTGCTATTGGGGCAGAGTTAAAGACGTCAGATGATTTCTCTTCCAGCCACTCAGCGTCCAGAGCCAGCATGTAGAGCTTTAGATACCATGGGACATAAATTTACATCCAGCTGTGTTTTAAAGAGCACATGGACTCCCTTAAAAAAACAAAACAGCAATGTCTCCACCTGCTGAGGAAATTGGGATCCTTTAATATCAAGGATATTTTAACACCAGTTTATAAAACACTAATTGAATCTAGGAATGCACAATATTATCAGCATGGTATCGGTATCAGCCGATATTAGTGATAAAGTTAAATATCGGACATCGGCCAGTCCATTAGAATAACTCGCCGATATAAAAGATGCAGGTTTTTTTTATATGTGTTGTATATTTATATAGTGTTACATCATTTTCAGCCTCCTTTTTGGCAACTGCATTTGGTAGCAGGCCAAATTGAGAAAGCCAATGCAGAATAATGTAGTCTTTTAATTCCACAGCAGAGACAGCTATGTAGTCTCTGTAAGTAGGTCTAGAAAAAAAATCAGTATTGGTATCGGTTATCGGCCAAATTAGTTTTAACATATCAGCATATTGGATATCGGCCAAAAATACAATGTCTTGCATCCCTAACTGAATCTGTTATTACTGTAAACATTTTATTCTGGCAAAGCCAAACTGTTTCAGATTACAAACCAGGCCAGCAAAATAATCGGTTCACCTCAAACCTCCCTCCGAACTGCACAATCTGTGCTCAGGAAGGTTTAAAGTCCCTCTAGCCCAGAAAGCAATCTACAAAAAAGTCATTTATTTCATTTGCTATATCCACAGTGGGCACTTTAAAGTAAAAACTGTACTTTTACACACTCAACACTTGCTTTTAACAGCCTTTTATGTGTTTTTGTGTTTTCTACATACCCACAGAAGTCTTATTGTTTTCACGCCTAAGAAAAATTTCTGTCACCATTTGGGACAAAGTTTTTCTATTCTACTGATGTATACTTAGCTCATTATTTGTTCTTAATTAACCAGACCACATTTCTTTTTTAAAAAAAATACATTTTTATGTGTTCAAATGCAGGAGACGGTTGAGAAGATGAAGGTCAGCACAAAAGAAGTCTAAGTAAGGACACTACAAAAGAAGAGGATGGTGCCCTTCTTCTTCTTTCATACTTGATTTGCTTTGAGTTTTATTAAACTGATTTTAATTTTTTTTATCTGCTATATTAATTATTATCCATTTTTACCATGTTTAAGTGTTTGCCGTGTTTGATTCAAAGGCAATCAGAATGTAACTGCCTTGTGTTCAGTACTGTTATGTTTGTTGTATTACTGTGTCCCTGCTCAAACTGAGGGCTAGGTTTTACTGCAGTTATTATATAGGTTTTTTTTTAAGTTAGTATAAAAGAAAGTTGTCACTGTTTTAGAAAAAAAGGTCAGGGGATTTAGAGGGTTTTAAAGTTAGGAGCCTTGAAAAGTTCACTGGTTAAAATGGTGCAACGTGTTTCTCCATTTAAACAAAGTGAAATAAGAAGGTGCTATTAGTGCTTTTATTTTGTTATAACTTCCACTGTAGGCCACTACTACAACCATTGCACTTCTCTTCCTTCCCTTTCCTTTGCTCTAGTTTATCACAACGCTGATTATTTCTTTGTATTTTACAGCTTAAATGATTATTTTACTACAAAAAAGTGTGTTTCTAATAACGTACTGAGTTGGAACTCGTCTCGTTACCATGTTGTGCTTTGACAAGTTTCTCTGGTGATTTAAAAAAAAAGTACTTTTGTCTTTATTTTCTGAGACAAAATCAGCTCTGAGTGCACCTTTAGCGAGACGTGATCTGAGTATAACATGGTGAAAACTGAAACCAAAGTCTTAATGAAGCATTTGAATGATGTAAAAAAAAAGTTCATCCAGGTAAAACATTACTCTGGACCCAGCAACAACACGATACCTGTGCTTTCCGAATCACTAACAGAAGGACTAGCCTCACAGTCAGCTGAAGTAGCATAGGTGCATCACTAACTGGTGCAAATAAAATGTATGTTTGTGCTTTTATTGTGAGTCTGGAAATAGTTTAGTCTTTTTTTACAAGTGTTGGTTTGTTTTTAAATTTGGGATGCATGGTGATAAAATCAGTGCCTTAGACCTACAAAAAGAATCACCTTCTACCGTTGCCTCCTCATCGGATGTTGCAAGAATGAGTGCTTTGCTGAAGTTTATCAGAAAACTATAGTACTTTATAAATCTGTCCCTTAAACATTTGTGTGAAAGTTGCTATAGATTTCTCTGTGCCACTAAAAGTGCAGTTTGTAAGGAATGTTTGCCAATAAAGTTCCCACGACATGATGCCCATTTGTCATTTTGTATCAGCGTGGTCCATCCTGTTCTTTTTTTTTTCTGCCAATTTTTATTTTATTTTCAACAAATTAAAGTTTTTATGAAATTCTCCTTATCAAATGTTTGTTGTGCCCACATATACACTCAAGGTCGCTCAAATGGGCAAATCCCTGACTACTGGTTTGTTCCCAGCCTGGGTTCAAAGGACAACTTATTTGCTGTCTTTGCCCATAAATGTTAATACAGTAATAATAGTAGTGTAGCCAAACAATGAGAGATTATATCTTCAAATATCTTAATGAATGCTCTCAGGTTTTTGTTGATTGGCAGCAACTAGAAAGAGACTTCTTGTGCACAGCTAGTAGATATGGTCAAAAAACATCTGTATGTACAGATATTGTTTTTTAACAGTGACATTTCCAGGGGATTTCATCCGACAGACATTGTTGTTGCTGTTTGCAGTTTTTAATATAACGTCAAAATAAGTAATCTGTTGTGGTGGAAAAATAGTTGCCAACAGGCAAAGCTCTGGTGTTTTTGTTTTATTTTTTTTACTCGTGATTATTTTATCAGGTTGTTAAAGAGATTGTTTCCTGTATCTGCCAATACTCAGTCTCAATAACTGACGTAAAACAAGAGATGAAGAGCCGATTGTTCTGAGTGTTCCCCAAAACATCAATTCCAACATGCCTCGACATCGCACTCAATCATCGATATCTCTTCTAATGAGACCTGGCGTGTCTGTTCCAACCCTTTCCTAAAAGAACCAGAGACACAAGCAGCTGAAGTAAGCTTCCTTCATAGGGCGGCCGGTCTCAGTCATGTTGAGGAAGCTTGGAGTAGAGCTGCTGCTCCTCCACACTGGAAGGAGTCAGCTGTGGTTGTTCAGGCATCTGATCAGGATGCCTACTGGGTGCCTCGCTTCGTTGGTTTTCCATCCATGTCTCAGTTGGAGGAGACTCCAGAGCATATCTAGAACTCACTGAAGGGATCCTCTGGTTTGGCAACACTTTGGAATCCCCCAGGATAAGCTGGAGATAGAGAGATGTCTCAGTTCTCCCCCTACAACCCATCATGGCAATCAGCAAAAAATAAAACGATGGAATTTGTTATATTGTAGATGAGAAAATTTCCCCCAATTTATTTTCTTCCAGTTTTACATTGACAACAGCCACTATTAAAACACTCAAGCTTTTAGCATTCCATACACAGAGTAGTGAGTATTTCTCCTTCTTGAGCTATGGTTCAGGATAGCCTTAAACATTTTACAGACCAGCTATTTATTAATTAATTAATTTATAGTCTTTTCAACAGCATTTCAACTTTTTCCACCTCTAGAAACAGGCACTGTGTACTGTATTACACGTTTCTTGAATTGTTTTTGCTCTCTACCTTATTGTCTCCTTGCGTTATGGATCACTTCCCAATTTTTTTCTGAAAAACTGCTAAAACATTAACTCTTGTTTATACATTTTGCTGGCAGTCACAGCTCCAGTGACATTACAACGTAGTACATTCTGATTCTGACTCAACAGAGTGAACCTATTTATTTAGTACTTGTATATTTAATTCTGTGTACATAAGGTCCACAGGGCATTATTGGTTTTAACTGTACTATGTTGTTACATAATGACTCAAGGACTTGGTGTTGTGCCAAAGTAGTTGTAAAAAACAACACTCACTATGATTTGTTCAATTAGCTTTGTAGAGATCTATAGAGTGCCGTATGAATGGGTAAATGCGAGCGCAGATTGTAGCGTAAAGCGCTTTGAGTATCTCATTAAGATAGAAAGGCGCTATATAAGTACAGTCCATTCCATTTACTACACAATAAACTGGCAAAACTCACACAATAAATTAAAATACGTAACTGTTTTGTGGTTTGACTTTTTTTTTAAACTCAATTTAACGTATCATTTAGCATAAATCAGTGTATATCTTAGGTCCTTATATACTGTTTCTTTTTATACTTTATATTTTTGCTATGGTGTCACTGGGATCTTGAGTACACAATTTCATTCCACCTCATGTACCACATGTGATGCGAATGACAATAAAGAACCTTGAATGTGTAGTCATTTAGATAAAATGTGTGCGCAATCCCAAGACAGGAGACATAGATTATTCTATACTTACCTTGGCGCAACACCAGCACTGTTTTATTGTTGCAAAACTTAAATCAATAATAATAATCACCACTGTGACTGCTTTAAATCTCATTAAACTAAGCAGTAAACCTGTTGCAGGTAGGGAGGGAACGTGTTAACTCTGCTTGTGTAATATGACGTTAAATAAGAACCAATCAACGCATTGGTGGGCGGAGTTTGTACAAAATCAGCCAATCAGAACACAAGGAAGCAACTCTCGCTCTAGTCAAAGAATGGCTGCGGTGTGGGAGGGTTTCATCATCACAGCATTGAGAGTAGTTAAATATAGCTAAGTTAGCAAAGAGTGCAGAGAACTACTATGTTTCGGCTAGTACACTGTTCTCTATGATTTAGATACACAACTCCTGGAGCTAACGCGGTTTACGAGGACGGGGAAACTTCTGAAACCTCGAACAGCCTTGATATTTACTCAAAAATAGCCAAAATGGAGAGTCACGAAGGAGCGGCGTCTGGAAGAGACTGCGTGCTTGATTTTTCCCGTCTTAGTTTGAACACTTTTAACGGTGACAGTGTCGGCGACCAGAGGAAAAAGGACACCAAACAGCTCTACCTGAACTACAACCGACTAACCTCTCTCCCCTCGTCGCTCAGTCTTTTCTGCAACCTAGAGTTTTTGGACATCAGCAACAATGGACTGACGACCATCTGTGAGGGCATTACGCGACTCGTCAAGCTTAAAACTCTTTTAGCTAAAAACAACCGCCTGAACGAGTTTTCTCTGCCCAAGAAGTTCGGCTCTTTGCAGCTGGAGGTGTTGAACTTTAGCGGAAATCGGTTTGAGGAGATCCCACTCCAGTGCACTAAACTGGTTCGTCTACAGTCGCTTTCAGTCGGTGGAAACAGATTAAAAAGTATTCCTTCAGAGATAGAAAGTTTACCCTGGTAAGTAACGCGACACGGTAGTTACTTTAACAACGAAAAGCTTTTTATTTGTGCTAGCTATGTGAAGCAAAAGACAGTATATGTAACTTCAACTGATTATTTAACTCTGCTAGAATATTACACAACTGAATAAATGATTTAGAGAGTCGGTATTAGAACATATGAGTCGATATGTTGTGAATATATAGATAAATCTGTTCAATATCCAACCCTGTGGTCTGTTTACTCTGCGATTTGATTTAATTTAGCTATAGAAATCAGGACCCTCTCCTGGTTGCTATGGCAACCTGTTTCACGACAATGTAGCCCTGAATTTCGCCTGATGGTAAATAAATAAATAAATAAATGCCGATACAAAGGCAACAAAACTGAATTGAAGACGGTTGAAAAAACATAAATAAATAAAAAATGTATCACTGAAATTCTCACTAAATAAGAGGACAAAGAAGCAACCAACTGCAGAATATCTGTATCACTTTGGCACAAGCCAAAAGTTTGTTGGAGGTGCCAATACTGTAGTACTTTACTGAATGTCAGAAGTAAAGTCCTTTTTTAAACTTTAGTAAAGATAAAAAATTAGGAAAAATATTGATTACCAATACCAAGAGTCATTATTTAAAACTATGTGCAGGAATGACCTCTTGGCTGTACCTGTCCTTAGCTCAGGAAAGCTGAAAAAGCAAACAAAGGTTGTATGAATGTACTCCTCTGTGTAGTATAGAAAAATAAAACGTATTGTTTAAACACACTTTTTTTGCATTGCTTTAGCCTTCATCTAAAGTTCAAAATCAAAACAGATTTTGAGTCTCATTCCAGGTGGATTAAAAAAAACCTGCAGGTGAACAACTCCTGTGGGGCATGGTCACTCACTCGAAGAGATATCATCAGTCTGAGTGCGATGTCGAGGCATGCTGGAATTGATCTTTAAGGGAACACTCGGAACAATCGGCTCCTCATCTCTTGTTTTACGTCAGCTTTTGAAACGGAGTATTGGCAGATACAGGAAACGATCTCTTAAACAACCAGACAAAACGAGCTTGATATAAAAAAAATCAAGAAGTTGCAAAAATAGCCACCATTATTGTTAGAGTTACTGTCAGTAACAGCTAGTAAAATAAAATAACGTGAAAAGTAAGACAGTTTTCAAATTAAGTTGTTAATGTGTAATAACGGTTATAAAGCCTTTAATACATATTCATTAATGCATTTTCCTAGTACCTAGATTTATTTTATGTGGTATTCTCACTTGTACTAATGTTCTCCTGTGTGATCACATCTGTCACCAAGTAAAACAGTCGTTTCAGTCCTGTGTGGATGTATTGACTTTGTCTCTGAACTTTCTGTCCTGAATAGATGACCGGTTACTGTTATCTAGCCAGTAACTACTTTTTGTACGTGGCAAAAGTACAGAAACCAGTTTATCGTTTTCTTCGGCTGAGATGTGAACTTGCCAAAGTCAGGTTTTATTTGCGCTCTGTAAAAGTAAAGTAAGCACACACACTACTTTTTTAAGTTGACCTATTTATTTAAACTGAGAACATGACCGGTAAACATTACTCGGTAAACCCGCTATACCTGGTAATGTTCCCTAATAAACATTACCCCAACCTAAATAAACTAGGTGTGTACTCTTTGAGCAATTGTTCCGGCATCATTTCAGAGCAAAGCAAACCTTATACGGTGCCGTAAAAAGCTGCGTTCATCATTATGGGAAAGTATAATAAACAAATGCAAAAGTACAAGTATCATAAGAGTTTGTATTTAGGAGCTGGTTGTTTGTCTTGTGAACGTGGAAGATATTGGACGGTAGATTTTTATATTCTTATTATCCTGTGTTTAGTATCAAGTCACAATGACCCAAAGCCAGATTGAAGGTCAAACCACCAAACTGTTTTATCAAAGATGCAGTGAGTATGAGTTTAAATTAAACTTTAATATAATATATTATTCCTTTTTAGATACATTGGTTTGTATAAAGCTTTCACTCTAGTGCTGTTCTTTACTAATATATCTCGTAATGCTCCGATATATATGCACATACAAACACAGAAAGTAACAGGAGGATGAGCAGCTGTTATTCTGTAAACACGTTTTAGGAATTGAAGCTGTTGAAGATGAGAATCACTTCATTTTTGTCCATGAACTTTATTGTACAATACCGCAACACGTCTTGCACGACATATTAGATGATAGTAATTCATGTTAGTTTAATGGCCGACATACAAAAGAGTTGGTTACTTGGAGTATACAATTATGAGGCTTTTAAAGCTATAAAAACACTTTTTATCTGTATAAGTATAAATGGGATGCACAACTTGTATATGTAAAGCTGAGACAGGCGATACTGTGTTAAATACTTGTACTTTTTGTGCCCTGACAATGAATTATTATTTGGTTACTTTGCTGCGGAACTGTGGGTCTGAAGGCCTCATATTCCTGAATAAACTACCTTTGACTATAGGTTAATGCATATTAGAAATAGAGTCCATATCTGAAAATCTTGAACAGGATTACAGTCTTTTTGTACTACAGTAAACGTCTTTATAATTGTAGAAGAATGAAAAGACAGACCTTGATAAGGAGCTAAGCTGTTATTCCTTATAAGTGTTTGACTTTTTTGTGTAACGGAATCATTAGCTCAGCGTTGGTGTTAAAATTATTATTGCAGTGGAGCTTGTGAAATTGTAAGCAGGGTCCTAACTGACTAGTGTTTATGTGTCATTGCATTACTGTGAACATTAAACGGGCTCTAAATGTCTCCGTGTCCACCACAGAAGGGGGCTCTGCCACCAGAACAGGATAATGCCCTCCTCACAGACTCTTGCTGTGTCATCAGTTCCAGCAGGCAGATGGTCTGGCAGCTTACGTTTGCTGACGAGTCATCCATAGTTCTCTCCTGGTCTCTGTCTTTGATTCACCGCGTTCCCACCTTTTGTTCGCCGTGCATTGGTTTTACTGTATATTAATCGCTTTTCAGATATGCAAATGCACACGGCGTTGAATCTTTTGCACACTCGTACCGTTTTTCACTAAGATGTGATGGTTATGGAGTAAAGCACAAAGAAGAGTAAAAGGATGGGCAAAACTTTACTGTAACGCAAAACAATTTCACAAATATTTCTAAAACAAGTGTCACAGACAAGATTCAAACATAAGTATCGCTGTGACTCTAGCATGCGTCTGTGCAGCTGTAGCGCCCCCTGGTGGGAGGTCGTTTTAATTGTGCCACATTTTCTGAAAGTTTGACTTGTATGTCCTCCTTCAATTAAGATTTAATATGAACAATAAAAAAATATACTATTCTGTTGTTCAAACTGCAGGTTGCATAACAAACTGTCTTAATTGCAATCAAAGTAAAGGCTAATAAAAGTTTAAAGCATGTTTTAATGTCCTGCATTTTGACATTAAACTTTATTATCGTTGAAAGTTGTTGTAATTTTTATATAATGCCCTAGACTGTTTCACTTTAATAGAAGCATTAGATCTACACTGGTGAAAAGAGACACAAAAGTTTAAATAAATAAGCTTTAAATTACCCAACAAGTTTGGAAAATTGTTGGATTGTATACCTGGATTATTGCGCATGAACTTTTTTGGTTTTTAAGGTTTATATTGGTTTACAAGCTTTAAATAAGCTGATAACTAGAGCTCTGTTGTTCTTGTCTTCTTCTTGTCAGTTTGGAGATGTTGTATTTGGGTGGAAACCTTATTTCAGCCATTCCTCCTGAAGTAGCAAACCTTCCCCGCCTCACTTACCTGGTGCTATGTGATAACCGAATCCAAGGTGTGCCTCCACAGCTGACCAGGTAAAACAATACACTGCCTCAGCAGCTCAACCAGTCATGTGCAGTTTCTACAAGGAGTACCTCAAAATGTTTAAACGTCTCGTTCCAGTAGTTGTAGTTTGTAGCTGACTTCTTGTTCCTCCCTGTGCGGTTTTAGACTCCACTCTCTGCGATCTTTAAGCCTCCACAACAACCTGCTCACTTACCTGCCCAGAGAGATCCTCAGTCTGGTCCACCTGCAGGAGCTCAGTCTCAGAGGCAACCCGCTGGTTGTGCGCTTCGTCAAAGAGATGACCTACGACCCTCCGTCGCTGCTGGAGCTGGCAGGACGAACCATAAAGAGCCGAAATATTCCTTACTTCCCTCATGAACTGCCGTCAAATCTGCTGCGCTATCTGGACCTGGCCAGCAAGTGTCCCAACCCCAAGTGTGCCGGTGAGGCTTTACTTTTCTCTCTGTGTTGGTTTAGCTTCAAATTAAGATTATTATGTTGCTGTTTTTCTCCTGTTGTTTGCTGTCTTTTTATCAAAGTGTGTTTTATCAAGAGTCTTTGTGATCGTCCCTTTTATCAGGCTAATGGCATAATAAAAATAAATGTGGGCCTTATCAGATTATAAATAAGATAGGAGCGGTTTTATACAAATAGTGCATGTAATGAAACACCTTATTTATTGAACAATAATTAATCCAGATTTCAGTGGCAATGCATGAAAAGCCTAGTACATGGACATTACTGCTGTAATGGAAGTGATGGAGCTTAGGAAACAAACGCGGAAGAGTTTGCAGCTCTGGAGCACTCGGGTGTGTTGACGCCAATTCATTTAAGAAAGACATGATTGTCTTGGAGAAGCAGTTTTTCTGCCAGTCATGCTTGGAAGGGTTAGAAAGACAATTTAAAACCGTTTTGGAGTTTCCACATAATTATACAGTGAGAAAAATTCTTCACAACTGGAAAATATCCAAGACTGTTGCCAGAATTCTCAGGAAGAAATGTCACAGCAAGTTTCTCCAAGTCGAGGCTGTGCTGTTGGTAGTCTGAAGAAGTCCGAGTTGTTCGGAGACTTTGCTTTGAGAATGTTTGTTGTTTTTTTTCTCCTCTGGGATAAAAAATATATATATATATATATATATAGGTTATCAAAGCTGTGATTGGACAAACCACAAACGTGAAAGAATGTCTTGGACACTAAAGTAAAGAGAAGATGTTGCAGTATAATGCACAGCAACATGTCTGCAGCTACAGATACAGGATTTTAGCACAAACATCCAATCCCAACAGAATCAGACTTTTCATTTTATTTTAATTAAAATGTAAAACTTCACAATTATAAAAGCATATACTAACTTTTCAGAAAGATACGTTTGTGCATTGAGACTATCCTGTATAAATAGAGGTTGAACAAATGAATGAATGAATTTACAACCTGCTCTACATCTACCTGGATTACAGAGATTGACATGTTTAGGCCTGTCGCAATAAACAATGAATTAATTAATCACATGATGAATGAAAACTATCAACCTCATTTTCATTTATCGGCTTTATCGTTTCTTCGTCTCTCTTTCTACTGAAGACACTCGATGACAAAAGGCTCAACTCCGGTGCTCTTCACTGACCCCTCCCTTTCTCTTTTCTCTTTAAAATCCATTTTGACCGTCCAAAATCGCGTTTTTGGATCGTTAAAAGTGGCTAAACTGAGAAGCTAAGCTACGAGCTAAGCTAACAGGCTGACCTTGGGGGGTGGTGTGGGGGTGGGGACTTCAGCTTTGTCAAAGCTCCAAAATTCACGGTTGAAACCCGTGCCTTCGTGTAAAAAGTTTTTTTCTTCAAAAAGAAGCTGAGAACTTGTTTATTGTTTTTTGTATTAAAAGCTTTGTGTGACAAATGCTATGCTAAAGAGCTCAAACCACACCGAGCGTCTGCCATTTTAAGAACCGAAAAACAGGATCCAAAGACAGCCCACGTTACGTCAAGGGGCCTCCCTCCCATTTTTCTTAGAGACACACTGCTCGCTTCGTCACTATCCATTCTTTGGTTCAAACCATTTTATACTGCCATCCAGTGGTCAAAAACTGTACTACACACAAAAATTAATCAACATTTCTTCTTAAATTTGAAAATAAATACTAATTATTGTCAAATTTCAAACAATATTGTCATTTATCACAATAAATTCTGAGATAATTAATCACCCAGCAAAATTTGTTATCGTGACAGGCCTAATTATGTTAATGAATGATTTTGCTTGTGTTATTATTGTTTGATTCAAAATGATCTACCATACTTTCCGCCATACACGTCGCACCGCTGTATAAGTCGCATCACTGTATAAGTCGCATCGCTGTATAAGTCGCATCGGTCCAAAATGTGTAATAAAGTGAAAAAAAAAATAAAAATATGTCGCTTCTCCATATGAGTCGTATTTATTATGCGTCACTGCGGTGAAATGCAGCTGATTTGACGTTTGCTCCAGGAGTTCCAGAGCGAGATGAAGGTGGCTTGGTGGACACTAACTTTGCTGTTGTTTCTCCCCAGGTGTGTATTTTGACTCGTGCGTACGCCAGATTAAATTTGTTGACTTCTGCGGGAAGTACCGGCTGCCCCTCATGCACTATCTGTGCTCCCCCGAGTGCACCTCCCCCTGCAGCTCCAACCCGCAAAGCGATGCCGAGTCAGAGGACGAGCACAGCGTGCAGGCCGATCGTCTCCAGAGAGTTCTTCTGGGATGAAACCACAGAAATCTGAGCAGCGCTAGCTACAAACTTTACACATTTTTATTTTCACGCACAGCTGTCTCTCACATTCAGCTGGTTTTGACATTCACCTGCTTAAAACGCACAGAATACAAGACGTCTGTGACGTGAGAGTACGTTTTTTGTGGATTTTATTTTAATTATTGTTTATCTTTTCAGTACATAATTAAAAGGAGGGTTTATGTTTTGTATGCATCTCTATCTGCTTGTGAGATGGTCAAACACAGGAGGGCAGTAAAATGTGAAGGATGGAGGAGCAGCAGGGTTGCTTTTTAGGGCAGTATATTTCCTCTCTACTGCAACACTATTCTACATGTTCCAACTAGACAATTGTTTTAGAAACATCTGATATAATCTGAGTTTTGTGACCAAGTGAGCATCAAGTACGGAAGAGGAATGGGGCCACGGTGCAATTCCCCCCCCCCCCCCCCCCACTCCTTTCTTCTGAGAAAAAAGTCAAAATCCTCAGATTAAAGTCAGAATCCTCAGATTAAAGTCGAAATCCTCAGATTAAAGTCGAAATCCTCAAATTAAAGTTGTGTGTGTGTGTGTGTATGTGTGTGTGTGGGGGGGGGGGGTCAGACTCCTCAGATTAAAGTCGGAATCCTCAGATTGAATTTGGAATCCTCAGATTAAAGTCGGAATCCTCAGATTAAAGTCGGAATCTTCTGATTAAATTCGGAATCCTCAGATTAAAGTCGGAATCCTCAGATTAAAGTCGGAATCCTCAGATTAAAGTTGGGGGGGGGGGGGGTCATACTCCTCAGATTGAAGTTGGAATCCTCAGATTAAATTGGGAATCCTCAGATTAAAGTCGGAATCCTCAGATTGAATTCAGAATCC